>NC_091628.1:31055833-31383055 GCF_027580195.1 Bos mutus
CCACAGGACCACCAGGGAAGTCCTGAACCTTCCCTAATATATCAGCATACTCCTCACAGTGAAGGACCCAGGGGTCTCGTGACAGGGCAACACCCCAAACTGACAAGTCTGGATGATTCAGCAAGAGGTGAGACAATATGAAAGGCAGGTGTAAATCATCAAATCTTTGTTCTCAGCACATCTGCAACTTTCTTGGCATCAACTTTACTTTCTAAAGATTTGGCTAATCTGTCCTTGTGATGGAAGAGAGCAGTTTTTATGTTTATCACAGGAGAACTGGCTGGCAAGGTCCTCAACTGCGGGCCCAAATTCAGAACAATAGAAAATTGGATACCTGCAGAGCAAATAGGAAGATCAAAAGAGGATACCCCTAAATTGAGAATAAAAAAAAAAAAGGTGTATCAAATACATACACATAATCATCTCTGTGTGTCTATCTATTATGATCTATTATTTATCACCTATCATCTACCTATTACCTATTATCTATCTGTATCTATTTCCTATCATCTATCTACCTACCATCTATCTATCCATCTATCTGAAATTTCGCCCCATGCCAGCACTATATCCTGTATAATACTTCTATAATACTTCTATTAAACCCTGTATAATACTTCTATAATACCCTGTAGATACTTCACTAATGCACATATAAATTGAAAGCCTGCCTGATTCTGATATAAATTCACTGTTGCAAGTACCGCCTCTTATATTCCAATACAAAAGGATGAATCACACACTGAAAACCATTTTACTTTCCAAACAACTTTTTCTTTTACTTTTAAATGCTTAGAGGCTGTGTGACGCACACTATCCACTTCACTTTTTTTTTTCTGTGAAATGAAAGGTCATTCCACCAAAGGACCTAATACGCCACTTTCCTATTAAACCCCACTTTCATAAATGTGAACCATTATGCTTTGCTCTCTGAATCATCTATGCAGTTTTATGAGAATTGGGGAGCCCTATTTTAGATTTCATTTGCAGTTTGGCCCCAACAAGCCTGGGGCACAGACATCAGAAATGAGGCAGCTGTCCTACTGAAAGCCGTGGTCAGGGCACAAACCTAAAAAGAAAGTCACCTCATTGGTGAGCACTCCACAGCTGATTCCGCTGCTAACATTAAGGCAGGATTGACATGCGCGTGACCTAGAAAGGATACCGGCGGTACAACACACACTTTTCACATCTACACACGGATTCATAAAGTGAAAGGAGTCATGTGTGTGACGGGGTAGGCAAAACAGCAGCGCTCTCGTGCCGGAAGGCAAGGCTTAAATTGCAGAATCAGGATTTCCCAGCTTGACTTCTTCCTCCCGCGTTGAACTTTAATATAGTGATCCTGGAACAATGGTAATAAAGATGCATGGAGATTAAAGAAGGGCTGATTTGTTCACAAGCCTGGAAATAAATTATGTTGGCTGTCGGCGGTGTCACATCTGAATGCCTAGCCTATTTTCCAGCCTGAAAATGAAGGCTTCCTGACCTGTTCTGGAAATTAGCAGATAAATGTGGGTAAAATTAGATAAGCAAGGGCATGGACAGAGATTTCTGAACTGTGACTTCTGACCCCTGCTCTGGGCATTCCTAAGCACTAGTAGGTTATTTAATCCATTCAAGTATAAGATGATGGCAAGTGCAATTACCTTGCCTGCAAGAGTGCTGAGAGAGAGAATTCAGCAAAGAATACTGATGGCTAGACTGTCACATCCAATGCTTTTTATAAGAACAGAGCCATCATCTAAGAGAATTTATTGAATGAGATGCTTTTTTTACATCTTTTATTTTTAATTGGAGGATAATTACATGGGGCTTCCCTGGTGGCTCAGATGGTAAAGAGTCTGCCTGCAATGCAGGAGACCCAGGTTCAAATCTCTGGTTCATGAAGATCCCCTGGAGAAGGGAATGGCTACCCACTCCAGTATTCTTGCCTGGAGAATTCCATGAATAGAGGAACCTGGCAGGTTGTTACAGTCAGCCCATGGGGTTGCAAAGAGTTGGATACAACTGAGCAACTAATGCTTTCACTTTTCACTTTACAACATTGTGATGGCTTCTGACATACATCAACATGAAGGGCTGTATATGTGGCGCTCAGCTGAAATCTGAAACATCACCGACGTCCATAAGAAGCACAAGTCACGTTCAAGGGCTACTGTGAGTATGGAAAGTCAACCATTTCTTATTTAATGACCATAGTCAAAGGCAGTCATATAAAGAAAGCTGAGCGCTGAAGAACTGATGCTTTTAAATTGTGGTGCTGGAGACGGCTCTTTGAGAGTCCCTTGGATTGCAAGGAGATCAGCCCATCCTAAAGGAAATCAACCCTGAATATTCATTGGAAGGACTGACGCTGAGGCTGAAGCTCCAATACTTTGGCCACCTGATTCAAAGAGCCAGCTCGTTGGAAAAGACCCTGATTCTGGGAAAAATTGAAGGCAGGAGGAGAAGGGGACAATGGTTGGATGGCATAATGACTCAGTGGACATGAGTTTGAGTAAATTCCAGAAGATAGTGAAGGACAGGGAAGCCTGGCATGCTGCAGTTCACGGGGTCACAAAGAGTTGGAAACGACTTAGTGACTGAACAACATTCAGACAATGTTCAGGATAAACTCTCCTTTACATTTTCTGGGATTCAGTAAGTTGTTTTGTCTTGTTTTCAAAGTTTAATCATCAATATTGTTGCTGTTGTTCGGTGGTGGCTAAGTTGCTAACCTCAAAAGAGATTCTCTGCAACATTGTCTACTTATCAAAACACAAAACCTCTACCTGAAATACAGCAGGGGCTTTAAACGAAATTTCGTGGGCTTCCCTAGTGGTCTGTTGCTGTTCAGTCTCTAATTCATGCCCAACTCTTTGCGACACCATGGACTGCAGCACCCCAGGCTTCCCCGTCTTCACCATCTCCCTGAATTTGCTCAAACTCACATCCATTGAGTCAGTGATGCCACTCAACCATCTCATGCTTTGTCATCCCCTTCTCCTCCTGCCCTTAGTCTTTCCCCACATCAGAGTCTTTTCCAATGAGTCCATTCTTCGTATCCCCAGTGGTCTAGTGGTTAAGAATCCTCCTGTCAATGCAAGGTACCCGGGTTTGATCTCTGGTCAGGAAAGATCCCACAATGCTGCGGGGCAACAAAGCCCCATGAGCCATGACTACTGAGCCCACGCACCATAGTGCAGGTAATCACACCTGGCTTCACTTGCTCCAAAAGAAGAGAAGCCACTGCAGTGAGAAGCCTGTGAATGCAACTTAAGTACTCCCCATTTGCTGCAAGCAGAGAAAGCCCTCAAGGAGCAAAGAAGACCCTGCACAGCCAAAAATAAACAAAAGTAAAAGAGCTTATGTCAAATAAAAGAGCCATTTGTTGAAAATCTGGAACCCAAACTTGGAGTCTCAACTTTAATATATATTCTTACCTGGGTCTCTTCCTTTGCCATCTTTTCTCTTTGCTATCAAAATCTGTTATCTTTTTAGGACCAATAAACAAATTCACAAGAGTTACAGTGAAAAAAATTAAAGATAAAAGAGGACCATTAAAAAGGACCGATCTCACATGGAGTGTCATCTCTTCCTTTCAAAATGTTTATTAAGGCATCAGGGTAGACAGAAGGGATATCATGATAAGCAAAACCCAGCTTAAGTCCCAGCTCTGAAGCAATTCACAGGCCATACAAGGTTGAGAGAGGTTATTAAACAACCTTAAAGGAAACTGTGAAAGTGCAGCTCTGATAAGAACTATGAAAGAGAGGAACATGAAAGGGTACTGCGTGCATGGTTGGGTGGAGGGAGTGTGGGTTAATCTGGTCAAGAAGTTCAGGACAGGCTCCTCTGAAGATGAGATGCTATGACTGAGATCTCTACTTAGTGTGAAAAACAAAGGGAAGGACAGGCCTGGGGGCGGTGCAGAATGTGCAAAGGAAGCCTGCAAGCACCTGAAGGGTGGTCAGGGCTGCTCAGGGAAGGGCTGCTTGAGGTCAGCGCTCGTGTGATGAAACCAGAGGAGGGAGGGCGGAGCTCACAGCATCTTGCACCTCCTGCCCAGAAGTGTAGACTTTACCCTAAAAGCCACAGCAAACCCTAGACTCAAGCTTCTCAACATTTTCCTGATGCCAGACGAATTAATCCCTGTTCCTAAAGTTAAACCTTTAAGAATATTTTCAGTATTTCATAGTGATACATTTCTATTTTTTTTTAGTATTTTTATTTATTTATTTATTCATGAATTGGCGGCTCAGTGGTAAAGAATCCACCGGCCAGTGCAGGAGATGCAAGAGACTCAGGTTCAATCCCTGGGTCAAGAAGATTCCCCTGGAGAAAGATTCCAGTATTCTTGCCAGGAGAATCTCATGGACAGAAGAGCCTTGAGGGCTATAGTCCATGGGGTCGCAGAGTCGGAGATGACTGAGCACAGCACATTCATTAATTGGCCATGATGATGGAGCATGTGGAATTTCAGTTCCTGGACCAGTGACCAAACTTGCACCCCCTGCATTGGAAGCGTGGAGTCTTAACCACTGAACCACCAGGGAAGTCCCACATAATGATACGTTTCTGTCTTAACTGAAATTTCTTTCCCAAAATTTCAATGTTTAAGTAAAAAAATTTTATCATTAATTTTTTCATTTATGACTAATAATAGAGCAGCTGATCTTAAATTATTTTTACTTAAGGTGGACAAAAATTATTCCCTCATACCAATACATAATTACACGTGGTGTCAGGATTTTCTCAGAAAATGTTTTTCATGAGAGCACTCTTTTTGTTAAATATTCTGTAAAAGGATCTTATCTCTAGTCTTTTTTCTCTTTGTGGGTTCCTACTCCAGTGCAAAAAATGCTATGAATTAAATTCACATATCTGTTATCCAAAGACAAAGGATGGTAATACCTCAAACCATATGACATGATAGAAAGGCTTTTCTCCAAGAACCCTGTCAATAACCAATTTTAAAGAGATCATCTTTGTGCGCCCAGGTGGTTTATAATCACTGAAATTATTAAGATTTACGTAAGGCACCTGTCTTTTCACAGAGCTCAGTAGCCTAAATCGCTGTCAAAAATGTAAGCTCAATGCCCAGGGAAGCTAAATTTAGGACAGAAATAAGGATGCAAACAGAATGAGCAGACGGAAGAAATGCCACCAGATGAAACAATGCTGCATGGAGCCGGGAAGGCAAAGGAAGAGGGGCATTTCAGTCCATCACCGGCACAGGGTCACTTCCGGTCTGATCCATAGGGCAAGTGTCTGGGACTGTACTGTCGCCATTCACAGCATCAGGAAGGGAAATGCCCAACAATTCTTTTCTCGGGATCCTGTGTTCTCTTGGGGATGGCAGAGGCTGCCCCTACAGCCTTGCTCTGGCTTTTCTGAGCTGCTTTCAGTGCAGGTAAGAAAGGATGCGAACTAGAGTTTTTAGCCACGCTGGGCAACAGGGCAGACGAGGTCCAGACAAAGGTGTCCTCCTCCATTCAGGGAGCCAGGACTCATGATTCCCTGTGTGGAGGAAAGATCATGGAGACTCTTCAAAACACTTTCCCTAGTGCATGCCCACATTCATTGTGAAGTCCAGAAGAGCTCCTTGGATGGACTGCAAGGTCGGTTCTGACTGGCAGGAAGTCTGGGCTGCACCACTGTCCATGGGCTAAGGGACACCCTGGACCACCTTGGAGTCAGTCTGGACGGGCCCACCCTCCCACTGGTAATTAAATGAAGTCAAACCCGGGGGGTCCTCTTAACTGAAATTTGACCAAGCACCACATGACCATCCAGAGCTGTCCTAGAATCAAAACCTAGAACAGGAAGTGAACACACAAACACATACATGCACAAATAAGCATGAACATGCACACAGCCTGGCATGCTGAATATATTGGGAGTGTGAAACGAGAGGAAACAACTCATGCCAGTGTTTCATCTGTTCTGAACCAAGTGGGAAAGTTAGTAAGTCTACAATAAAAAATGACTGCATGTAATACCCACTTTGCCCAATCTGTGCCCACAGGATGATCAGCCCTTACGAACCCATGCAATGAGGGACAGAAGGAGACCCAGAACAGCTGGCTTGGCCCAGACACAACGATCTAGGGTCATAAAACAAATTAGCAACAACCTGTTTAATTTTTAAATTCGGCATTTTGTTTGCTGTGGATTTTGTAACATTATTTTTAAAGAATATTGCATTAAAATATTATTTACTTGACTTCTGAGCTTTCTGGTGTCCAAGGTGAAGGCTTCACTCACATTACCCTAGTTCTGGTCCTGTGACACACACCACACACGCCCCCCGCACAAAGGCTGGACTGGACACGATCTAACTTTTAGGAAGTTACATCCATACCATGGAAAGCAAAAACCCGAAAGAAATTTCTGGCCAACCCAATCTTTTCTTCAAGCCTTAAGAATCCACTTGACTCTCTGCATTCTCCCATAGCCCCCAGTAGACAAGGATCAGATCCCTCAACGACAGCCAGCCTCAGGCACACTGAGTTCTAGACCCTCAGGAGTCTCATCTGACTCCAGTAACTCCAAATCCATCAGAAAGGGAAAAAGCAAGCAGCCTTCCCTCAAACACTTTGTTGACAGGTATGCTCCACCCTGAATCTTGTCACCAGTAAAGCAGTGTTGGAACCTGAACTGCCACCCATGAACTCTAGATTCATTTAGGACTTACTCTTTTCAGCCACAAACTAAAAATCAAATTTATAACTGTTTGTAGTCCAATTCTTATAAAAACTTCAACATAATTTGTTCACTGCATGAGTGTAACGTTAAAGCATAGTAGCACCCTAAATTTCTAATGGTGGGGCAAGGTCTAGGTGACCACAGTTAATCGGATCGTTAATGTTTCAGTCTTCAAACTCTGTAGTAATGGGTAAGAATAGTATTTAGCCAGTGTGCCTGGGTCTGGGTGAGGGCCTGCTTACGGCTGGTGTCCAGTCTGATCAACTACTGCCCATGACTCCTATGTCAATGCCTGTGTTAGTATCACCCTTCTTTTCTTTTTTTTAAATTTTATTTTATTTTTAAACTTTACAATATTGTATTAGTTTTCCCAAATATCGAAATGAATCCGCCACAGGTATACCTGTGTTCCCCATCCTGAACCCTCCTCCCTCCTCCCTCCCCACACCCTCCCTCTGGGTCGTTCCAGTGCACCAGCCCCAAGCATCCAGTATCGTGCATCAAACCTGGACTGGCGACTCGTTTAAACATGTATAATATCATGTATGAAACGAGTCGCCAGTATCACCCTTCTTATGATGCAACAATAAGTGGGTCACAGCAGAAATCAAATCATAGGACATTATGCTTGCAATCATAGAAATACTTATAGGAAAACACACACACATATAACTGAGTTAGGTGGCTAGAATTACTGGTGGGTTTTTCTCTATTGCACAACTTTTCCACAACTGGATACTGATTTTATTATATGAAGATCAAATATTGGAATCATTTCTTACAGTACCTCTGTCCTGAGTCTGCCACTTCATGACCTAGACTTTTCACTCCATTCTGCTCTCCGCAGAGGCAGTGAATTGTGATGTGTGGCCAACAGAAAAGACACAATAGCTTCACTCTGTTTTCAGATAAGATCAAATGCACTAGACTCATTTTATGTGTTTCTATTTTGCTAAGGGTACTACAGACTATATAGAGATATGGACAGACCAAATGCTATCAGCTCCTTTTAATGAAATTCTGATCCTCTTAAACCCCTAGTTCACTCAAGTCTTATTTTTCCTATTGGGATGTTACAGAAAGCCACACAACTCTTCAAGGCTGAAAAAGCATGCTTAGTGCTATCGAAGAAAGTACACTTTTCATCAAATACAGGTAAACCTTTCAAATCTTATAAACCCTTGTGATGGTATTATATTTTATCTTTATCAACCTTCCTTACCATGAGAATTCATCCTTACCATTCAGAAGGATGTAATTGGAATTTTTTTTAAAACAGGTACAGGGTTTTTTTTTTTGCTACAGATCCATATGTTCAGGATTCTCGCTCATGGCATTTCATTCTATCAACAGGAGTTGACATCAGTTAAACTTACCTTCTTTTCCACTCACCCAGATGAAAAGGGCTATTTTAATGTGACTTAAATCTTTGTACCACTAGCTACTTTTTCTCTTTTTGAAATGATCAGTTTCTTTAAAAAGTATAGATTCAAAATATATCGGATAGCAATGAGGGTTTGAATTAAGAAGCAGAAACACCAAACAATGGATGATTTCACTGTATGTCATAGCTAACACATAAAACTCAATCCAGCTCAGTCATATTAAATGATTTCAGTGGGATAAATCTGTCAGGCAATTAAATATATTATGTAAGCAAAAGCTGTAGCATATGGCATGATGATAGGTAATTTGAATTTTTTTCACGCATAGCTTTTCCTGCAGAAGTATCTAGCAACGTCCCAACACTTGGCTTTTTATCTGGCATGAGCTGTACAGAAATCCCATTTTTCACTACCACTGCAAAAGTATATCACTTATGAAATTGATTTCTGACACATGGTACTGTAAGAAGGTTAATGGCTAATTGATTCAGCCTGCGGTAGGATTTGTTACGTTGAATAATGCATGAGATAATGGCCTTTTAATTTGTTTGTATTTCCAGTAAGACTATAAACTTCTGCAATATTATGAGAAAGATATGTAACATGATTATAAGGATTAGTTTATGTGGTTTTCAAGCATCTGAAAAGCCTGTACAGATTCAAGGGTAACCAAACAAATGAGAGTTCAGATATTTAACAATGATGTTGGTCACGATGGAAATCCATGTTGTAGTTCTTCATAAATCTTAAATGCTCTCAACTAAGAGTTTATTTTCTATTAAGCAGATCTATGAAACCTAGTAATATTGCTCCCTTCTAAATTCTGCAGTCAGATCCAGTGAAGATGAGAACAAAGCCAGGGTTGGAAGAACATATAATAATCATCTGACCTCCAACATCTGAGTGTGCCTCTATGTGCCATCCGTCAATGCCGTTCAAATGGGGAAGATTAGATTCATGCAGGAGCTCTTGGCTGGGTTTTCTTGTTGGATTAACTGATTCATCTCAGTTTCCAAGTCAAGATTTTTCTCCTGGAATGTTTACCAAACCTGAACAGTAAACAAACACTGTGCAATTCTAAAATTAAGATGGCAGGGGATTTCCCTGGTGGTCCAGTGGCTATGACTCTGCACTCCCAGTGCAGAGACCCAGGCTTGATCCCTACTGAGGGAACTAGATCCCACATGGCACAGCTAAGAATTCGCAGGGTGCGACTAAAGATCCCCCATGCTGCAACGAAGATGGAGGATCCCACGTGCTGCAAATTAACTAATTAATTAAAATAAATAAGACACAGATGTCAGCTGCTAAGGTTGGATACATGATGGTCTATAATATAAATTGTCTGGTCATTTTTGTTTTAAAATATCTGCATAAAGAGACGAAATCTTTGAATCAAGAAACGGGAGTATAAATGTATTTTATAGTAACCACTTCTCAAAGATTTAATTCTTAATTTTTTCCCTACAGTTATCTTGCTTCAATTATCTTGTTCAAATTGAATTAACAGGCCATGGATATAACCAAAGCCCCAAGAAAAGTGAGTAAACAATGTGTCTGATAACCTTCCAAGGATCAATCCTAAAGGAAACCAACCCTGAATATTCATTGGAAGGGGTAATGCTGAAGCTGAAGCCCCGATACTCTGGCCACCTGATGTGAAGAGCCGACTCACTGGAAAAGACCTTGATGCTGGGAAAGACTGGAGGCAGGAGGAGAAGGGGACGACAGAGGATGACGTGGTTGGATGGCATCACTGACTCGATGGACGTGAGTTTGAGTAAACTCCGGGAGATAGTGAAGGACAGGGGAGCCTGTGTGCTGCAGTCCATGGGGTCGCAGAGAGTCGGACACGACTGAGCAACTGGTGGTTTTGCAGCTTCATCTGTTCCCTGCTCCATCCTCCTTACTGGATGGTGAGCTGGTTTACAGAACGGGCCTAGACTGCATCTTGGTTCACTTTTTTTTCCTACTCTCCCTGGTGCTGAGCACACTTACCTGACACATAGGAAGTGTGAACTGAAGGAATAACCCAGCCAACAGACAAGCGAGTTAAAGAATATAGCATCTTGGATTCTGGTGTCTGTATCAACCACACACTGCTTTTTCCTCTAATACCTCTTGGTTAATCAACATGCTGAGGAAACAGTATTTCCTTTCCTAAGCAAGCCGTTTGTCTTCATTAAAGAGCTGCTGTCCTATTTTCTGGTCATACTGTTTGATTAGACCCTTCTGGAATATTTCATAGAATTCTCTATGGTTTGCAACCAGCCTACATAATTCTGTGCCATCAGCTACGTCAAGGAGCCAGCTTCTTTTCTCCAACTAATTATTTCAAATGCTAGGCACCAATTCCTCAGGCACCCCATTAATTTTTTTCTATGAAGGGAATTAGCACAAATTTCCTTTCTCTGAACCAATTTAAATCCACACGAGAACTCAATTTCTTATTCTGTCATTAGGAATAATAATTATATTCAGACTTTCAGACGATGAAAGCACTTTATACCAATTATTTTGTTTATCTGTGGTATACCCAGAGGTAGACTAGGTACATAATCCCTATTTTCTTGAAGAAGAAAACAGAGGTTGAAAAACGTTTTCTACCTATAAGTTATTTATTTGTTCAGTCAACAATTTATTAAGCACTGAGAATATGTGGAGGACTGATTTAAAGAAAGTGGAAGGAAGGAGGAAGGGATGGAGAAAGGAAAGAAGGGAGGGAGGAAGAAAGGCAGATGTGTCTTTTTCGCTTTATTAAATTACAGGTTCTCCATAGTTTCAACTGTGTTTTTTCTATTTTTTTTTCCTACTAGTATTTTCATGCACAAAAGCTGGGCACAAGTCTTCATCATCTAACACCTAGATAAACACAGCAGTCTTTGGGTAGTCCTGGTGCTTCTGGGTTTTCCCAACTTCTATTTAGCCAACTCAAGACTCAGAGTTATCTTGTTAAGCTCCATCTTATTGCTTCTGAGGTTCTTACAGTGATTTCTTATGACTCTTACTTAAGATTGGGCTTCCCTTGTGGCTCAGCTGGTAAAGAATCCACCTGCAATGCGGGAGACCTGGGTTAGATCCCTGGGTTGGGAAGATACCCTGGAGAAGGGAAAGGCTACCCGCTCTAGCATTCTGGCCTGGAGAATCCCATGGACTGTCGCAAAGACCCATGGGGTCGCAAAGAGTCGGGAGTGACTTTCACTTTAAGATTTGATCACTCTGGCTTGGTTAAAGACCCTTTTTATTTCATTCACCCTTCCTCCAATCTAACATCCTCTGTTAATGTCTTCCTTATTTCATAACCAGTTATCCTCGACATCAACCAAGGTAACTTGTTTATTGCCCCTTTAAGCGAAACTTCTCCACCATTTGTTTTTGTTTTTTTTTAGTTCTATACAGATTAAAAAAAAAACAAAACATTTATTTATTTACCCGGCTGCCCCAGGTCTTAGTTTTGGCATGCAAACTCTTAGTTGCAGCACGTGGGATTCAGTTCCCTGATCAGCTATTGAACCCAGGTGCCCTGCATTGGAAGCACAGAGTCTTAGCCCCTGGATCACCAAGGAAGTCCCTTCATTTGTTTTTTATATGCCATTTCTTCAAGCCATCATGCTCTCCTGGCTCACAGTGGACAACCTGCCTCCTCTCTCCTCCTTTAAAAGCAGGTGAAACATTCACCTCTGATTCACCTTATCCTCCTCTGATTAGGACTGAACTCTGTGCCTCTCAACACCTGAACTTTTTCAATGTGCTGCATTTATACCCAGTGGTTGCCGAACTAGCAGTATTAGCACTGCCTAGGAACTGACTGCGGAGAAGGCAATGGCACCCCACTCCAGTACTCTTGCCTGGCAAATCCCATGGACGGAGGAGCCTGGTGGGCTGCAGTCCATGGGGTCGCTGAGGGTCGGACACGACTGAGCGACTTCACTTTCACTTTTCACTTTCATGCATTGGAGAAGGAAATGGCAACCCACTCCAGTGTTCTTGCCTGGAGAATCCCAGAGACAGGGGAGCCTGGTGGGCTTCCGTCTATGGGGTTGCACAGAGTCGGACACAATTGAAGCAACTTAGCAGCAGCAGGAACTGACTGGGCTTCCCAGGTGGCGCTAGTAGTAAAGAACCTGCCTACCCAAGTAGAGACTTCAGAGCGGAGGGTCTGGTCCTTGGGTCAGGAAGATCCCCTGGAGGGCATGGCAACCCACTCCAGGATTCTTGCCTAGAGAATCCCATGGACAGAGGAGCCTGGTGGGCTACAGTCCATGGGGTCACAGTCAGAGACAAGTGAAGCGAGTTAGCACAAGAACAAGGAACTGATTAGAAACACATTCTCAATCTCAAATATACTGATTGAATCAGAAGTATTAACAGTGCATCCCAGAAAATTATTTTCACAAGCCCTCCACATGATTGTGGTGCTCTCTAAAGTCTGAGAACCAATGATGGATATGTGTAACTATAAGTAAAATACACAGACACACACACAGGCACAGGAACACACACATTCCCAAAAGGGCATGACCCTGAAAAAAACTTATCAGACCCCCATTTAGACGACGAGCTATTTCAGATGACTGGAAGCACATGATCCAATTTAGAACACTATTTTGCACATATTTTGCATTTACTACATGTTTAGTTAAATACCACTTTTTTTTTAATCCTGCCTTGGCTTTTTTGTTAATAATTTGACCAAAAGGGCACAAAGAAAAGAAAATGAAACCCATTAAATGAAGCACACTATTCTTATTAAGTATGTATTTGCGGCTCTGATTAAGGCTGGGAAATTGGTCCTGCGCACAGAGGGCTTGCCACAGGGCTCCTGTGCCCCTGCCATAGCTACACCCTGTTCCCAAGGCTCTAGTCAAATTGACTGACATGCTGAAGCTGAAGCTCCAACACTTTGGCCACCTGATGCAAAGAGCCGACTTACTGGAAAACACCCTGATGTTGGGAAAGACCGAGGCAGGAGAAGGGGGCGACAGAAGATGAGGTGGTTGGATGGCATCACTGACTCAAGGGACGTGAATCTGAGCAAACTCCAGGAGATGGTGAGGGACAGGGAAGCCTGGCATGCTGCAGTCCATGGGGTTGCAAAGGGTCAGACATGGCTGAGTGACTGAACAATGGCAACAAAGATTTGATAATGAGGTATAATTCAGTTTTCTATGCTTTAAGTTCCTCAACAACCAAACAGGAATATATTTTATGCCAGCAAGCAACTAAGTTGAGAATTAGAATAGAGTTCGTCTCCGCTGGTCCCTGAAAGGGTTGGGGGACCCTCGAGGCAGTTTCAATTCCACTCCTGATGTTCAGGGCACACTGACCCTGTCTTTCTTTGGCAGCTACACTAGTGATCCAGAAGCATAAACATCAGACCTGGGAGAAGAACCAACATGGACTCTGTTGTATTTCCAAGCACAACCTGCAGCTCCTCTGGGAAAGGGTGCTCCCCAGGAGGATGGCCCCCCTGGATGGACAGAGAGAATCTGACCACATGCGCTCTGCTTAAAACTATGCAGAGGACAGGTCATCATGCTCAGGAGAGAAAAACATCATTTTCTAAGGACTGGTGCCTCCTCTTCGCCTAACAGGGCACTGGGCCAGGCAGAGGAGAAAAAAAAAAAATACCTTTGGGTGATCGTCTTCCAAGCCAATGAACCCCCTTCCTATTGTTGAAGACAGAGAACAATTTGTCCAGAACACCACCAAGCACCAGCGACTTGGTTTCCTACAAAAGGAAACCATCCCATAATTAGCTGCAGCATTTAGGGCTAACTCCTGCTCTCCGTCACCATCTCTGGCATGCTGTCTGACGGGACACAGGGCTGCAGAGAGCCCAGGCTCACGGCAAAGCCCTGTTTGCATGGACCACAACAGCTGTGAGAAGAGCCAGGAACTACAGTGGTGCCAGGGACAGCCTGGAGATTCCTTGGTAACTGGCATTTCTACGAGAAGAAGACCTTCCTATCCTCTGGGCATCATCTCCTCACAGCTTGTTCCTAAAAGTCTGAAGGTTCCAAATTTAACATGCTTCCTCACTTATTTTTAAGTGAAGATATTCTCCTCATTTAAGAAACTGCTTATCTTGATGAAATCAGGAGAGATTTTATGCATATATTCATAAATAAATTTCACCTTTCTGTTTTGATGGGGAAAAGCTAAAGTGAGGATTTTAAAATGGCATCTGGTTAGCAGCCCCCAGTAGTTTCTCATCTGTGAAAACTCAGAAGAAGAAGAAAACCCTGCCACTGACACTCATGACAACCTAACATTTCAACCGGATGTTTGGGGAACAGTCGCCAATTACAGGGCACGTGATACTAGACAGAGAGAATCTGACCCATGACATGCCGGCTGATGGAAGACGGCAGAAGAAGGGGACGATGGCTACTCCTCGACCCCCATCCACCTCTGTCTCAGAGACCCTGGACCTGCACAAGCCAGAAATTCAAGACCGCAACAGTGAGAAAGTCATGACCCAAAAGGACTAGAGCCAAGTGTCAAACCAATGAGAACAGATATGACTCTAAATAATGGTTGCGTGCACTTGCAAAGTGGGGCAGTGTTTCTTACATGGTGGAAGTCAATTTCATGATCACCTAGATCTGAAGTCACGAAGACCAAGAAAGGGAGTGGAGAAGAGGAAAATAATAGGATACGGAACTCCTTGTTTCAAGAGGGACAACTCAGTAGGAGAAACACAGTCAACTAACATATATCAACTGATAAAAGAATATAGTATGATAATAACATCTCAAATCAGAGGAGGAAAGGATCCTTTTATATGTTATTTACAAAGCACTGTTTGTAACTGTTTACAAACTAGTTGTTTACAAGCCGATCATTTACAAATTAAAATTAGAGTCGACTAATTGTGCCCCAAATTAATTCCAGATAGCTTAAAGATTTCAATATAAAGACTGTAAAGCACTGGAGGAAAATAGAAGTGACTGATGCAGAAAAGAGCTTTCTGAGCATTAACCCAACACAACGTGAAGGAGGAAAAAACAGTAATGTGTTGGACAGCTCCATGTAAGAGAGTGAAATGAGAACATTCTCTTAACTCCATACACAAGAATAAACTCAAAATCAGTTAAAGACCTAAATGTAAGACTGGATACTATAAAACTCCTAGAGGTAAATATAGGCAGAACACTCTGACATAAATTGTAGCAATATCTTTTGGATCTAAGAGAAACAGAAATAAAAGCAAAAGTAAATAAATGCACCCTAATTAAGCTTGAAAGCTTTAGCATAGCAAAGGAAACCATAAGCAAACAAAAATACAACCTACAGAATGGGAGAAAATATTTGCAAACAATGTAACCAACAGAGATTAATCTCCAAAATATACAAATAGCTCATACAGCTCAATATCAAAAACAAATAACCCAATCAAAAAACAGCCAGAAGATATAAACAGAGATTTCTCCAAAGAAGACACAGAGATGACCAAAAGGCACATGAAAAGATGCTCAACATCGCTAATTATTAAGGAAATGCAGATTAAAACTGCAATGAGGTATCATCTCACACCAGTCAAAATGACCATCACAAAAGTCTACAAATTATAAATGTTGCAGAATGTGTGGAGAAAAATGAACCCTCCTACACTATTGGTGGAAATATAATATATTCTCCACAGCCACTATGGAGAAGAGTATGGAGGTTCTTTAAAAAACTAAAAATAGAGCTACCATATGAGCCTGCAATCCCATTTCTGGGCACACATCCAGAGAAAACATAATTTAAAAAGATACACACACCCCAATGTTAATAGCAGCATATTTACAGTAGCAAAGACATGAAAGCAATCTACATGTCCACTGACAGAGGAATGGATAAAGATGTGGTTTATATA
The DNA here is from genome assembly GCF_027580195.1 of Bos mutus. Classification (NCBI taxonomy): domain Eukaryota; kingdom Metazoa; phylum Chordata; class Mammalia; order Artiodactyla; family Bovidae; genus Bos; species Bos mutus. Next base: position 31,071,773 of record NC_091628.1, read on the forward strand.
TATATAATGGAATATTGCTGCTGTTGTTGTTTAGTCGCTAAGTCATGTCTGACTCTTTGTGACTCTATGGACTGTAGCCCACCAGGCTTCTCTGTTCATGGAATTCTCCAGGTAAGAATATGGAGTGGGTTGCCATTTCCTTGTCCAGGGCATCTTTCTGACCCAGGGATCAAACCTGCATCTCCTGCATTGGCGGCAGATTCTTTACCACTGAGCCACCTGGGAAGACCCAATACTTATAAATAAATTATAAATTAAATACAGAGAGTGAATAAGTATGCCAGTAAGTGTTGTTACAAAAAGAAGAGTTTGTGTGTCCTGAAGGCAGGGGAGGGTGGTCATTACTATGGGGTCATCAGGGAACTTGGGGCCAAGGCTGGAGACAGGAACTGCAGGTCTGTGGGGAGAGCCTGCTGGGGGTGGAATACACAGTGATCAGGCCACAGTGGCCAGAGCACAGGGAGTGTGGGGGACAGAGAAGAGCGACCGGTGACATGGGGCTATAGTGCCCATGTCAGTGAGGACATGGACTTAACTCTGAGTGGGAATATCTGGAGACTTGGGAGTGGAGGAGACCTGGATCTGACTTCAGTGTGTTCAAATTGGTCACTCTGGCCAATGTGACCATTATTGGAGAGCTTCAGCTCTGCCTTTTAATTGAAAGACATACCTGCAACCTCACCCCCCGCCATGGTCTACAACTCTGCCAACCACAGCCATTCTAGGATGGGAGATGGTGTAGAAACCACAGGCTCAGAGTCTATACATGTTCCTGCTCCTGTCCACAGGGGTGCTAAGGGAACAGCTAAATCCTCCTCCCTCCTTGACCCCACTCTGCCCTCCTGATGATGGGGGCAAGACCCTAAGCTGGTCCTCCAACTTGTGGCTAAGCAAAGCTCAAGGGCAGAACGCTTCCTGAAAACAGGAAGGGTGAAGCTCCCCTAAGAGTAGCGACTAACCAGCCAGAAGACTGGACTGTCCCAGCATCAAGAAACATCCTGGGGATTCATGAAAGTGTAAAAATAAAGCCAACCCTCCTTGGGAACTTCCCTGGCATCCAGTGGTTAAGACTTCGCCTTCCAATGCAGGGGGTGCAGGTTCGATCCCTGGTCAGGCAGCTAAGATCCCACATGCCTTGCTGCCAAAAAACCAAAACATAAAACAGAAGCAATACTGTAACAAATTCAATAAAGACTTTAAAAAAAATGGTCCACATTAAAAAAAAAATCTTAAAAAAAAAGCCTCCTTGTTCTTACTATAATGAACCATGACTTCCCCTATCCCCAAGCCAAATTTTATTTTCTCCTTTTTAAATACATTCCCAGAGCTGATTTCTCCTATAAAATTTCTCTGGAATTTTGTGCCTTTTGATCACCTTCACCCATTTCCCCTCACTCCCCACCCACCCCCTCCTCTGACACCCACTATACCTTCTTTGGGAAAGTGTCTACTCAGTTCCTCTGTCCATTTCTCATTCAGACTATTTGGCTTATTTCTCCTTACTGAGTTGTATGAGGTCTTTATACATCTGGGATATTAACCCCCTGTTGCATATATGATTTGCAAATATTTTCTCCCATTCCATAAATTGCATAAATACTCTCTTTTTTTTTAATGCTTTCCTTGGACATGCAGACACTCTTTAGTTTGATGTAGTCTGTTGTCTCACTTGCTTATGTTTGTGACTGCCTCTGCCTTTGGTGTTAAGTCCAAATAATCACCGCCAAGACTGATATCAAGGGGATCACCCCCCTATATTTTCTCCTGGGAGCTTTATGGTTTCAGGTTTTACGTTCAAGTCCTTAATACATTTCAAGTTGATTTCTGTGTATGGTGTGGAGCAGTGATCCCGTTTCTGCATGTGGCTCTCTGGTTTTCCTAACACCACTTACTGAAGAGACAACCCACTCCCCACTGCATATTACTGGCTCCTTTGCTCTGAACTGACTGACCGTATCTGACCCCAGTATGTTCTGAAAAGAGTATTTTCTCTCTCCCAGCATCAGCACCCACACCACACGGAAGCAAAGGGGCCACAGAGCCAGCATCCTGGACACAGCACATCCTCCAGCCCAGCCACGGCTCATTCCATCCTCCTTCGACTCAGAGTCAGACTCCACTAGCTGTCAAAACAGCAAGCTTTCCCAAACAGGCAAAATCTCCTTGTTTAAAGAATGACCATATGGAGAAGAAAAGAGAAGCGTGTTCTAAACAGAAAGATCACCTGTGGTCCACGGCATGGGGGATTAGTTCAAGAAAGGTTCCATGGTGAACTGGAATGTTCAGTGCTGTTAACTCCAATTGTGAAAAGAGTATCGGCATATTATTCCACAAAGTCTGGGCCCTGGCCCAAGGACAGAAAAACGGAACTACAGTTCTCCCAAATAACAGAGCCAAATGACAGTCAGTGCTTTCTGAATCTTAATGTCATTCCAGATGAAAAACCAGACTGCCAGGAAAAAATAGCTACACGGCGATCCCTGGATTTATGAGTAATCATGGTACTAAATATTCATAAACCAGGGAAAGTGCACACAGTGTCCATCATTCTGTAAAACCGCGCTTGCCACAACATTCAGAAAAGCCGAAAGAAATGCTCAACAAGGCCCCATGTTTAGGGCCCGTGGATGGAATCCAGTCTCTGTTTTAGCATGCACATTTTCCTTTCAAACTGGGCTCATCTTTTGATTTCAAAAATAAAGGCACCAAAGACGAAGAGTTTTCTCTTTTCTTATTTCCCATTTAATCACTGAAAATATTCAGTACTTGTTCGTTTTTACATATGAGCAAAACACTGAGGGTCAGAACGACTCAAAGCTGTAAGATGGTCCTTTCTGATAAACACAGGTGAAGACAACTGGCATTTCTTTATCCATGGACTAACTGCAAAGGTACTACAGGCTGTCTTCAAAATTTCAAACAGTGTAGGAAAAAACAGAACAAAATTGCCTCAAATGCCACCATTCAGGGATATTTCCTGCTGATTTGGGAAGTGATGTTTTTTGTCTTTGCTCTTGCAGGCATCGACAATTCTTTTTTTTCTTTTTATTGACATATAATTCACATATAAGATAGTTCTTCTTTAAAATCAAGAGGATGGATACTTAGATAACTAATGAGAACCAACTGTGTAGCTCAGGGAACCCTACTCAGTGCTCTGGAGTGACCTAAATGGGAAGGAAATCCCAAAAAGAGGGGATATGTGTGTGTGTGTGTGTGTATGTGTGTGTGTGTACACATACACATATATATAGCTGATTCACTTTGCTGTTCAGTAGAAATTAATATAACATTATAAAATAACTATACTCCAAAAAGATCAATTTTTTAATAAAGAGTACTGAGATTTAATTTCCATGCAATGATATTAATATTTGGTTTTGACTTGAGTGACATGGTTGGGATTCACACCCATACCGTCCAGCTCTAAGTTCACATTCTTTTTTTCTTGGCCACACCACACAGCACGCAGGGGGTCTTACTTCCCCGACCAGGGATCAAACCCATTCCCCTGAACTGGAAGCGTGGATTCTCAACCACTGCACTGTCAGGGAAGTACCTAAGTCCCCATTCTTTCTAAGAGGCTAAAGCCAGCCTGAGCTGTGGGCAAGATGGGAAAACTTGCTTATTATTCCAGTTCTCTTACAGAATTGTGTGGCAAACACAGTATCTATTCTTTGACAATTTGCATGGGGCAATTAGGGCACAAAGGTCATCTTCTAGCGAGGTTAACATTGTTGAACGTCTCAGTCGATGACTTAAGTTCAAACCCAGACCACTTTCCCATCCCGAGCCCTTCTTTGTCTTCAGCCCTGTAGCTACATCCCCACTTTCCGCTCTTTCCGACCTGGATCGCTCAATCATCTCTGACCCCATGGACTGTAGCCCACCAGGTTCCTCTGTCCATGGGATTCTCCAGGCAAGCATACTGGAGTGGATTGCCATTTCCTTCTCCAGGGGACCTTTCCTACCCAAGGACTGAACCTGGGTCCCTCCCACTACAGGCAGTTTCTTCACCATCTGAGCCACCAGGGAATCCCCCTGGATTGAGGCCATCTCTCCAAAGCTCTGACCTTTCCACGAGGGTCAGTCTCCTCCACTCCTTTTTGGTGCTAATTCCTTCTCTTTTAGGGCCGAGGAGGCACAAAGACTACGTGGAGGGCATAGGACAAGCCTCCGCTGTCTGACTGTACTGTGGCTCCTCGGGGACTGGGGACCAGAGACACGGTTTTCCAAAAATCTGGAGACAAGAGCAAGTAGAGCTCCTTCCTCAAGGGGAAACGCCCAGGGCGCTCCTCTCACCACCAAGCTATTTTTAGCTCCTTCGAGTGTCTCTGAATCCAAACAATTCAAGGAACTGCCGGAGTTCATAGTTTCCGCGTGTTCCAACTTTGAAAAAATACACTGTGTCATGTGGAGAGACAGCCAGCCAGCCCTGACTGTCTCCCAGACACACAACGCCTGCTAAGAAATAGGATCCTTATCAGCGCTGGCAGAGACTGGAGACAATTTCTGGGGATGAGTGGTCCTCTCAGCAGGATGGAGAAAAAAGCAGGGATTGGGTTTGTGCCAGGCAGATCAAGCCAACTAGGAAAGAGTAAAAAGTACCAGTGCAATGCCATTTCCACACTAAAAATTAAAATGCTGTACAAAGCAAAAATGATAAGAGAATTCTGGACTTAAAAAGATTTGGGAGTAAATTCACTTCCCAAATCTACACCAGCATCTTCATATGGCCTCAGCCTGGGTTTCAAGACAAACCTCTTGCCAGAACTTGCAAGAATCCAACTGGTGAAAAATACTAATGAAGGATGAAATAGGAAAAAAAGTCATCCAGCTCTGAATAGCTGTTTATGAACTGTTTTCATTCAAATGCTTCACCTGTGTGTGTTAGTAGCTCAGTTGTGTCCTACTCTTTGTGACCCAGGGACTGTAGCCCACCAGGCTCCTGGAATTGGAATCTCCCAGGCAAGAATACTAGAATGGGTTGCCATTTCCTTCTCCAGGGGAGCTTCCCAACCCAGGGATTGAACCTGTGTCTCACACATTGCAGGAAGATTCTTTACCGTCTGAGCCAACAGGAAAGCTGCATGTGTAGGAAAATTAAAGCGCTAAGTCCCCAGGTGGGTGGCTCGGAAATGAAAAGAATAAATCACAGCCTCAGGTACATGAGTGATTCTATCTCTGAAACCAGCGGGTGAGGTGGAAGGTGAGGGTAAAAGCCAATGTCCTTAATGGCTGAGACAGGAGAAAAGGAGACAGAATTCTGTACGGACTCTGTTTACACAGGTGATAGGAAATCGTCTCCCAATTAGGAAAGTTGGGCTTCTTTTTTATTTTTATTCTTAATTAGAAGTTAATCGTTTCACAATGTTGTGTTAGTCTCTGCCATATGACAACGTTAATCAGCCAAAGGTGTTCCTATGTCCCCCCTACTCTTGAACCTCCCTCCCAAGGAAAGTTATTTTTCTTTCCATCACTGTTTTTGTTATGCTCAAGGATACGGTAATAAAATTCTGATGGGCTTTCCCAGTATTCGTTTATTCAAAACAGACTGAGCTGCTGGCTTGGCAGGTAGGGAAACATGGGTCCCGCCTGCATACAGCTGTCAGAGCAGCAAAGATGCAGAGAGTAAGCGGGTGTGATGCAAGGTGTGAGCTGGGAGAGGCTGAGCCAGGGGCTACTGCAGGGAAACCTATCAGAATCTGAACACGCGCATGGACGTGAGCACAAGAGAGGGAATGGATACATTTTCACATGCATACACAAACACACATGGGGTTGAACACACACACGGACATGAGCGCGAGAGAGGGAACAGATACATTTTCACACGCACACACAAACACACACAGGGTTGAACACACACGGGGTTGAACACACACATGTATGTGTGTGCGTGAGAGGGAATAGATACATTTTCACATGCACACACAAACACACATGTGGTTGAACACATACATGGTTGTGAGCATGGGAGAGGGAATAGGTACACTTTCATACGCCCATACAAACACACATGGGGTTACTTCACAACACTGACGTACACAGTGATGGGGGCTGGCCAGTCCAGAGTTTACCCTGCAGCCTGTGAGGGGGGACCCCAGGCAGGAACTAATGCTGCTGTCTTGGGGAAGACTTTCTTCTTCTTCAGGGAAGCCTCAGTTTGTATGTGTGTGTGTGTGAATTTTTTTTTTTAATTTGTATTGGAGTATAGCTGCTTTATAAGGTTGCATTCCTTTCTCCAGTACAGCAAAGTGAATCAGCCACATGTATACATGGGTGTGCTCAGTCATGTCTGACTCTTTACAACCCTGCGGGCTGCAGCCTGCCAGGCTCCTCTGTCCATGGGATGGTCCATGGGGTGGGTTGCCATGCCCACCTCCAGTGATCTTCCCGACCCAGGTGTCAAACCTGTGTCTCCTGCAGATTGGAAGGCAAATTCTTTACCTGCTAAGCCACGGGGGAAGCCCTACATTTCCTCTTTTTTTGGATTTCCTTCCCTTAAAGCCTTTGAAATGACTACACGAGGCCCACCCAGGTTATAGGGGATAATCAATTTCCTTTACTTAGAGTCAGCTGATTACAGACGTTAACCACATCTACCCAATGCCCACAGAACAATGCCAGGATCGGTGTCTGAGGGACCACAGGGGCTACACCCCAGTCACACTGACACGTAAAACTGACCATCACAGGGGGCTGGGAGGGAGGTCTAGGGAGACCTGCACTCACACTTGGGCCTGGGAGGAGGCGGATTATCAGGTAAGGTTCCTGGAGGAAACGCTGATGAAGACTGAAAGTTGAGGACCTCCCTGACAGTCCAGTGGTTAAGACCTCACCTTCCAGTGCAAGGGGTGTGGGTTCGATCACTGGTCAGAGGAACTAAGATCCCACACGCCTCGCAGCCAAAAAACCAGAACAATAATATAACAAATTCAGTAAAGACTTTAAAAATGTCCCACATCCAAAAAATCTTAAAAAAAAAAAAGACTGAAAGCCTAGACAGCAAGTAAAGAAGGGGTGTGGGAACAGGTGGACTGCTGGATCGGGGGCGGGTGGCCAGGAAACCAGTAGGCATGGGAATGGACTCCTGGTCCCCAGGCGGAGGTCCCAGAGCCAGCATTCGTGGCAGAGAGGTGAGGATGCTGAAGTCGGGCATCTCAGTGCTGAACGCTGATGGGGCACCATCTCCCTGCCTCACCGTGCTTCCCACCCATCACCTCCCACCCTCAGAGGTACCCTGAGACCGGGGGCCCACCAACCACAGGGTGCTGGTGGGAAGCTGGTGTACTGCAGGGCCAGCTGGCTCCTGAGTCCACAGGCAGGACCCCAACCCAAGGCACCCCACCAGAGAAGGGGTCTGCAGGCTGTGCAAGGAGCTGGGGTCAAGGTCACAGATGAAGAAGCTACTTTAGCTCTGGACAGAGATGTGGAAGACAGAGTTCAATGGGAGCACGGAGAGAGGGCTGGGTAAGCAGGAGCTCCAGGGAGTAGGAGAGGTTTGGGGCAGCCACGGTGGGCAACACGGCAGGAGCGGAAAGTGGGAAGGATGACACAGATCATCATGGAGAAGCAAAAGCTCCTCGTGGGACCATCGGGGGGCAGCTGTTGGCATGGAACTGAAGTCTGCTGGTGTCACAGAGGCAAGGAGTCGAGAAGACCAGGGACTGGATGCATCGGCCACGTGGGCTCCAGGGAAAGAGCAAGTCCCCATCACCTAGTTTTCGGCATTTGGAGAAAGCAACGGAAAGTCAGAGTAATTCACACGCTTCACTGTATTCCTCCTCGGTCTACTCCAGATCCTGTCAGTCAAACACCGTGAAGACACGCAGCTCTTGCTTTAGAAGGAAAAAGTATCCCTTCTCCTCCCTACATAACCTGTGCACAGGCTTCCCAGGTGGCGCTAGTGGTAATAGACCCGCCTGCCAATGCTGAGACAGAAGAGACACGGCTTCAGTCCCTGGGTTGGGAAGATCCCCTGAAGAGGGCATGGCAACCCACTCTCGAATTCTTCCCTGGAGAATCCTGTGGACAGAGGAGCCTCTCAGGCTATGGTCCATGGGGTCACAAAGAATTGGACATGATTGAAGTGACTTAGCACGCATGGAACCTGTGGACAGTTAGCTGAATCACTTCAGTTTTGAATGTTTCCTACTGATTCTGTTCTGTGGATTGCAAGCGTTAGAATGAGAATGCTTCGCACAAAAGGCTCTCTTGTGTAGGTCTGTTCCAATGCTCTGTGCAGAAAGTACAATGAGCCATCTAACTACTGTCCTTCTTTTCTTTTGCCTAAGCTTAACTAAAAGAAGTCCCCTGGCTTTTTTCTTTTCAAAAATCATTGTTAAAGAGAAAGTTTGCCATTGTGCAGGGTTATTCTGCTGAGTGGCTTCAGAACATCTTGGATGTACATGCACAGCCCTCAGAGCAGTGTGAATCTGGCAGCAGAGACCCACTGGTGGCCCCTCGTCTCCGAAGACACTTTGGCAAAAAAGATAAAACATGGGAGCTGCGATGCGAAACACTGTCCTGATGGAAACAGCACAGCATGTGACAATGCAGGTGTTTATACTTTTCATTACAGTAGGTAGAAACAAAAACATTTAGATAGAACATGTATCATTTTAGGCAATTATAATATTAATGTTAGATTTGCTTCTGTTGGCAGTAGTCGTATGTTGCTTGGCAACCCCAAGTGTTTCTGGGGTTTAACTGCAAACTACTGGAGGAGCCCCTCATTTTTAAACTGATGAAGCTGCTCAAGAAGCTGAAAGTGCTACCTACACACCCAGACCTCACGCTGATACAGGATATTTACACGTAAGACACCCCCACCATGAAATGTAACACCAGAAGCCCCTCTGGTCCTACAAGCTGTCCTGAAGTCATCCAAATGACATCCTGGCCCACTTGATCCAAATTTCTATTTCCTTAGCAGCTACTACATCACTGGCTCTCACCAGATTCTTTTAAATTGATTTTTAAATTGTGGTGAAATATACATAATGTAAAATTTACCATCATGCCTTTCCTCAAGTCTACAGTCCTCTGGCATCAGTACAGTCTCCTTGCTATGCAACCATCACCACTATCATCTCCAGAACTTTGTTCATCTCAAAAAACCAAAACTCTACACCTATTAAACACTAACTCCTCATCCCCCCAACCCCAGCCCCTGTTAACTACCATTCTATTCTCTGACTCTGATTTTGACTAGCCTAGGTAGTCATGTATGTGGAGTCATACAATATTTGTCCTGATTTCTCTGGAGTGTTTCATTTAGTATAATGTCCTCAAGGTTGTCCATGTTACAGTCTATGCCAGAATTCCATTCCTTTTAAAGGCTGGTTAACATTCTATTATATGCATATACCACACTTGGTTTTTCCATTCATCCATCAATGGACATTTGGGTTGCTTCCACCTTTTGACTATTGTGAATAATTAACATTGCTATGAACATGACTATACACACATCTCTTCAAGACTATGCTTTTATTTCTTCAGGGTATACACCCAGAAGTGGATTACGGGATCATGTGGTAATTCTATATTTAATTTTTTCAAAGAACCACCACACTGCTTTTCATAATGACCACACCATTTTACATTTCCAACAGCAATGTACAAGGATTCCAGTTTCTCCCCATCCTCACCACTCCCTACATAAAGTAAACACTATTCTTTTCTGATAGTAGCCATCCTAACAGGTACAAATTTGATTTTATATGTGCTTTATTTTTTCATACTTCTCCTTCTGTAGGTACTGTACTATACTGGAATGATTTACCATACACAGACTGTCTACTCATCCACTACTACCTCCTCAATGGCAGGAACCAATTCTTTACATCAATGGAATAACACGGCTTCGAGGAATAAGTTCACAGTAGATTGAGGAATATCTTGAAAGCCAGGCTAAACTATTTACCCCAAGGGAGACCACCTATTTGTTGTTTCTGTAAGAGGATGCTACCATCATCGCCATTCTTTTTTTTTTTTTTTTTTGGTCATGCCACATGGCCTGGGGGATCTTAGTTCCCCAACCAGGGATTGCACTCATACCCCCTACAGTAGAAGTGCAGATTCCTAACTACTGGACCGCCAGAAAGGTCCCAGTCTGATGCTGTGGGTGACAGGAGCACAAGAAAATAAATCAACAGCATTCTCAGAGCAGAGCAACAATCCTCTCCCAGTCCTCTCTGCTTCCTTCTTTAGGCTTCCATCTTCATCCAGACATGCAATGCCCTCAGCCCAGGTGTGACTGCACAGCCAGGTGGTGGGACTCCTTGCTCCTCTAGTGCTCAGCCCTGGACAAAAGCAATGTGTACCTAATGAATATTTCTGGATTGAGGGCAAGAGGAGAAGGTGGCAACAGAGGATGCGATGGTTGGATGGCATCACTGACTCAATGCACATGAGTTTGAGCAAACTCAAGGAGATAGTGAAGGACAGGGAAGCCTGGTGTGCTGCAGTTCATGGGATCGCAGAGAGTCAGACGTGACTTAGCAACTGAACAGTAATATACAAAATAGATAACAAGGACCTACTGTATAGCACAGGGAACTATACTCAGTATTTTGTAATAACCTATAATGGAAGAGAATGTCCAAAGAAAACTATATGTAGATATAGAGATATAGATATGTATAGCTGAATCACTTTGCTGTATATCAGAAACCAACACAATGTAAATCAGCTATATTTCAATAAAAATTAAAAATATTTCTGGAGTCTGGTTGAATGTGAGAGTGATCAAAGGCATTTTGAGATCCACACCCGAAAACCCATCTTTCCGACTTATATGGAGACCGTTTTCTTAGGGGTGAGCGAGACTTATTTCTTATCACTGTCTCATAAAACATCCATATGCTTACCTCCTGAGAAGTAGTAAGGAATCATGGGAAATTTTATCATCACTGAAACAACACTCCCGTGAGAAACAGAGAAAGATGGGAAATTTCAAACGCTCTCACACTCGATTAGGGAAGTCATCTGGCGTTTTGTTCCATGTCTTGTCTGTCCCACAACACGACATAACTTATAAGAGAGGCCTTTATCAGAGTCTTTTCTGGAGACAAGCACGTTCTGCTTTTTCTTGCGAGATTAATTATTTTATACAGTCTCCTTTCATCTTTTAATTTTGTCAGAATGTTGTAGAGATTATTTCTGCCCCACTTTGATCTCATTGCCAGAAGTAACTGAATTCAACCATAGAGGGGACGGTAACACACGGCCGACCCCAGGAGCGCTGGGCTATCCTTAGGTGGTGAACTTCCCTCTCACCGCCTACTGAAATTTCAACTCTTTCTCTGGTCTCTGGTAAGCATGAGACAATTAATCATTTTCCCCTTTTTATTCATCTCATCTTTTAAAAATGGGATATATTTCCATCTTCTTTTTTCTACTCTTTTTTTTTTTCCTCTCACTTCATTCCCCATGTTTAGAAAATACAAGTGAACAAACATACTTAAAAGTCTCCAATAATTTCTAATTATTATTATAGCATTAAAGTAGGGAGAAATCTAGGCATTTATCTTTGTATTTTTTGCATTGAGATGTAATTGACATATGGGCTTCCCTGGCGGCTCAGACAGTAAAGAATTTGCCTACAATGCAGGAGACCTGGGTTCGATCCCTGGGTTGGGAAGATCCCTTGGAGGAGGGCATGGCAACCCACTCCAGTATTCTTGCCTGGAGAGTCCCCACGGACAGAAGGCCTGGCGGGCTACAGTCCATGGACTGTAAAGAGCTGGACACGGCTGAGTGACTAGCACACACAACCGTATAACTGACATTATGACATATAAATGACATATAACATTGTACACGTTTTAGGAATACAACATAATGATTTGATTTATGCAGATACTGTGAAATGATCCTCACAACAAATTAAGATTCATCACTTCATATAGAAATTTTTTTAAGACTTTTTTTGTCAAAGTATAGTTCATTAAAATGTTAGTTTCTGGTGTACAGCAAAGTGATTCGTTACATGTATGTATATGTAACTAAATACACATATAGTAACTGAAATATATATATATATATATATGTATAGCAACTGAATATACACATAGTTACTGAATACATATATAGACACATCATATATATATATTTTCATATTCTTTTCCATTATAGGTTATTATAAGATGTTGAGTATACTTCCTTGTTGTTTATCTTTTTTATATAGTAGTGGGTATATGTTAACCCCAAACTCCTACAGATTTCTTTTCTTGCAATGAGAACCTTTATGATCAACACTTTTAGCAACCTGCAAACACTCAATACAATACTGTGAACAATACTATATACAGACAGCATAACTCGTATGCCCTAAATTGTAACAGAGGAAAAACATAGGGGTAATGTTACGGGTCTTTCCTTATAGCTTCTGAATGAAAGTGTAAGAAGGAGCAAACGTGTGTCCTAGGGGCCCCAGAACCCCTAAGAACCTTCTGCTCCAGAGACACAGAATCCATAGAAGGCATTTCAGAAACCACGGTCGCATCCCTCACGTGGCAGGAAGGACACCGATGCCCACAGGGACCTGTGATTTGTCCCAGGTGATGGCCCCGGGCAGCAGGTAGATCTGTCCTCTGAGCCCCCAGTGGCCCTCACCGCCTCTCCTGGAGTCTGTGAGCAGGAGCTCGGGGTCCGCCAATGTCTGTGCTCAGAACACAGCCCTCACACCCCCGCCCTCTCTAGTCTCTGGGGACCACTCACAAGGACCCTCAACCAGTACAGACCTAAGGCTAACAGGCTCCCAGGTCCTGGGGCAGCTTGACTCCACTTCCTCTGGGTCCTCAGCAAAGAGATGTCACAGGAAACTGCTGGATTCTAGTCACGGCCAACATACACTGTAGTACCTCAAAGCTGGAATTGCCTCGTCCTAAGACTCGAGCCGCACACGGAACAAGTATACTTTTCTCCAGTAAACCCTCGAGTGACATCCAGTGCCTTTCAGCCTCATCAAGAGATGAGGCATCAGACTGATCCAGCCCCGGGCTCATCACTAACTCACCCTGGAGTGGGGGCACGTCATCTCACCTCTCCTCACACCCTCTCCTTTTCTGCAGAACAGTCAGGATCACTTGGATAATATCTAAGGCACCAGTTGGACACTGTAGGCTTCTGTGATGGTTAACCAAGGCTGGCTGGAAGGAACAGACAACTAGGGACATGAGAAGAAGGAAGCGAGTGCAGTGCACAGAGACACCCAAGGCACATAAAGGTCCGGCTAGAGGAAACTGACCCTTTCTGGACAAGGAACCAGTCACCAGGCAATGAGTACACTTACTCCACAGTTGCAATAAAAACCAGAAAGAACTAGACTGCTTCGTGTGCACTGGCAGAGTCACTGCTGCACACAAACTAACGGCACCTGCTTGAAACAACACCTGCTCCCTGACCCCCAGCTTAATTAGTGTATCTGCTCAGTGAAACCATTGTGACAGGTCCAGGCAGCCTCATTTGCCTTCATTAGCAAATCTCGCTGGTGGCCACAGAAGTCTACTGCGTGGGCACCGACTTTAGAGGCAAACCTCAGGGCTGACAGTGCCCAAGATGCTTTGGCATTTTTCATTTTCTAATCACAGGGGTCTGAGTAAATGGGTGTTGGCAGCTGACAGCTGAGGTGGTCTGCCTGTCACCTCATTGCCGTACGCGGTTTCTAAGAAAGAGTGCTGGGAAAAGATTCCAGCCTTAGATATCTGCGACAGCAGCCATGGTGGAGGAGTCTGGGGTGGCCGTTTCTTGTCACGTTTATTTGTGGCAAGAGCAAGAGATGCGGGTGGGGAGGTTTCATTGTGGCTCTGGGCCAATTTGTAGTAAGGTCATATTTGTACACACACGTCCAAAATAGGCTTCCCAGGTGGCATTTGTGTAAAGAACCTGCCTGCCAATGCAGGAGATATTGGAGACACAGGTTCAATTCCTGGGTCAGGAAGATCCCCTGGAGGAGGGCATGGCAACCCACTCCAGTATTCTTGCCTGGAGAATCCCATGGACAGAGGAGCCTGGGGAGCTACAGTCCATGGGGGTCACACAAAGTTGGACATGCCTGAAGTGACTTAGCATGCACACATTCCTAAAACTAAGACAACTTTGTAAATCGACTATACTCCAATTAAAAATGTTTTACAATAAAGAACAAATCACTCAAATTAGAGAAAATATCATGGGCATGGAGAAGACATGCTCTAGTGTGGAAATGGAAGTGAGGGAATTTTCTGGAACTTACTGGAAGAAGTAAACCATCACTTCATGGAACAGATGGGGAAAAATGCAAACAGTGGCAGATTTTATTTTCTCATCTCCAAAATCACTATGGACAGTGACTGCAGCCATGAAATTAAAAGGCACTTGCTCCTTGGAAGAAAAGCTATGACAAACCTAAACAGCATACTAAAAAGCAGAGACATGACTTTGCTGACAAAGGTCCAACTAGTTAAAGTTATGGTTTTTCCAGTAGTCGTGTACAGATGTGAGAGTTCGACCATAAAGAAGGCTGAGTGCCAAAGAATTGATGCTTTCGAACTGTACTACTGGAGAAGACTCTAGAGAGTCCCTTGGACAGCAAGGAGATCAAACCAATGAATCCTAAAGAAAATCAACCTTGAATATTCACTCGAAGGACTAACACTGAAGCTGAAGCTCTAATACTTTGGCCACCTGATACAAAGAGTTGACTCATTGGAAAAGACACTGATGCTGGGAAAGACTGAGGGCGGGAGGAGAAGGGGAGGACAGAGGACGAGATGGCTGGATGGTATCACTGACTCAATGGGCATAAGGTTGAGCAAACTCCAGGAGATAATGAAAGACAGGGAAGTCTGGCATGCTGCAGTCCATGGGATTGCAGAGTTAGACAGGACTTAGCAACTGAACAACAACCCACCTTAGCAAGGCTGTGCTTTTCAGAGGCTCCACTCCCTGGATGACCATGCCTTCTCGGCTGTGCCCGCCCTGTCCTCTTCTAGCTGGCCATGCCCTCCAGAATCTGTCCCCACGTCTCTTCCATCCCAGCCTACTCACAGCCCTCAGTGCTGACAGTCATGGCGCCAAACATCATCACCTATTGTCCACGACTACTCCTTCATTTCATTCCAGCATTTCTGTAATACTGCCGGATGTATTTATAGGAATGCTTTCCTGGGAACTCAACAGACCCAGAGGCCCACACACCCACTCCTCCTCCTGAACCCCTAGTTCTGCAAGAGGCCCCTCTCCCTTGTTGTCACGCCCACCCTCTCAGGCGCTCCTGCCCTCTCGGTTCTGTCTCTTTCTCATTTGGCCTTTTCTCTCTGTGCCCACTGCTGATGCCTACTTCAGGCTCCCACCAGCCCTCGCTGCTCAGTTGCTGCCTGTTAGGGGAGTCCAAGAACCCTCTGACATCACCATTAATTGATTTTCTTTTTTATGGAAAGCAAAAGGAAGTATCGATCTGTGACTCCATCTGCTGCCTTAAGGAAGACACTATTAGGATCTCTACGAACCTTTACAGATGACAGTCTGTGTCTGTTACAGGATACAAGGACACACACGCTATTAGCAGAGGTCCCGGGAGAAGTCACTATGAGTCTGGAAGTCATCACTTCCTGATGCCCAGCATGAGGCAGAGGGCAGGACCAAGAAGCTGACTTCCAAGAATCTCAGCTCTGTAATTTACAGCAAAAATTCAGGGCATTAAAACCTTTCAGCTGTTCTCTGTTACTGTCCTGAAACGTCCATCTCATATAACAAGAGAAAACTAACAAAATAAGGTAAGGCCAGGAAGGGACGGATCCCTAATTTTGACAGAACTAAGATCTCTCACCCTCTACTCTCTTCTCTAAACTAACTTACATTATCATATTTATGCTTCTCAACTAATACAGTTCTGATTATCCACCACTTAAGAGCCATAAATGATTCCATACCTTTATAGAATTCAGCTGCAAGATGCCAGCTCTTAAGAGCTTGAAGTGGTCAATTCAATTAATTCAATCCCTTCCCACCTTTGTAATAAAAATCTGAGTTCAGTGAGGTTAACTGACTTTCCCAACGATTATCCTATTACCATAAATGCTAATTTTATTACATATTATGCAGCAAGTGTGGCATATTTCTTATCTTAGTTCATAGTTCAAGGTATTCTTTCTTCATTAAATATCTTGAATGCGCTAGAACAGGTAAGAATACAGCACCTATAAACCTTTTGAAAGGCAATGTGATTTCTAAAAGTTTTGCTCACGTATCTGATGCAAAACAAATAAACTAGGTGTTACTTGAGCACTAAAGAAAATATTGTCACTTATAAGCAATGCCAAGTAACGCCCAGAAGCACCTCGTTCTAATGTGTGTGTATGAAGGAAGCAAAACGGGAGAAAAAAGAAAGAAGTGCATGTGTGGGAATCACTGGGAAAATTAACAGCAGGATTCAGTGAAAATGGTTCTATTTTTTCCTTACAAAGAAGGCTTTAAATTACATAATTACAGGTTCCAGGGAAATAAGTATTGAAATCTATCAGAGGCACGTGTCTCACTTCCTCATTTCCAGAGCAAATCAGGAGCTCACTTTGGTTTTTCTCACTGTTCTTTCCCTCCCACCCACATCAGGTTGAGATATCCGACAAAGTAAAATCCTAGTACAATGGAAATTAGACTCCAGCAAAATGAGAAACGGTGTGAGCCCTTCAAACACTGCAAGATCAAATGTTCCCATTTTTTCCCGCAGACATTACAGGCACAGGAACAAAAGTCAGATCCAACACTCAGTTTCTATTTTGAGCAGAGGTTTTAAAAGCCATCAACGTAGATTAATGTGCTATGTATTAGTCACCTTGCATATAAATACATTTCGTTTCAAGGGAACTCAACACAGGGAGCTCAGCTCAGTGCTCTATGACAATCTACAGGGGCGGGACTCGGGGAGGGGTGGGAGGGAGGCTCAAGAGGGAGGGGATATATGTATACATATTGCTAATTCACGTTGTTGTATGGCAGAAACTAATACAACGTTGTAAAGCAATTATCCTCCAATTAAAAATAAATTTTAAAAAATAAAAAAATAAAGTGAACCAAACTGAAAGTATTCTCTCAAATGATAACATGCTAAGGGTTTTAGGAGAGTGAAATGAGGGAGATTTTGAACTATGATGTTAGAGAAGACTCTTGAGAGTCCCTTGGACTGCAAGGAGATCCAGCCAGTCAATCCTAAAGGAAATCAGTTCTGAATATTTACTGGAAGAACTGATGCTGAAGCTGAAGTTTCAATACTTTCGCCACCTCATGCGAAGAGTTGACTCATTGGAAAAGATGGGGGAGGGATAGGGGGCAGGACGAGAAGGGGACAACAGAGGATGAGATGGCTGGATGGTATCACAGACTCGATGGACATGAGTTGAGTAAACTCCGGGAGTTGGTGATGGACAGGGAGGCCTGGTGTACTGCAGTCCATGGGGTTGCAAAGAGTTGGACACGACTGAGCGACTGAACTAAAGGGTTTTAGATAAAGAGATCAAAACCTGACTCTCCCTGCCTTTGTCTTATGGGTTTCCCTGGTGGCTCAGACAGTAAAGAATCTGTCTGCAATGTGGAAGACCTGGGTTCAATCCCTGGGTTGGGAAGATCCCTTGGAGGAGGGCATGGCAACCCACTCCAGTATTCTTGCCTGGAGAATCCCATGGACAGTGGAGCCTGGACAGTTGCAATCATGGGGTCACAGAGTTGGACACGACCGAGCGACTGAGCACACGTTGGACAATTAAACAACCTCAAGCTTATCGCCCAAAAGCAAGTGACTCCCATGAGAATCAACTGGTTAACTTCTAGAACTGCCACCTTACTGTTTTAGAAATGATATAAATTTACTTTAACACTCAGAAAGGCATTCACCATACATGACAGAGCTGATGACAACTGTGAATGGAGTGAACGTCATCTCCCTGACTTAGGTGTTATCAATACCAGTATCCCTACTCCAGGCCAAACACGCTTAATCCATCATGGTGTTTTTCCATCTGAGCTAAATCTTTCTCAACACAGAACTTTCTGCACATGGCAAATGGATGGAAACAGTCATAGAGATATTATTATGATGATGGTGATGATGATGCAAGGCCCTGTTGGCAATCATTACTTTCATTTAATATTCCATCAATCCTATGGTGGCTTCTGACCATATTTATTAGTAGTAATATTATTTTAGCTTCCCCGATGGCTCAGTGGATAAAGAATCTGCCTGCAATGAAGGAGATACAGGAAACGTGGGTTTGATCCCTGGGTCGGGAGGTACCCTGCAAGAGGAAATGGCAACCCACTCCAGTATTCTTGCCTGGGAAATCCCATGGACAGAGGAGCCTGGTGGACTCCAGTCCATGGGGTCACAAGAGTCAGATACGACTTAGCGACTAAACCAATATTATTTTACAATGAGGAATAGAGGCACAGAGTAAGTGGCTTGACTAGAGTCACAGAACCAGCAAGTGGCAGAAGCAGAATGCAAACCCAAGGGGTGCCTCCAGAGACCACGTTCTTCACCACTGTGCTATACTGGCTCTTAGGAAAGCTGAAACAGAGAAGATGAGAGTTTAAACTTCTTCAATGGAAGGTTAGATTAAAATGAAAAATTTTCAAACATAAAAAAAAAAAGTGAAGTTAATAGTGGCCTGAATCCTCAGAGCTCCATCATCCAGCTTCAAGGATTATCAGACATTTGCCTGTCTTTTCTCATTTATACTGTCCCCTACCCCAGGATGTTTTTTTTTTTTTTTTCCCTTTGCTGGATTATTTCACAGCAAATTTAGAAAACTTTCATTACCTAAAAGCAGTGTGAAATAATTTGATCTGAAAATATAATGCCTTAGGGCTGAGAAGGCTGGGGGGAGACTTGAGGGCAGGGTTCTTTCCTTACCCCCTAGTGGGGAGGATTTGGGGCTCCCTCCTTCAGGCACCTCCCCCCACCACCCCGCCCAATCACAGCCACACCAACAGCTCCCTGCAGGAGGCACTTGCATCCTCTCACCTCCCCACTGGACTCCAACTTCACAGGGGGTCCAGGTCACTGCAGCCCCAGGACTGAGCTCCACACTTCCCTATAACTGATACTGAAAGATTGCGGGTTTGGGGAAGAGAAAACTGACAATCTGATCTTCACAAAACAACACAGGGACCCAAAACAGGCAGTTCAGTAAGACATTATTTTCACTATGAATGAAAATATGAACTCCCTCCCACCAGTTTCAGTTGTTTTACTTCCAACCATAAACGGTCAGCTTCCTTCAAAACACATTTACACTCTAATCTCATCTCCGGGTAGATGTGAATCACTGCCCGAGTGTTTTGAAAGGGAATGTACAAGGACATGAATAAGGCTCAACCTCAAAGACACAATAGCTTCTCTGAAATTTAAGCTCACAGGTCCCTTTCAGCGCCTTTTCCCATGAATAAAGAATGACTCCCTTTTTGCCAATGGAACATGAGTGAGGTTGATGGCTGCCTCGGCAGGAATTATTAATAATGCTTCTCATCAATTCTGATCTTATTTAGAAGGCATGTCAGATATAGAAAGTCAAACATGCCATGTATGTAAATATACTTTGCAGCATTTGTAATCATAAACATTGGATTTAACATTGCAAAATGCTTTCACACCAACCCATACCTTCATTGATTAACCTTCCAAAAAGGCTACTGATTTTTCACTTCAGATCATTATTGCAAAAACCCAAATTATATTCAATAATTAAAAGAACACTTACTTATTTCAAGTATTAAAATAAGAACTAAAACTTTAGAGTTTAATGAGACTAACCAATCTCTCTAAATGTTGATAACTAATTTTGGAAACTTTGAAATTCTCTCATGAAAACCCTCAGGGACGTCCCTGCCAGTCCAGTGGTTAAGACTCTCAGTTCCCAATGCAGGGAGCACAGGTTCAGTCCCTGCTTGGGGAACGAAGATCCCACATGCTGTACATGGTACAGCCAAAAGGAAAAAGAAAACCCTCAGCAGCTGGGTTTCGGTTCAATTCATTTAACATGGCTAATTATATGCACAGAGATATATAAGGTCTTGGACATTTGTGACACTGGTATGTCAGTTCACATGATGATATAGCTCTGAATAGACTGAAGTTGCTCAGTCATGTCTGGCTCTTTGTGACCCCATGGGCTGTAGCCTACCAGGTTCTGTCCATGGGATTTTCCAGGCAAGAATACTGGAGTAGGTTGCTATTTCCTTCTCTAGGAGATCTTCTCAACCCAGGGATTAAACCAGAGTTTTTCCCATTGTAGGCAGATGCTTTACTGTCTGAGCCAGCCACCAGGGAAGCTCTGAATGTAATTATACTGCTGCTGCTTCTGCTAAGTCGCTTCAGTCGTGTCCGACTCTGTGCGACCCCATAGACAGCAGCCCACTAGGCTCTTCTATCCCTGGGATTCTCCAGGCAAGAATACTGGAGTGGGTTGCCATTTCCTTCTCCAATGCATGAAAGTGAAAAGTGAAAGTGAAGTCGCTCAGTCGTGTCCGACTCTTAGCAACCCCATGGACTGCAGCCTACCAGGCTCCCCCGTCCATGGGATTTTCCAGGCAAGAATACTGGAGTGGGTTGCTATTTCCTTCTCCAGGAGATCTTCTTGACCCAGGGATTAAACCAGGGTCTTTCCCATTGTAGGCAGATGCTTTACTGTCTGAGCCACCAGGGAAGCTCTGAATATAATTATACTACAAATGCCCAATTAACTTTTTCAGTTGTTATCTATGAGCAGATCACAGTCAGGCTTCCCTGGTGGCTCAGTGGTAAAGAACTTGCTTGCCAATGCAGGAGACACAAGTTCGGTCCCTGGGTCTGGGCAGATGCCCTGGGGAAGGAAATGACAACCCCTGCACTTCAGGAGGTTTTCTGGATGTACCAACGGTTCCTCCCAAAGTATCTCCTAAATCAAGCCCATCTCCACCTCTCCAAATACTGTCCAGTTTACAACCCCCCCAAGAAACTCCCAGATCACCTTACTCAGAAATGAACCCTCCATGGGCTAAAATGAGAGAGAGCAGCACTGCCATATAAACACTTGCATGTGTAAAACAGGTGGGAAGCTGCTGCATAGCACAGCGAGCCCAGCCGGGTGCTCTGTGATGACCTAGAGGGGTGGGAGGGGGTGGCTGGGAGGGAGGCTCACGACGCTGGGGACACTTGTATAGCTCATTCATGTTGCACAGTTGGAGAAGACTCTTGAGAGTCCCTTGGACTGCAAGGAGATCTAACCTGTCCATCCTAAAAGAAATCAACCCTGGATATTCACTGGAAGCTGAAGCTGACACTCCAATACTTTGGCCACCTGATGCGAAGAGCTGACTCATTCGAAAAGACCCTGTTGCTGGGAAAGGCTGAAGGCAGGAGGAGAAGGGGAAGACAGAGGATGAGATGGTTGGACAGTATCACGGACTCAACGGACACGAGTTTGAGTGAACTCTGGGAGTTGGTGATGGACAGGGAGGCCTGGTGTGCTGCAGTCCATGGGGTCGCAAAGAGACACGACTGAGCAACTGAACTGAACTGAACAGCAGAAACCAATACAATACTGTAAAGCAATTATCATCCAATTTTTAAAAAGCATGTTATATGAGAAAACCTAATGGCTGAGACAAATGTTTTCAATGGATTAAACGGGGGCAAAAAAGATTACAAAGAGTACATATGACTCCAAAGTTGTGAAAGAAGAAATGTGTATATGCATATGAGAATAAACTAGAAAGATACACACTAAAAAAGAAAAAGAGAAATGAACCCTCCACCCCAACTCAGTTTTAAGGCTTGAGCACAAATATCCACTGGTCATGATTATTTATCTCCATTTCAGTTTCTCTGTTCACGTCCAGTTCTACCCCTACTTTCCCAAACATTCTACTACTTCCCTGAACCAGAGACAGAAACAATAGAAAACCCTTCCGATTTCTGCTTTCTCTTTTCAAATTCTTTATTTCAGGATTTCTGGCCTCAGCTCGCCACAGAGAGAAAACATGAGCTATCACAGAAGAGAACAAGACAAGGAGAAATTGAAAAAGACAGCTGCAAATGTCACCTTCTTCATGATATTTTCTATTTCTTGAGCACCAATAGGTTAGATGCTATTCAGAATCCACAATGAGAGATGAACCTTTACATAAATTATCCTATCCTTGGGTGATATGATCTATTTTCATTAATGATTAATTCATGAAACTGTAAGTTTTCCCATCCGTCCCCCTATACACACACATCCAAAGGTTTTAACTTTTTTAAACTGGTATTTTTATTTTTTTAATTTATTTTTAATTGGAAGATAAGTGCTTTATAATGTCATGTTGGTTTCTGTTGTACAATAACATGAATTAGCTATAAATGTATGTATATCCCCTCCCTCTTGAGCCTCCTCTCACCCACTCCCATCCCACCCCTCTAGGCCATCACAGAGCGCCAAGCTGAGCTCCCTACGCTATACAACAGCTTCCCACTAGCTATCTATTTAACACATAGTAATGTGTATATATCAGTGCTATTCTCTTAAAAAACACCTCCTTATCCACTGGGAAAATCAAGTCTACAAACCTAACTGCTGATAAATTTGACAACCCTGTATACTCTGGGCTACTACTAACACTAAATTCCACAGCCATTGTTTTTCTCAAAGCTTCTACTGCCTAAAGCATACTGAAGAGTCTTTTTCCTTTCTCTGATAGCTATTAAAAAAATGATGAGAAACATACTGGGTCAGACCTGCTGAAATACTATGATTTTAAGGTAAAATTTAACTTTTAAGTTAGAAGATTATTTTCTTCCTATTCACTTTCAATCTTTAAAAAAAAAAAAAAACAGTGGGTCACGACCTAGTGGAATTTGAAGTTTTATCTGTGGTTCAAAACTGGCCAACCTCATCACCTTCCCATGATGCACCTATAGAGCAGGGGCGAGGGGGTCTCCCGTAGCACACTGAGGATAAAGGTCGCGTGTTAATCCAGAGAGACCAGGTTACTAGCAGAGGATTTCAGGGAGCCAGGCTGAACCTACAAGGAGCACCGCCTCACCATAGCAGCCTCCACAAATCCAGTCATCACCCGGAACACACACGTGGGAAGGGGCGGGGCAGGGAGAGGTGGGCTGGGTCTAAGGGCCCTCTCATGCCAACTGGACTCTAAGATTTGCTTCCCTAATAGACAGAAAAGACTCCACATCATGGGTGTGTCTTTACCATATATGGCAGCTTTAAGAACTAACCAGAGGAAGAAGAACATGGTCCCAGGATGGGACCAGGTCATTCTCAGTCTGCTCAGCTATAAAATGAAGGGGTGGACAGGATGGTAAAATACCCTCAGATTCTAAGGACCAACAGATGATTTCTTTCCCTGTGTTGGCTCCACCTGCCAA
This sequence comes from Bos mutus, assembly GCF_027580195.1. Classification (NCBI taxonomy): domain Eukaryota; kingdom Metazoa; phylum Chordata; class Mammalia; order Artiodactyla; family Bovidae; genus Bos; species Bos mutus. The sequence goes on from NC_091628.1 coordinate 31,095,162, forward strand.
AACTTTGTGGAGCAGGTCAGAAGACACAAACATCAGGGCACCTGCCTTGGGAAGCCTCTACCCTGGGGGGCTGAATGAATGGTGCTAAGTCTGAGCCCCGGGTAGAGGGCAGACTCCATGTGAGACCACAATCAGGGCTTCCAGGCCACCCCTTTACAGTTATCACTGCTTGCCCATCAGGACACAGAAAACCCACACAGAAGAGTTGCAAGTAAGCCAAGGTAGCCCAGGAGACACTAGGAGATTCATAACAAAACACTTAAGTGTCCCCCATACAGCATTCACAGTCACATGGACAGTGTCAAGACTACTCACAGGCATGTGAGCATCTAAAATCATGAACTGCACATTTGCAAATAGCTTCCCATTATAATCATGTTTCAGATTTTGAGGGATCTCCTGCCTGTTGTGCAATCCCTTATTATAGCCATATTCCTAAAACAAACCCTAGGTGAATATAATGCCTAAAGAAAGGTACACAGGAAACAAAAAGGAGCCAACTCTGATATCATATTAGCTGTTTTCATGAGCTAAACTGGCAACATTTGCTCCTAGGAGTTAATCTAAGGACTTTCAGCTCTCCCAAGAGTTTTGTATTTTACTTAATCCTTGTCATCAGAGCATCAGAAGCAAAAGTTTTCCTGACATTAGATCTAGTAACAAGCAGAACCATAATATTAATAGCTAACAGTATTAAGACATAAATAAGTGTGAAGTTTTTCTGTGATTTACTCAAGGTCAAATTTATATACAGTTAGGCAGCAAATCGGAGAAGGCGATGGCACCCCAGTCCAGTGCTCTTGCCTGGAAAATCCCATGGACGGAGGAGCCTGGTGGGCTGCAGTTCATGGGGTCGCAAAGAGTCGGACTCACTTCACTCACTGAGCGACTTCACTTTCACTTTTCACTTTCATGCATTAGAGAAGGAAATGGCAACCCACTCCAGTGTTCTTGCCTGGAGAATCCCAGGGACAGGGGAGCCTGGTGGGCTGCCATCTATGGGGTCGCACAGAGTCGGACACAACTGAAGTGACTTAGCAGTAGCAGCAGGCAGCAAATAATTAAAAAAGCATTTCTAACACATTGTTTTTTAGAAATAGAAAACAGTCCTGAAGAGAGTAAATACTGCTTTTACAATGAAGTTTGTAAGCTAAGAGTTATTTTTTCTGGCACATAACGGCTCTCGTCTCCTTGGGTGTTCAGGGAGTCCCTGGCCAGCATCCTTTGATGCACAGGTGAGAAGAAATGCCCTAAGCACATCTGGAATTATTCCATTCACACCTGTCACCTCTCGTTTTGAAAAAGCGCCTGCTGTGGGGACAGGGCTCAATTTACCTTTAGGTTAATTTTTTTTAAGAAGTCAAAATCTTAACTCCTTCCTTGGAAAGAGACATACCATATGAGATTTTTTTTTTAATCATTCATGCTCCATCTAAGAGAAAAATATGCCCCTGGGAATCTCTATTAAAAATGATGGCAGATCATTGCTCCTCTATTTCAAAACCTTTGGACTGTTAATATGCACATGCGTGCACACACACACCCCCCTAGAAATAAGACTCACACATTTACAAACAGTTCTCTAGTATATTTGTGTTAAGATTTTGAGACATGTACCATACCGTGATGCAACCCCCGATCCCAGTGGGATTCCTAAAATGATTCCCAGGTGAAAGCAGGTCACCTTCAGGGAACCAAGTGAGCAAAGAACCTCTCAGAAATGCTTACAAACACATTAAGAGGAAGGAAAATATAACCCATTACTTTTAGGAATAATCAGGCAGGCCAAAATTTAGAACAAGTATACAAATGCTCCACCCAAGAAAGAACAGGGGAAAAAAACAAGCTTAGAGAAAGGAAACTGAACAAATAATACAAAATCAATCTCATTCTTAATCTCTCTTCCTCCTCTCTCTCTCTCCCTCACTATCTCTTATTCCAACTTGATTCAACTCATATAATCCTTCAAACAGCTCTCCGTAGGAAAGCTGCTAAGTAGTATGCAAATCATTACTACTTGACATCTGAGGTGTCACAGCTTCAGATACAGTTGATGAGGCTAAAAAGCTGCTTGAGCCTTGATGGCTCAGGTGAACAGGGCATCCTCCAAGTCTTCTTTAGGGACAGGGGCTGCTGGGACCTGCTTGAAGGCTATGACTTCATACTTTCAAATTCAGCTTACAACACCAGTGTCAGGACCATCTCAGCTCACGGGGACCTTCCTTGGCACAGACTTAGAAGAAGCTTAGCTGGGCTTCCCTGCTTCTAGCATCCTTGAGTTGACTTTTAGAAACTGAGTGCTCCACCAACAGGAAGGCATAATGGATAATCACAAGTGACTAAGATGATTCTTTCCACTAATATTTCACATCTAATATGCTTCACGATAGCACAACAGGGTAATAATTTTTGGATTTTTCTGTGGCTTCTTACCTTGAATGCACGAGGCAAAGGGCTCCTGCAATCAGCCACTAGAAAGCAATAAGTCACTTTCTAGATTTAAGAGTAATTTAGAAGTCCTTTTCAGGCACATTTACTCCCCATATAACTTAGAAAATGGTAGTGCCAAACAGGCTTTTTTTCCCCCACAGTAGATTATTTTTAAAGTCCCAAGCATGGTAGAGTAAGGTAGTCAACCCAAATTCTTACTTTATGCACACAGAAATTGCAATCCTGTGTACACGTGCTGATTCGCTTTCTGCTGGTCAAGCCTGTCTGGGAACGGCAGCGTCGCCCACCCACCCCTCCGCTCCACTTACGGTTGGCCAGCCGGCTGGGCTCGGGCTGGGTGCTGTCCGCCGACTGGGTGCTGGACACTGAGGACACGCTGGAGCTCCGGACAAAGCCAAAGGCCGCCAGCTTGGCTGCGGGGAGACGCGAGTAGCCAGGAGGACGAAGTCCAGATTTGGGTAGGTTGGATTTTGCAGCATTTGAACTGGAAGTTTTCTTTAAATCTGCTAAAATGAACCCAAACCAGAAAAAAAAAAAAAAAAAAAACCTCAGTTGATAGCAAGATAGAGAATGCACAAATTGTGAATACTAACCCAGCTCCAGCATAAACAAACCAAAAATTTACTCTTTTTAAAAAATTTATTTATTTATTTTGGGCTATGCTAGGTCTTCCATCCCTGGGTGGGGAAGAGCCCCTGGAGAAGGACATGGCAACCTACTCCAGTATTCTTGCCTGGAGAATCCCATGGACAGAGGAGCCTGGTGGGCTATATAGTCCATGGGGTCACAAAAGAGTTGGACACAACTTAGTGACTGAGAATGCATTCAAAACTTCAAAATTAGTTCCCAGTTATATGCAAAGCCGGCTAATGTTGAAATAATAAAGCATTATTATAAATCCATGATTTAAGCACCTTCTGTGTTTCAGCCAAGCTCCACACCTAGCCACTGCAAGGATCATCCCAATACTAGGAGAAGTCTCTCAACACCAGGTAGGACCAGAACATTATCAACACACAAATGCTCTTGAATGACACTTAAAGGGGGAAAGGGCCAAGCAGCCTGCTGTTTTGTATAATATTCCTAGTCAAGCCACTTAACTTTCACTGCAGCCATATTTACTGTGTTCAGACCCTTCATCAGTGTTCTTATGCTACAATTAACTCTTCATTATCGATTGAAAGCTCAACTGGGTTGCCTATTAATTTAAGAAATGGACCATTCGTTTAAAAAAAGAAAAGAAAATTCAAGGTGTAAAAATTTCAGTGAACAGTCTATATATAGAAAGCATCTTGGACATGAGTTTAAGAAAACTCCAGGAAAAGGTGAAGAACAGGAAAGCCTGGTGCGCTGCAGTCCATTGGGTCACAAAGAGTTTGACACATGACTGACAACAACAAGGTGTGGAAATACAGAGAGAACCAACAGACTCTAGGCTGGCCTATGGAGCCCCTTCCTCTGGCAACAGCTCCCCTGAGGGGGAGGCTGGGGTCATGCCTGTGCCCAGCGCAAGTGAGGTCTGTACAACTGTGGTTTCCTGACTTCTGCTTTTAGGAACAGGACTATGGGATTGGACTGGGGCCCTTCTGAGAGTGACCTTGGGTCACGTATCTTTGCCAGGACCTATGTGCATGTCTTGGAAAGGAGTTGGGACTGATGCTTGGCTCAGGGGAAAGGCTACCTTGTAATATAGGGGCCCACTGGGTAGTCATTCATGAAAAAGCAGCCATTCGGGTGAAAAAGAAGAAACAAGGCCAAGCGGTCTGTACTCCTAAGAGCAGACGGCTCAGCAGTACCTGCGCCACCTATGTGTCCATCACACAGAAATCCTGATCCCCAGGTGCTGGTGGTTGCTTAGTTGCTCAGTTGTGTTGACTCTGTAACCCATGGACTGTAGCCCGCCAGGCTCCTCTGTCCATAGGATTCTCCAGGCAAGAATACTGGAGTGGGTTGCTGTGCCCTCTTCCAGGGGATCTTCCTGACCCAGAGATTAAACCCAAGTCTCCTGCATCTCCTGCACTGCAGGTGGAATCTTTAGAGCCAAACCACCAGGGAAGCCCAATCCTCAGGGTCATCAAAAAGAACACCCATGGCATCTCTGTGGACACCAAAGAGCTTAACTCAAACCCACCCAGGGTCCTGGCATCCCATAAAGCAACCACTGCCATAGGGAGGTCCCACCCCAGAGGATGTTGGTTTGAAGCTTTCTGGAAGAAACATATCGATACAAGCAGAGCACAAGAACCTCCAGGAAAAAACAACAAAGGGAAAAAAGACTGAGGGTAGAGGAGAGGAGGGGGGAGAGAGAGAGCATTTGCATAAATCATAAGGGACAAAAAGTGGAAGCAACACAAAGGTCATTAACTGGGGAAGGCCAACACACGCAGCATTTCTCAGCCATAAAACGGACCAAGGCCCTGATATGGCTACAATATGGATGAATCGTGAAAACACTAAGGCAGGGGGCCCCAACCTCCGGAATCTAATTCTTGATGACCTGAAGTGGAGCTCACATCATAATAATATAATAATAGAAATAAAGTTGCACAAGAAATGTAACACACCTGAATTATCCCCAAACCATCCCCCCCCCCCAGTTCATAGAAAAACTGTCTTCCATGAATTCCATCCCTGCTGCCAAAAAGGCTGGGGACCGCTGCATCACAACAATGGAAGAAGCCAGGCAGAACAGGCCGCGTGCTGCAGGGCTCAATTATATGCAGTGTCCACGGGAGGCAAATCTAGAGACAGGAAGTAGGTTAATGGTTGCCAGGGGCTGGAGTTTGGGGAAAAGGGGAGGGTTTGATACCAGGCACAGGGTTTCTATAAAAATGCTCTAAAATTGATGGTGGTTGTGGTTGCCCAATTCTGTGAATAGACTAAAAACCACTGAACTGCATCCTTTAAAAGGGTGACTCCTATCTAGCCTATGAATTATATATCAATGGAGCTGTTATATTAAAACAGAAGCTTTTTAAAGAATAAATAATTCTTGTGTTCAGTAACAGGCTTACACTGAGCTGCAGCAATGAATGTCACAAATTCTATCAGCATCTTCACTTTCAAAGGGCCATGGCAGATGGAGGACTTGGTCTGTCATTGTGAGTTCTCCACAAAAACCTCTTCTAACAGGCAGATGGAAGAGATGCTCTGTATGGCAGATCAAAGTCTCTTCCAAATGAATATGACCATAATGGGGAAATTAAATAATTCCAAAAATTAATTTAAGCACTTACAAAAAGACCTCTAGAATCAAATATTCAAATCCCATGCAAAGGAGCTTATGTGTGCTTACGTCTTTTATTTTCATGAAGGCTCTACATTCTGTCAAGATTTTGCCGCCCCCACCGCCCCCGCCAAAGATACAAACTCCTGTGTGAACAACAAAAGAGATTTTGCTGCTATTAAGTGCTAAAAAGACGTGTCACTGTTTCAAAGTAATCCTGGTTTTCTTTTGAAAGATGAATCCTTTGAAGAACACAAATCTTCACATTTAGAGGAAAAATGAAAAGTTGTTATTTGTTCTTACCTTTTCCCCTTTTGTATTGATTCTCCTTCAAATATGACTTTGGAATGCTAGAAATATCTCAATCAACTAGAATGAGATTATAGTGCTTTATGGCTCAATACTATATTGAGAACGGTCCATCCATTGTTGTCCCAGGTCTCTGACATCCCAGGTAGTAAAAAAACTTTAAGAATGTAAATGGATATCCATCCAATTCAACATGCGTTGACAGGCACCACCATGGCCAAGGCACTTTAGAAGGCACCATGGGAGACTCAGAAACAAAGCAGGGGTCCCCAAGAGGGGCTTACAACCTACTGGAGTAGAGACATTTGTTGATAAACAACCATGGTCTAGAATAAGGGGTCAAACAGGCCCAAACAGAGGCCAGACCGAGTGCAACGGGAAGCAAAGAGCGGAAGAAAGGCAAAATCTTCAAGTGGAATGACCCAGGGTGTTTATCCAAGGCCCATTTTCTCCTAATTTTGCTTCTGAAGTGGGTTTTTTTCTGGTATATTTATACACATAGAACAACACATTATATGAACCAAACTATCCTTTTTTAAAAACTTTTATTATAGTTCTTTCCAGTTGCTTTTAAAAACAGGTTTTTTTCTTTCACAGATATTTTGTAGAGAGGTGGTTCACTTTGTTTAAGTAGCTAAGAAAGAAATCCTCTCTCACTTTACTCTCAAATAAGAATAAACAGCAACTGCTTTTTCCTCCACCTTGGGAGATAATAAGCAAAAGCTTTTAATGTTAAACCTGCAACCATCCCACAGGAGACGAGAAAGACACAATTAAAGAAAGAAAGGAAGTGGCAGGTTTCAGGATTGTACTAAAGATCTGGGTTTGATGGTAACATCAAGTGTATAATCTCAGGACAGACTCAAACTCTCTGAATCGGTTTCCTCATATAAAACATGAGGACAGGACTTCCCTGATGGTGTAGTGGGTAAGAATCCACTTGCTAATTCAGCATAGGGATTGCTCCCTGGTCCAGGAAGATCCCATGTGCCACAAAACAGCTAAGTCTGTGAGCCACAACTACTAAGCCAGAGCTCTAGAGCCCATGAGCTACAACCACTGAAGCCCCTGAGGTTACAGCCCATGCTCTGCAACAAGAGAAGCCACTGCAGTGAGAAGCCCGGACGCAGCAACTAGAGCGTATCCCCTGTTCACCGCAACTAGAGAAAAGTCTGCTCGCACAGCAAGGAAGAACCAGAGCAACCAAAGATAAATACATAAATTATAAAGGAAAAAAGAAAAATGAAGATAAAACCATCTACCCATTATAATGACAGAAACGAAACTGCATCTAAAAATGTATATCCTGGGGCTTCCCTGGTGCTCCAGTGGTTAAGACAGCTGCACTCCCAGGAAGGCCTTTGAGGAAGCTGTTGGTGAGGGTTCAAAGTGAGGGAACTGATGGAAAGTGAGTCCTTGTTAAGGGTGGCTGAAAGTTTAGCAACAATGTTACCTGCTGTGGCATGGAATGTAGAAATTGTATCTAAAAAATTCAGGACTCTGGCTAAGGAGATTTCCAGGCAGAGAGATGAAGATGCTACCCAGCTACTTACTATTCTGGTAAAAAAAAAGAACAGTGGAGAGACAAGCTAAAGATGTGAACATAAAGTAATGGTTAAACATTAAGAAGTTACGACACACTGAAAATTCAAAGCATCTCTAAATGATAAACAAGATCAAAATTAAGAAACGGCTTCTGGGCCAAGATGAGACCCAGGTCACTGTCAGAAGTACATGTCCAGTGATGAAGCAAAGAGATGACAATAAAACCCTTTGGTGAGACTTCAGGAAAATCTAAAGCAATGCCTGAAATTATTTTTAAGTTTAATGCTCACCTCATGACAGGTGTGTCTGTTCACAATCCAGGTCATTGGCATTATTTAATACCCAGGCTAGAAAGGGAACTAGTGAAAGTTGTTTTATTTTGGTTTGGTTTGGTTCATGTTTTTAGAGCTGCAAAGGGATGGATCTAAAGGTAAAGACAGAATACTGCTAACTGAGCAATAAGTAATCTGCAAAACCAAATAAACCTACATATGCAGTATGTCTTTAATTGAGGTCCAAATCTTGAGTTTTACTTTCTTATAGTACTCTAAAACACTGAGACCAAGCATTTTTGCACTATCAGGCTCCTCCGTCCATGGGATTTTCCAGGCAAGAGTGCTGGAGTGGATTGCCATTTCCTTCTCCAGGGGATCTTCCCGACCCAGGAATAGAACCCAGGTCTCCTGCATTGCCGGCAGACACTTTACCGTCTGAGCCACCAGGGCCATTCATTTTTGCATTATCAGAGTCTAACTAGGATCTGAGTATCTACATCCTCATTTCTGTTTAGATCTTGCTGCCTCACCTGAAGTGGCTGGATTTAATCCAGAGATTCACAAACATCCAGTGATGTATTTTCCACCGTAGAATTAAATCACCACTAGGGCTCAAGTGTTCTTGCCTGGAGGATCCCAGGGATGGGGGAGCCTGGTGGGCTGCCGTCTATGGGGTCGCACAGAGTCGGACACGAATGAAGCGACTTAGCAGCAGCAGCGGGGAGCGCTGACCTCTCTATACATAATTGGTGAGTGTATAAATTTCTCAAAGGCTTTGGGTAAGAAATGGGAATTGGAAAGTGGAGGGTTGGGTGCAGGCTTGAGAGAGTGCTGCAAACAGAAGGACATTGGAGGAAGGGACAAGTAATATAAATTCTACAAATGCCATACTTTTGATGGACAGATCGGCATACATTTAGAAGTTGTTTAAACAGAAATATCAAATACAGGCGACCTTGTATGGGGACACCTTACAGAAATGGCAGAGTCAGTCAATTATTTGTAAATGACTCTAAACCTACCAACACTTTTAAACTGCTGTGGGTATACGTGTGGATGGAGAAAGCCTTAGATTCTATTTATATCCGTGATTCTTGGGGAAACCATCAGCATCTCAAAGCTCACTGAAAGGAACAATATTTTTATGAGCAAATGCCCTTGAATCATCTGCTTTCTGATAACCGGCTGTCACACTGCAAAACAGAGGAAAAAAATCAAAGCCCTTGCGTTCTTGGCTACAGAAAAGACTCAGGAGATTATGATGATATAGCATCTCTACGGAATGCGTTTAACAGCACAGTTCTCAGAATTCTTCTGCAAGCCTGAGGAAACAGCCATCTCACACTACTGAATAGCACCCTACGAGGTGCTGGTGACTAGACTTACATGGAAAAGGAGACTTGCCAGGTCGCGGTGGTGGACAGAACGCAGGCAGTTTGTCCCTTTCTTACCAAAGATGCCTTAAAGTCAGAGTCATTCAATTTGAAGAAGTACAGTTCATAATAAGAGCTAACATTTATTGACTTCTTTCTCTTAAGCAATTTACATATTTAAACCTAGGACAAGAGAGAGAAAAGAGCTACTTACTGAGGCAGCTATTTCAACAATTTCTGGAACAGAAACAGAGGTCCCTGGCTGGCGGGCAGAGGAGACGTGCAGGCTGCAGCAGACAGAAGAGCCGTCCGTGCTGCAGTAGAGGGAGTGCGCGCTGACCTCCACCCAGACAGCCAGGGCCACAGAGCCTCGGATCCCGGGAAGGAGGGGGGAGAGGCTGAGACAGGGAGGGAGACAGGGGAAGAACCCCTGGCCTTCATCTGCCCATGCAGCACCCAGAACCAGGAATTTACCTTCCACCTGCCCACCAGGGCCAAGCCCCAGGGTGAGGGGAAACAGACTCCTACAGAGTGCGAACAAATGGACTCCAAGTTCATCCAAGTCAATAGCAAGTGTGACTGATCACAAAGACTTTAAGAAGTGCTTCCTGCACAACCCAAGCAACCAAAAAGTCAAGAGAAACAAAATCTGCCCCTGAGACTACAGAGAGAATTTAGGCAACAGGAGATGTCTTGAAAGAGGCACCCTTAGAGAAATTTGGGAAGATGTTGCAACAATAAAAGAAACAGAAATCTGCTATGAAAAGACGCAATCAGACATCAGGAAGATGTGCCAAAACAAGGCTTTCAAGAGAAGCATTAGAAAATAAAGCCCAGTGAGACTGTCTAAAATGAGGAAAAGCATGAAGAAAGAGAGAACACCTAAGAAAAACTATAGAGGCTTCTCTGGCAGTCCAGTGGTTGAGACTTGGCCTTCCAATGCAGGAGGTACGGGTTTGATCTCTGGTTGGGAAGTGGCTCAGATGGTAAAGCGTCTGCCTACAATGCAGGAGACCTGGGTTCAATCCCTGGGTCAGGAAGATCCTCTGGAGAAGGAAATGGCAACCCACTCCAGTCCTCCTGCCTGGAAAATCCCATGGACAGAGGAACGTGGTAGGCTACAGTCCATGGGGTTGCAAAGAGTCGGACACGACTGAACGACTTCACTCACCGGGAACTGGAAACAGTGACAGACTTTCTTTTTCTGGGCTCCAGAATCACTGCAGATGGTGACTTTAGCCGTGAAATGAAAAGATGCTTACTCATTGGAAGAAAAGTTATGACCAACCTAGACAGCATATTTAAAAACAGAAACATTACTTTGCCAACAAAGGTCCATCTAGTCAAGGCTATGGTTTTTCTAGTAGTCATGTATGGATGTGAGAGCTGGACTATAAAGAAAGCTGAGCACCAAAGAACTGATGCTTTTGAACTGTGGTGTTGGAGAAGACTCTTGAGAGTCCCTTGCACAGCAAGGAGATCCAACCAGTCCATCCTAAAGGAAATCAACCCTGAATATTCATTGGAAGGACTGATGCTGAAGCTGAAACTCCAATACTTTGGCCACCTGATGCAAAGAGCTGACTCATTTGAAAAGACCCTGATGCTGGGAAAGATTGAAGGCAGGAGGAGAAGGGGACGACAGAGGATGAGATGGTTGGATGGCATCACTGACTCGATGGACGTGAGTTTGAGTAAACTCCAGGAGTTGGTGATGGACAGGGAGGCCTGGCGTGCTGCAGTTCATGGGGTCGCAGAGTCGGACACAACTGAGCAACTGAACTGAACTGCCTGGGAAGTTAAGATCCCACATGTCTCTCAGCCAAAAAAAAAAAAAATCAAAACATGGTAACAAATTCAATAAAGATTTCAAAAATGGTCCACATGAAAACAAATCTTAATTTTTTTTTTTAAATGAAAGAAAAACTAGACATAAGTCACCACTTTGGGAGGTCCAAATACCAAATAACAGAAATCCTAGGAAGACAGAGAAAACAGAGAAGTTGGACTGAATAAGAACACAAGATGATGAGATGACTGTCCAATGCTGAAGGGAAATAGAGTTTAGCAAGTCCTAGCAAGATAAATCAATTTACCCTCCCTTCCTTCCTCCACCTCTCTGAGTTCCTGTCTCTGTCTGCTGTACTTCTGTCTCTCCCTCTCTCTCTCATGTTCTCTCACACTCTGTACGACACACAGTGTGCACGCACGCACACACATACACACACACAGGGAATTTTTAAAACACCAAGGATAAGAGATGATTCTAAAGCTTTTGGAGAGAAATAAAAGCAGGTCTCCTACCCCAACCCCCCAAAAAATTCTCAGATAGGCACCACGTTTCTTTTGAGCAACACTAGGAAGTCTGCATGTTTTGAAAGAAACTCATTTTCAACCCAGAAAATGTTATTTGATCTAGTGAATGCAGACTAAAGATAGTTTCAGAAAGGCAAAATCTCAGCGAGTTTGCTTTCCTTGAACTCTCTCTGGAAATTACCAAGGATGTACTCCAGCAAAACAAACAAGGAAACAACACATCCTTCCCAGGAGAAAGAGGAAGGGAAGTTACATAAGAATAACATCAAATCCTTCACTCCTTCATACCACACTATACCCGAAAAACTTTCCTGCCCCCCAACTTAGAGTTAGATCCCCTCCTCTGTTCTCCTGGGCCCAGAAGACTTTGTGGTCGCAGCACTAATCAACTGCATCCTAACTGCCTGTGGATCTCATCTGTCTTGTTCACGGTTGTATCCTAAGGGCCTAAAACAACTTGACAAACAGTAGGTGCTCAATATTGATTATGTATACTCACAGTGTTTGTCCAAATAAGTAGAATAGTTGTTAAGCCTGTGACCCACCCCAGAGCCACTGAAGCTATCTCTGGGTCCTGGCTGAGGAAATTTGCCCTTGTACTAATTCCTGCAGGGCATTATTAGGCATGCTCAGTCGCAACAAAAGTAAACCAAAGTTGGGATGGCCAAACGCACAGTAAAAACACAGCCACTCCCAAAGTCCATTTCAGCAGTACGTAGTACCAGTGATACTGAGAGATAAACTGTTAATAGTACAAGTGGCAAAACAAACTGAATGTTCTTCGGAAGCCTCCAAGATATGTCCCAAGGTCATCCGGTGTCATTAAGACTCCAAAGGAACCACAGTTACGCCACATGCTCCTTGACCACGTGTGCACGTGTCCGTGCTGAGTCATATCCGACTCTTTGTGACCTCAGGGACTGTAGCCCACCAGTCTCCTCTGTTCATGGGATTCTCCAGGCAGGAATACTGGAGTGGGTTGCCATTTCCTTCTTCATCTCTTTGACCATCTCAGCAATCTCACTGTTGGTTTATCTTTACAGGGATGTTTTCCCATTGGATTTAAATTTTTCTTGGTAGATGCTATGTAGTTCTCATGAAATTAAGTAAAACCATGATAAAAATGGTGATTGCAGCCATGAAATTAAAAGACGCTTACTCCTTGGAAGTAAACCTAGAGAGCATATTAAAGAGCAGAGACATTACTTTGCCAACAAAGGTCCGTCTAGTCAAGGCTATGGTTTTTCCTGTGGTCATGTATGGATGTGAGAGTTGGACTGTGAAGAAGGCTGAGCGCCCAAGAATTGATGCTTTTGAACTGTGGTGTTGGAGAAGACTCTTGAGAGTCCCTTGGACTGCAAGGAGATCCAACCAGTCCATTCTAAAGGAAATTAGTGCTGAATATTCATTGGAAGGACTGTTGTTGAAGCTGAAACTCCAATACTTTGGCCACCTCATGTGAAGAGTTGACTCATTGGAAAAGACTCTGATGCTGGGAGGGATTGGGGGCAGGAGGAGAAGGGGACGACAGAGGATGAGACGGCTGGATGGCATCACTGACTCGATGGACATGAGTTTGGGTGAACTCCGGGAGTTGGTGATGGACAGGGAGGCCTGGCGTGCTGCAATTCATGGGGTCACAAAGAGTAGGACATGACTGAGTGACTGAACTGAACTGATGATAAAAATAATGATACGGCACTTAAATGATGCCAATAAACTATTTTCATTCTATTTTTTATTTGGCAGGGGGGAGGCTTCCCAGGTGACTTGGTGGTAAAGAATTTGCCTGCCAATTCAGGAGACATGGGTTTGACCCCTGGGTTGGGAAGATCCCCTGGGTCACAGTCTGAACAACAAAACAAAACACAACCCCCCTTCCCTGGCAGCGAGCACCACGCTCTCTTCTTCACTGGGGCGTTTTTAGAAACAGGAGTCTATTCTCATTGCCTCCATTCCCTCACTTTTCATTCACTTCTCAACTCACTAATATGTGACTTCCGCCCCCACATTCTACTAAAATTGCTCATTCAAAACTAGGTCACCAACTGCTTCCTAATTTCCCATCCCAACCACCTCTTTGCATTTTTACTTGTCCTGTCTCCTGTGAGACAGATTTGACCATTTTTCTGCCTTGGATGCTCCCTCTTCATTAGACTAAAACACTGCATTTTCCCCCTTGTCCCCCACCAGCCACCCACCCTGAGGTGGGTGTCCTGCCTTTTGCAGGCTTCTTCCTTCAGTTACCCCTCAGATGCGGGCACACGGTCCCTTTGTGACCTTTTCCTTACTCTGTTCTCCCTCTCTTACCCATTTGCTCACATCAAGGTGGGGACAACGACTCCCATGTTGACCTTTGGCGTAGACCTCTCTCCAGTCCCCATTTCTGCCCTTTGGAGATTTCTACCCAAATGTCCCCAAGGAACTTCGAGCCCTGCCTGTGTCCAATGACTAAGTGTCCACCCCCATCCCCACCCTATAAAGCATTTTCCGGTACTTCTGACTGAGTAATTGGTCCCTGTAAGGGATCTGCATCACCAAACTCATGACCTCTCTCTCTGACAGGTATATGCATGCTACCTTTACCCCTCTGGTAAACTCCTATTCATCCTGCAAAACTCATCTCATCTCCTCATCTGGAAAAGCCTTCCAGAGTCCCCACCTGCCCAAGCTGAGTTGGGTACCCCGCTCATGTGCATTCTGAAAATCTCTATCAAATGCATCTCTCTTCCTATTGTAATTACTATATCTCTCTATATATTTTTGCCAAGTTTGGGCTATATAATCTGTGCATCCCAAACACAGACCAGCACCTGGCCCACACCAGAAAACCTCTGCTCAACAACAGAATGAATAAAATACTGGATAAAGGAACGATGTGAACATCTCAAACACTGGTGACTCTCTGAAACCACATTCGGTCAGCAAACTACAGCCCGCAGGTTGGCCGTTTATTTCTGTAAAAAGAGCTTTACTGGAACCTGGCCACACTCGTTCACTTGGCGTGGCCACTTCTGCTCTAACGATGGCAGAGTGGAGTAGTTGTAACAGAGGCTGTTTGGCCCACAAAGCTTAAAATATTTACTATCTGTCCTTAATTTGCCTGCTTTCTGCTCCAAATCATCTCAGCACTTTATCAACTTTCCCTAATGATGAAAACAAACAAAAAAAAACCAAACACAAGAGCTCCCACTGCTACTGCTACTCTTAACATTTATTCAAAAGATATTGCAGTTCTAAATGCCTGTTCTCACGGACTGGGCTTCCCTGGTGGCTCAGATGGCAAGGAATCTGCCTGCAATGCAGGAGACCCTGGTTCAGTTCCTGGGTCGGGAAGATCTGCTGGAGAAGGGACAGGCTATCCACTCTAGCATTCTCAGGCTTCCCTGTGGCTCAGCTGATAAACAATTTGCCTGCAATGTGGGGGACCTGGGTTCGATCCCTGGGTTGGGAAGATCCTCTGGGAAAGGCTACTCACTCCAGTATTCCGGCCTGGAGAATTCCATGGATTGGATAGTCCATGGGGTCACAAAGAGTCAGACACAACTGAGTGACTTTCACTTTTTCTCATAGACTATGCACTGCAGTGGGGTGAGAGATGGCCAGTGTGCAAAGGCAAAATAAGAATCACAGGCCATGATATAAACTGGTGAAGGAGACAAACAGGAAAATGTGTTACAAAGTACCTGATTGGGAAGGGGCCCTGAATAGGGGGATCACAGTCAGGTTTCTTTCCAGGGCCATGACATTTACGTCTTTTTAAGATTTTTTTTTTTTGATGTGGGCCACTTTTAAAGTCTTCACTGAATTTGTTACAATATTGCTTCTGTTTTATGTTTCGGGCATGAGGCATGTGGGATCTTGATTCCCCAACCAGGGATCCCTGCATTGGGAAGTAAAGTACGAACCATGGGACCACCAGGGGAGTCCTTGGAGCCATGACATTTATGTTGAAACCTGAAGGAGAAGACAGGGCTAGTCTTGGAGTGTGCTGGAGGAAGTGTGTTCTAGAAGGCGTGCTGACCACAGGAGCCTTTTGTCAGGAAGGGGTTGAAATGCATAAAGAGCTGAAAGGAGGCCATGAGGCGGGGGTATGGAGACCAGCATGAAAAGAAAGAAAGATACAAACAGGCTCCAGCAGGGAGACCTGCCCTTGGAGACCTGGGAGGCCAGGTGAGAGATACTGGATTCACTGATTACATTCCAAACATTGGTCACTATACGAAGAGCTTCCATTCTGACATTATCATGACTGCTCAGGCTTTTCAAAAATTAATACTATGCCTCTGTGTTAAATTGTTCCAATCAAGTTTACTTCTCCTTCAATATATGTGACATTAACTTGATTGCCCTACATTTTAAAATTTGGCAGGATTCAACCTGCCTTTTGAAAAAATTTACCAAAGAGGCAAGTTTACCCAGTATGTTGAGCTCCAAAATAAAATTTCCTTTTAACAAGAAGAATTCATAACAAAATAAGCTGAAAAAAAAACTGTCTCAACTTACCTTTTCTGACTGAACTTCTCTGGTTATTTCTAGAGTAAAGTATTCTCATCTCGTCTTTTAAAAACTGTATTCTGACATTTAACTATCCCTCTCAAAAAATATTACAGTTCTCTCAGGGTGCACCATGAAACTGCCAGGCTTTCAGCAACGTTGGGTATACTTATTTCCATGAATATAAATTATATCCTGACACGGCATACACTATATAATTTAACAATTTTTACATAACATATTAGGCCATGAGAGATGTTTTTCAGAAAAAAGGAACATAAAACATATATAAATCTACTAAAAATGCAGTACAGTAAAGAACTGCCTTTTTAACTCTTTAGTAGTGAAGTCGCTCAGTCTTGTCCGACTCTTTGTGACCCCATGGACTGTAGCCTATCAGGCTCCTCTGTCCATGGGATTTTCCAGGCAAGAGTGCTGGAGTGGGTTGCCATTTCCTTCTCCAGGAACTGAACCAGGAGGGTCTCCTGCATTGCAGGCAGATGCTTTATCGTCTGAGCCAAGTAGTGAAGGATCTAATAAAAAATTGTGTTTTCTTAACAGATTGTTTTTATATTCAATCTT
Source organism: Bos mutus (assembly GCF_027580195.1). Classification (NCBI taxonomy): domain Eukaryota; kingdom Metazoa; phylum Chordata; class Mammalia; order Artiodactyla; family Bovidae; genus Bos; species Bos mutus. The sequence goes on from NC_091628.1 coordinate 31,111,736, forward strand.
AGGTTTCACTAAGACAGATTTTATGTCCACCTAGAGGGAGGTAACTGGGGCTTCCCCAGTGGCTCAGTGGTAAAGAATCCACCTGCCAGTGCAGAAGATACAGGAGACTTGGGTTCAATTCCTGGGGTCAGGAGGATCCCCTGGAGAAGGGAATGGCAACCCATTCCAGTATTCCTGCCTAGGAAATCCCATGGACAGAGGGGCCTGGCAGGCTACAGTCCACGGGGTCACAAGAGTCGGAAAGGACTGAGCGACTCAACAACAAACAGAGGTAACTAGCAGTCTTGCTGTTGTCCTTTGAGAACTTAAACAGCATCTTGAGTTTGACAGTGAAACTTCATAGGTTTATGCCTGACTGTAGAGTCAGAAAACACCATACACAAAACAAGAAATTATGTACAAAGTAAGGAAGTGCTTAGGTTTATTTTTCAGCAGAATCACTTTAAGATCTGTAAAATTTTAAGGGTCTTAGGAAAGAGTACTAATTTATAACAAAGAAACTGGGAGAACATGCTTTGTGGACTAGCTTGTATTTATAGCATATCTGGTTCTTTAAGCCACACTAAAGCCATGATGCTCCCCACACAGACTGGTAAAGAACCCGCCTGCCAATTTAGGAGACATAAAAGATGTGGGTTGGATCCCTGGATCAAGAAGATCCCCTGGAGGAGGGCATGGCAACCCACTCCAGTACTCTTGCCTGGGAAATCTCATGGACAGAGGAGCCTGGTGGGCTATAGTCCACGGGGTCATAAAGGGTCAGACAAAACTGAGTGACTAACACACACACACATACACACACACACACATACACACACACACACACACACAGAGGAAATGGGTAGGGGGTCCCAGTGGGATAGTCTATCATGGAGGACTCGGAAGAAATTGTGCAACAGCCAACATAGGAATGTGACCCTTTGGAGAAGGAAAATGAAGAGAGGAGCCTGATCACTGCCACTCCCTCTGCCTGGAGGCACTGTCCATGCCAGAGCAGCTGCAGGAGGGGCTCAGAGTCTGTCCATCACAGGGAGCTGAAATACAGATCAAGGTCTGTAGAGTTGAGGGCAGTGTGTGGGGCAGGGAAGGGAGATAACATAGATAAACTGTCCCCTTAGAGCGTGCGCTCAACCTGGGACTTGAGAGAGGTCCTGTTGATGCAAAACTCTGATCACACTGCCTCACTTCCCCGCTTCCAAAGCCTCTAATGGTTTCCTCACTCAGAGTCAAAGGTTGATGACCTTCTGAGGCCTCCTGCAAGTCCCCTCCGTGCTAATTCACCTGTCTACTCACATTCGCAGCCCGTCCTCCCGCCCCCTCACTCAGCTCCAGCCTCCCTGGCCTTCCTGCCACCCCAGGGCCTTTGCACTGGCTCTTTCCTCCCTGTCCTCCTTTGGAGACTGGCTTAAAGGTCATCTCTCAGGAAGGCCTTTCCCAACCACTTTATTTAAAATTGGAATCCTGGGACTTCCCTGGTGGACCAGTGGTTAAGACTCCACGTTCCCAATGCAGGGGGCTCAGGTTCCACCCATGGTCAGGGAACTAAGATCCTGAGTGCCATGGAGCATGACCAAAGAAATATATACAATAAATGAAAATAAAACAACAACCAAAAAAGCCATAAAAACATAAAGGGAGCAGAAAATGCAAGTAGATGCTTAAATAAACATTTAAAACTACTTCTTCAAAAAATAAAATTGGAATCCCCCTTCTTCCTGACCCAAACTTCCTACTCATCCTTCTCTGATTCATTTTCTTCAATACTAGTAAAGCCTGGCATGCTGCAGTTTATGGGGTCGCAAAGAGTCGGACCTGACTGAGCGACTGAACAACTGCTCCCGATAAACAATGTGATTTATTTATCCACTAAAATAAAGAAGTGTGCCCACTCCCATCCTGAAATTCTAAAACAAGGACCAGGACTTTTTTCTGTTTTCACGGCTTTATCCCACACCTAGAACAAGGTTGACACGTAACTGCGCCACAGCACTAATTGTTGAATGAGTGACTGAACACATAATTAACCTGCAGCAGTCCTGTAACAGCAGGTAGATCCATCATAATACACACACATCATGGGAACCAGTAAAAAAATAATCTGATTTTTATAGCAGTGCTTGCCAAGAAAACAACTAACCACTATGACGACCAGTAATCACCTGAGTAAATGACAACTCACAAAATGACAAACAGATTAAAAAATGTGTTCTTCCACTAATGATAAAAGAATTGCAGGAACTTGCCTGGTGGGCCAGTGGCTAAGACTCCATGCTCCCAATGCAAGGGGCCTGGGTGTGATCCCTGGTCAGAAACCCCACATGCTACAACTAAGAGTTTGCATGCCACAACTAAGTCCCAATGCAGCCAAGTAAAATATAACATTTTTAAAAAGACATACAATAATAACAGCAGTAGTAGTGATAATCACTGTAATGGTAATACTCAACACTGGCAAGGGTGTGGCATTGAGAAGTGTTTCAACAACAGTATAAAAATAATTACTACACATTTTCTACGAAATAAGTCAGCCTTAAAAAATGTTTGGAATCTGCATTTATGCAACAATTACACTTCAGATAATCTAAGAGAAGAATATGAAAAAAAACAAATAAATTCAAAGATCCAAATTGCAACATTATGGAAGACAGTGGAGAACGAGCAAAGCCCAATTTGCATAAGTAAATTCTGATTCTATTCCCCACCCATTCTTCTACCTCCTCCAAGAGGCTGCCCAGAACCACGTTTGTCCCATTCATGTAACACTCTTACGGTTGCAATTTCTCAAAGCACTATGTTTCTCGCTTTCCTAACACTTATCATAATCTCTAATAATGCATTTATCTTTGTGCTTTTTTACTGTCTATTTCATCCATTAGACTAAGTTGCACAAAGGCAGGAGTTCTCTGCTCAGTGCTGCAGCCCTCGATTTACAACTATTAGTACATAATAACCACCCAGAATTTGTTAAAACAATAACTAAGTGAATAAAACAGAATCTCATGCTGCCATTAAAATATTTCTAAAACACTGACACCATAGGAAATGCCTACAATATAATATTAGTAGGAAAAATCAAAATTCACATTCAGTATTAATTCAGCTATTAAAGCATGCACAGAAAGAAACACGTGGGAAGAACAATTTCCATAATATTAACTCTGGTTGGATGCTAAAAATGTAAGTACAGTGACTTTCTATCTTTATATTTTTCTATATTCAAAATTTTTTACAACAGGTATGTATTATTTCTGTAATAAGATAGGACAATAAAGTAAAACTTAGAGGAAATGACATGAGCAGAAGAAGGGACAGACAGACAGAAAGAGAAGAGCAGAGAACATCAGTGGAGGGACATGGTCCAGCCAGGGCAGAACAGGACGGGGCTGGGGCAGGGCCATTCTGTGGGCAAACATGGGTTGTCCAAGACGTGTAAAAGCTGAAAAGAGTGATACGGTCACTGCTGTACTGCAGGAAGGTCTCTCTCTGCAGGCCAAATCCAGTCCCCTACAGACATACCTCATTTTACTGCACTCCACAAATGCTGCATTTTTAAATAAATCAAAAGTTTATGGCACCCCCTCGAGGACTCTATCAGCGCCATTTTCCAACCAGCATTTGCTCACTTCATGTTTCTGTGTCACATTTTGGTAACTCTCACAGTATTTCAAACTTTTAAATTACTATTATGCTTGTTATGCTGATCCGTGATCACTCATATTTGATGTTATTAGCATGATTTGTTGAAGGCTCAGATGATGGTTCAGATTTTTTATAAATAAACAGCTCTTAATTAAGGTAGATACACTGCTTTTTAATACATAATGTTATTGCACATTTAATAGACTCCAGTGCTTCCCAGATGGCTCAGTGGGTAAAGAATCTGTCTGCAATGGAGGAGAAACAGGAGACGTGAGTTCAATTCCTGGGTCGAGAAGATCCCCCTGGAGGAGGGCATGGCTACCCCACCCACTCCAGTACTCTTGCCTGGAAAATCCATGGACAGAGGAGCCTGGTGGGCTACAGTGCATGGGTTCACAAAGAGCCGGACACGACTGAGAGACTGAGCACACACAGCGTGAACATAATTTTTAGGTGCACTGGGAAACCACATACACACACACACAAACCCTCAAAACTCGCTTTATTGCGTGAAGCAAATACTGACGCCACAGCATCTCCCAGGTGTGCCTGTATCTGTGCAAAGTAAGCTGTGTTGAAACACAGTTGCACCCATGCATGCACATACTGTCTCTGGCTACTCTCATGCTAAGTAGTTACAACACAGATCATTATGGCCCAGAGAGCCTAAAATACTTATTAATACTATGTAGCCCTTTACAGAAACAATCTTTTGAACCCTGGTCCATAAGATGCATCAGGGGAGGGAGAAACTAAAAGCTGTAAAGTGGTGATTATAAGGGCCGTCATTTTAAGGGTGACGCAGAGGAAGACAGTGGTAGAGGAGTCTCGACAAGTGTCCATATCTACAAGCAAATGGAAGAAGGGGAAAAGGCCCTTCTAAAGAAGGAGAGGCATTCCTACTTCAGACAGCTACCCTCATTTTATTCGCTCACTATTTTAAAGCACAGCAGGAAAAGCAGTCCCTGCTGCATTGGTTACCTGCAGGGTCGGAACTGTAGAGACTGGCAGCTGCGGCTATGGTTCCCGGTGGGTGGATGGCACTCGCGGAAGACCTCTGACTCGCAATCAGGATCCTGCTCTTGGCAGACGGTAAACGTGACATCGCACCCAATCCCAGCTGGGGCTTAAGGAGCATGGCCGATCGATAGAAAGTTGGGGGAACTTCGTAATGAGTATAGGGAGGAGAACAAAATTCTTCTTTTCCAGGGCGTTCTGCAACCTAGGATAAATGACCAGAAGCTCAATCAGAAAACCGCACATCATAGGATGAGCATTGAACCTCGTCCTACGACCAAGGCTCCAACAATGACCACTCTGGCATCACTGAGCTGCTCCATCACCCATCACTTACCTTCTCTGGGCCCAGGGTCTTCATCTCTAAGTTGACCACAACGGGATGATCCCTTCGGTCTATGCTGGTTCTAATACTCTATGAATCTACATTCCACTGGGAGAAACAAGAACTCCCTCCATAAGATTTTAAAATTATATCACTATGAAATCATTGGAATTTGTGCAAGTAGTCAATCTATAAATAATGTCAATGATGCAAGGCAAGAATTTAGCAAATGTTCATGGAATTATGAAAGTTTCCTTATTCCCAAGGAGAACAGGCAGTTTTTCTGGTGACCTTGTCTTACAACAGGTTGATGAACTTAATCAGTTTAGGTTAAGTCTTTATTAGGCTACTTAGGAAATAAACTATGCATTGTTAATGAGGGAGGAAAGGTTATTTAATGGAAGAATAGAGAAGTTAATGGAAAGATGTGTTTTCAGGCCTCTATATTCTGTTGATACAATTAAAAATGAGAGACTCAATTACCTCTGATTGTCTTCCCTAGTATGGTGGTGCCTCCAGGAATGTTTGAGCAAGTTTCGCTAGAATGGAAGTTTTGGGGCAGAGTCTTGTTGACTGTTGAATTCATAGCACCTAGAACAATGTCTAGCACAGAGCTGAAATCAACAAACATCTATTAAATAAAGGAATCATGTTTCATTCTTTCCTGAATCCAATAACATAACATCATGTTATCATGTTACTACTTCCTGTGATTAACCATTTGGATTAGAACACAATGGATGGCTACCTTACATATATGCAATCATATGGCTACCTTTTATATATGCAATTCTGTACTCACAAAGCCTGTTCATAACATCAGTGTTTCCTCATGCTAGAAATGAAGAACATAAGTCACCGAAAAATAACCTTACTTCAAGTTAAAAAAAAACAGAGTCAGAGGCTTATGAAAAGACATACATGTTAATTAAGTCTACTCTAAATCACAATACATTTTACAAGTCAAACCTCTTTCTATTCAGGAATCACAGGCATTTAACAACATTCTTTAATAGGGGCTATAAAGCTGTGATCCAGGCTGCTGAAGAGATAAACCCTTAATTTAATACTCTTTTAACGTCGAAATAGATAAAAGTTCTCTTTAAATTGACATTATTGAAACAAAAGATGAGGCCTTTAAAGTTTTATCATAATCACATTGTAAAATATGTATGATTGCTATAGCCGATAGACGGAACTCAGGCTCCAGCAAATTATATTCCTATGAAAGAATATTCTACATCTGCTCTCTGATAAAATTTTTACGATTTCTACTTACTCTCTCACTATCAATCTTTGGCATTTCAATTATACTCACATCCCCTCGATTTTTAAATTTTAGTGTCTAAATGTTTGGTGTCATTGTTCATGTCTTTCAGCAGGTGCTCTCATGAAGAAATTACCATTTCTAACCTACATCTGTTGGGTTTTTCAGATTGCAGTGTCTTATCTCAGTAATTATTCCATTTTTTCAAACTGGATACGTTTCTTGGGTCAAAATTCATCACGCCATCATTGGAAAACAACCTTAACGATTACAGGAACTTCGGTGCCGATCATTTTGTTGGGTAATTTGTCTCTGGTAAGATAACAAAAAGTATTCCTTTTATGCCTACTCTGTGCATTTTTAATAAAACAAGAGCATCTACAAAAAAGCGTCACACTCTTTTCTTTCATCTTTATTGACAAAACACAGCAGGTGTCACTGCACAGTCATAGACACAGGGAGATTAACCTCAAATGGAGGTTTTTTCCCCCCCTCCTTCTCCAATGGAGTATTTTTAAAGAAATAATTTAAAAGCAAACTAAAGAATCCTTGTGATTTCAAATTTCTAAAATCATTTCAGGCACATGAGCAAATAGGTTCTTACTGTAGCCTGAAGAAAGGGTCTGGGCCCTAGATTCTCTGATTAAGGCAGAAAACAGTCCTCAGATCAAGGGGCTGTGCCCAGCGGCACTTCTATCCCCGTGCTAACGGGGTCTCTCCCAACCCCTCAGAGCTACTAAAGCTGCAGGAACACTCAAGCCACTTCGTGAAGACTTGGGATGGCTTCCAGACGGTTAAGACTTCAGAATATCTGTGGGGGTGGGCAGGAGGAATGTGCATCTAATATAGAAATTACTCTATATTTTATGGAAGGACCAGAAGCAACAAAGATGGAAAATATACACAAGAAACGATAAGACGGGTCAGAGAGAAAGAACAGGATTCTTGTCTACATCTCTAAATACAGTTTTTCTCACAAACGTGTTTCTCAGAGAAAAATCTGGGGTATCTTTTTTTGGGGAGAAGGTGGCACAGAATTACTTTATTTGAAGAACTGAATGAAGCGTGCTCAGTCGTACCCAACTCTTTGCCACCCCGTGGACTGTAGCCCATATGGCTCCTCTGTCCTTGGAGTTTTCCCAGCAAGAAGACTGGAGTGGGTAGCCATTTCCTTTCTAGATCTTTCCAACCCAGGGATCAAATCCTAGTCTCCTGCATCTCCTGCACTGGCAGGCAGCTTCTTTACCACAGCATCACCTACACTTCCTCAAATGAAACTCCATAATGAAGTGATATTTTGAACAGAGAACTACAGAATGTGAAGGAGAGTCTTCCAGGTATCTTCTGCTGCTGCTGCTGCTAAGTCGCTTCAGTCGTGTCTGACTCTGTGCGACCCCACAGACGGCAGCCCACCAAGCACCCCAGTCCCTGGGATTCTCCAGGCAAGAACACTGGAGTGGGCTGCCATTTCCTTCTCCAATGCATGAAAGTGAAAAGTGAAAGGGAAGTCACTCAGTCGTGTCTGACTCTTCGCGACCCACAGGCTGCAGCCCACCAGGCTCCTCCGTCCATGGGACTTTCCAGGCAAGAGTACTGGAGTGCGGTGCCACTGCCTTCTCCATTCAGGTATCTGAGAGAAGAATATCCTGAGCAAAGGTACGTGCAAAGGCCCTGAGGCAGCAAAAGGAGCGGGAACAAAGGCCAGGCGGTCAGGAAGTGAAGGAGCCAGACGGAGGGCATCCTAACAGCTGAGCCATCCTACCAGCTCCCACCCATGCCCACAGCGGCCTGGGAAGAACTGGAGGGTGTCAGGGGGAGCACTGACCTGGCCTCACTTTCCTCTCAGTTGATCGCTGGTTGTCATGAGATTTGAGTCCAGAGAAAACCTGCTTTCTGAGCTCTGGGAGAACAACTGGCCCCAGCCCCGTGGTACTGAGAGGGGCGGCACAGTGAGGACCTGGGTGGCTATCTCAGCACTGCCCTTGTTTTGTGGCTTTAGATGAGGGACTCAGAGCTCTCCAAATCTGCTTCCTCATCTGGACAATGATGAGAGCACCACAATCCCACCCTGCAGAGAATCACAGCAAGGATTGGCGAAGATGGGCAAAAATGAAATGTGACGCTATGTGGTCCCAGGACATAGCAGGCACTCAACTAAATGCTAGCTGTAACTATTGTTTAGACTTAAAACAGAGCCCATGCCTAACACATTATTTTCTACTCACTGTACTGTGTACAAACACAAAAGTCTCCCATAGGGAAATATTCTCCTTCAGAAGAGGATCAAGTCTGAGCAATTTGAATAATATATTCATTTGGGGTTTTTTTCCCACTACTTTATAGAAGAATCGTGCTCACTTATCAGCAAGGAGATCAAACTAGTCAATCCTAAAGGAAATCACTGACTCAGTGGCAGTTTGAGCAAACTCCAGGACACAGTGAAGGAGAGCGAGGCCTGGCATGCTGCAGTCCTTGGGGTTGCAAAGAATCGGACAGGACTAAGCGACTGAATAACAATAAAGGAAATCAACGCTAAGTATTTACTGGAAGGACTGATACTGAAGCTAAAACTCCAATACTTTGGCCATCTGATGCTAAGACCCAGCTCATTGGAAAAGACCCTGATGATGCTGGGAAAGACTGAAAGCAGGAGGAGAAGGGGATAATAGAGGATGAGATGGTTGGATGGCATTGCTGACTCAATAAGCCTGAGTTTGAGCAAACTCCAGGAGATGGTGATGGACAGGGAAGCCTGGTGTGCTGCAGGCCATGGGGTCACAAAGGGCCGGACACAACTGAGCGACTGAACAACAACAAGAACAATTTAAATACAGAAGCCAATTTAAATGCTTTTCTAACTTTTATGTATTATGTCAGGCAGAATTTAAAAGAATCCCTTTAGATGTTAGATCCACCTCATTCTGATCATCAATCTCTTCCAGTGGAAACCGTTCATTTGCCTGCAATCTGCTCTAGTTCAAAACACCCCTTTCTTACAAATACGTCCATCAGCGTCTAGAATTTGCTAAGAGAGGACACTCTGCTTTCACAATTCATTGAAAACACCTCACGAACTTTAGGATGTTCAACTCACAGACTGTCTCACAATGACATTCTCTTACCTCCTGCAAAAACTTCTCACTCATTGGACTGAAGGGATGTCCTGGGGGCTTGATCCCCGACACCACTAGTCCAGAGCTGAACACCCGAGGCCTCTGCAGGTCCGGCTTGAACTTCTCGTAGAGGCCGGCAGCCGGCTTCAGGTCACCACCTGCCGCCTTGTCCTCTTTGGGGAGAGCCACGCTGCACGCAGGCGGAGCATAAGGGAGCCCCATGGGAACCAGCGACGCATCCACCTGGCCGAGGGCCTGTGGGCTCCTCCGGATGTAGGTGATGATCTTGGGCCTCACGTGCTTGGGCTTGGGCATCACGACGGGCCTGGGGTCCGCCCGCTCTTCCTCTTCTCAACCGGGGGGCCCATCGTCCCCTCCAGTGAGGTGGGTGTGTCCTCGGGACGGGGGAGGGCCCCAGGGCAGGCGTTCTTGGCAGGCACTTTGGGGGAGGCGTGTGACAACCCGGTGCTGTCAGCGGGAGGCAGGGCGGCCGGGGGGTACCCCACATCCACACTTGACGTGCCCAAGTCCTGAAAGCGGCTGCTGGGTGGCGGGGGCTGGCGGGCCACATTCACAGTTGTCTCTGGGTGGAGGGACGCGGGGACACCGAGAAGGACATCTGCCCTCGCTGGGGAGGTGCTTTCAGTCTTCACTGCAGGTTCCAGATGGTTCCTGGTCTCTGCAACAGATAGACAGACCTCTTGGCCTTCCTCGGCTTCTGAGCGGCTGCTTGAAGGGTTGGGGGGCTCAGGGACCCGAGTTTCGCTCTCTCCAACAGAGGAAGCTGAGTCAAAAACCATAGTGTTGACACTGTTCCCATCTCCCAGGACGCCTTTCTCATCGCTGGCACCAGAGGGCTTGCTGTCAGTCGAGTTTCCAGGAACAAAAGCTACGTGACCATCCCCTGGTGACACACCGTTGGGCACCATTTCACCCAGCTTCCAAGCTGCGCCTGGCAAACTTCTGGACGTGGGTTGCTGATCCGCAGCTCGTGAGGAACCAGGGCTCGGTTTGGGGGTGGTTCGGAGAGACCCATCCTCACCTCCCTTCTCCGGCTCACCTCTGTCTCTTCCTGCACCCGGGGGGTGGGGAACGCCATGTGCCAAGCTGCTCAACCCAGCGGCTGAGGCTCCTGGCTGCACCTCTCCAGCTGGCTCCTTTCTCCCGAGAGGTGACACGCCATGCCCCTGACGACACCCCAGCTCCCCGACCTGGGTGGACTTGAACTCCTGCACAGGTTTCAGCTCTGTCTTGGGCTCCACCTTCACCGGACCCACTTGTGCTTCTGGCCTTCTCGGGACATCCTTCGAGGCTGGAGAGCAATCGAGAGCGCACTCTGGATGGGCAGAAGGTGCTGTGCTCTGGGCGCTGACCTTGGGTACCCGTCCCCTCTCTGGCTGGATCTCTAAGGGGACGATCTCCATGGTTACTGAGGTAGATGGTTTAGGATGACGTGCGCCCTTTCCCTCTGAGGTCCCGTCCGCCAGAGGACAAGGCAGCCCTGGAGAAGGGGCTGTCCCCATCTTTGGCGGCCCCCTCCCATCACCGGGCACCAGATGCGGGGCTTCTGGGGACCCCAGCCCTGTGGGTTGTGGAAGCGGCCAGGCCAGGCCCCCAGCCCGCTCCTTTGTGAGCACATCCGCTGCTGCAGCAGAACTGCTAACTCTTTCTAAAGAATGCCTCCTCAGTTCCTCGTTGTCAAGGGTCTTGGCCAACTTATCCTTGGGGACAGGCCGGGGGACATCAGCCTCCCGCTTAGCCGGAACCTCCAGGCTAGACTCGCCCATGACAGTCCTCCGACTCGGCAGACCTGGTCCCTGGAGACCCCGAAGGGCCTGTAGGTGGTCTGCACCTCTCTCCAGCTCGGACTCTTCATTCCGTTCTCTCTGAGCCATCGGAGAGAATTTAAAATCCTTCAGGCCGGTGGGGACGGCCTGAGATGCCTTCGCAAAGCCCTGAAGTGGGTGAAACTCCTTCGGGACACGGGGACTACTCTCTGGTCCCCTCAAATTTGCATTTCCAACTTCCTCTGGCACAGCACATGTGGCAGGCTCGTCAGAAGAGGAGCCGACCTCCAACACGATGGGGTTGGCATTGGCATCTCCCAAACTCAGGACTCGGTCGTTATTATGTTTTGCTCCGTTTGTGCTGTCCCGCAATTCGCTGTAGCATGACTTCTTAGGAGCCACTGGAACACTCATTTTCCAGCCGTCAGTGGGGGCTGCCTGCCATGCAGTCCTCCTTAATGGAAAGGGGTGTCCTTCAAGCTGCTACCTGGAGAAGACGAAATTCTCAAGCTGCTTGTTGCCCCCTGACAGCGTCACCGGGGCGATCCTGCTTTCATCATTTTCAGAGCAGTTTTAAAACCGAGCATTTTCTTCACACACAGAAGGACGACTTATCTGTTGGGTTCCCGGTGAATGAGAGCCAATTAGTCCATGAGACCTAGAGAGAAATAAAAAGAAAAGTACACTAGATTGACAGATAGAAACTCTCGGTAAACACAGATTTATTCATCACTTTCCTACCATTACTTCATTCACTCAATCCAGATACTATTTCTCCAAAACTTTTCTGATAGGGGCACGGGAGAACATAACATCGAAATGATTAATGTTAGAAATGGATTATAAACACACATTAAATCTTAAGTTTATATTTTAAAAACCCACAAGTTCATACTGATACTGATTAAAAAGGGCAGACGAGAAAGGAAGGTTCTTCTTCACAGAAGAATACCAACTGATACAAGAAAAATTAGACAATTAGAAAAATCACCACTTTGTATTCACCAGAGTAATAATTATCTTGGATGAGGGACACCAACGGTTGCTAAAATCACCAAGTGCAAAACTGCTGGGAAACAGGATATTTACACAGTCTTAGAGCACCACCCTCCAGACTGCTTTATTTCTTACAAAGGAAAACTTCATCTGTACAACGGAGAAACCTGGTGGACATCATCAAATGTAACATATCGGTATAGAAAGCAATATCACACGCTCCCAGCATTAGGTCGTTCTCAGGCCTCACATGCCCCATGAGAGTATTCTTGCTATAAATATTCTTTTCCTTTCATTTGCTTGCATCTACACACAGCGTGTACTTTTTCCATTAATGAGATCATTTCCTATAAGCTAAGTTTTTGTCAGTCATTTTTTTTATTTGTCCCTTCTCCCTACTCCCCACCACAGGATGCAGTAACATCCTAGCCTAAGTCTTTCCACTCTTTCCCCCCATGTTCATAGAATCTTGTCCAAACACACACACACACATACACACACATACACACACACACACCTATGATTAACATACACACAAAACCAAATCAAGATAGATAACCAACAAGGGCTGACTTTACAACACGGGGAACACGACTCAATACTCTATAACTACTGTATGAGAAAAGAATCAGGTAAGAATCAGAAAAGAACAGATATAAGCATACGTATAACTGAATTGCTGTGCTGTACACTTGAACACAATACTATAAATCAACTATACTCAATAAAATTTTTAAATAAAAAACAGAATAAAACAAAAGACACACACACACGCCTACGCACAAGTGTACACCTTCCCCTCCCTGCCGTGTTGCACTTCCGTTCTGTCCACTCTGTACTCACGTCCTCATCCTCCCACTCCTTAGGTCAGGCTGGTCCCGAGAAGGCCAGTGGACCTCCAGGTCCAGCCTCAAGCCTAACCCGGGCGCTGACACTCTGATCCCAGCCTCAGTTCCCTGACACAGAGGGGAGTCTCAGTACATCCTTCTTTCTTTCTTTATTCAGTTTTTAAGGTGTTTTCCTTGTGCCTCTGGCACAAATACAAAAAGCATGTAGGTAAATCAATAGGACAGCAGTTTAAAAGAGCTTCATGTTCTCTGGGTCGGGAAAGTCACAGACAGCAAGAATTCCACAAATGTGAGCCAACCCACAAAGTAAGCGTCTCTAATTCTCTGAGGGCAGAATTATAAGCATGAAACCAACAGACCTCTTGAGCTTGAACTGCAGAGGCTGGCAGCAGGAAATCAGTAAATTCTCGGCAGTGACAACTCAAACCAGAGTATCAGCCACTGCAGCCCACAATGTGATTGCTAGAGAGTGACAAGTGACCAGTGCTTTCTAAAACGCAACACGGACTCAGCATCAGGCTCACTGACACGTCAGGTAAGCACCGCACCCTCTTCCTTGCCAACAAACAAAACTGTCTTTGTCCATCATTAACCATCAGGCATGTCTTCGGCTCTCCTGACTCTCCCTGGCTCTCAATCTCTGCTGATGGTTTGACCAACTTGTCCAGAACCTTTCAGTTGAGTGTATATATGTTCTTGCATCATTAAGCAGACAGATAGGATCTAGGTCCTCATAAACAATCTCTTCCTCTATCTTGCGCTTCAATTTCCTGTCACCATGTTTATTCTGTCTAGTACAGCAGGGAAGGCATGCCTGGACACAGAAGACCTCAGCAGACCCCCATCTCTGTGCTGTCCGCTAATGTGACCATACCACTATCTGAATGATGGGCGAAGGCCACATCTCCCAGCTTGACATTCAAGGTCTGATGAGCGCTGGGCCCATGTATGCTTCCAGGCTTTAATCCCCTTTACTGTTCTACTTGACATGTGCCTGCCAGTAAAACTGGCCTTCATATTCCATAGCTTCTTGCTTCCCAGGTGGCGCTGTGGTAAAGAATCCACCTGCCAATGTAGTAGACGTGGGTTCAATCCCTGGGTTGGGAAGATCCCCCTGGTGTAGAAAATGGCAACCCACTCCAGTATACTTGCCTAGAAAATTCCATGAACAGAGGAGTCTGGTGGGTTATAGTCCATGGGGTCGCAAAGAGTTGGACACAGCTGAGCGACTGAGCACAAGCACCCCACAGCTCCACCCTTTGAGCTCAGAATGCCAATCTTTCATTAGGCCTTTCCTGATTTCTCCTTTCTCCCCTTTCCCCAAAAAAGGTGAAGAAGTAGCTTGATATTAGTTCTCCACATCCTAAATCCCTAGATCTTTCCTTCTGGCACTATCATACCATATTTTAAAAATTATATTTATGTACATCTTTTATGTACATAAATATAATTTTTTAAAAAATATGACTTCTCTGGTGGCTCAGATGGTAAAGCATCTGTCTACAATGTGAGAGACCTGGGTTCGATCCCTGGGTTGGGAAGATTCCCTGGAGAAGGAAATGGCAACCCACTCCAGTACTCTTGCCTTGAAAATCCCATGGACAGAGGAGCTGGGTGAAGGCTACTATCCATTGGGTGCCAAAGAGTTGGGCACAACTGAGCGACTTCACTTTCACTTTCACATCTTTTATTGGGCTTCCCAGGTGGCGCTAGTGGTAAAGAACCCACCTGCCAATGCAGGAGATATAAGAGATTTGGGTTCAATCCCTAGCTCGAGAAGATCCCCTGGAGAAGGGCATGACAACCCACTCCAGTGTTCTTGCCTGGAGAATCCCACGGACAGGCTACAGTCTGTGGGGTCACAAACAGTCGGACACGACTGAGTGACTTAGCATACACATCTTCTTTTATTATACTTAGATGAGCCTTTTTCTACAGTTCCATTACAGCTGTGTGTCTTCTTTACTAAACTGCAAGCTCACTAGGCTGTAGGTTAACAGCTCAGATGCCTCTCTATTCCCTACAGTGTCTGGGACAGCATTTTTGCACATAGTTGGCACTTGGGATTATCTCCTCCCAACTTCAGCTCAAAATGGTGAATCACTTTCAATACAGCATGGGCCCTCATTTTTTTTCCAGTCTTTTAAGATGTAGATTACAAAGTCCACCTTCCCAACTGGTTAACCAGTAAGGCACCCTCTTCCCTTCCCCCTAGGAGGGCTATGCCAGAATTCTCAGGGCCTTCCCTGGTGGTTCAGATGGTAAAGAATCTGCCTGCAATGCAGGACACCCAAATTCAATCTCTGGGTCAGGAAGATCCCCTGGAGAAGGAAATGGCAACCCACTTCAGTATTCTTGTCTGGAAAATTCCACGGACAGAGGAGCCTGGCGGGCTACAGTCCGTGGCATCACAAAGAGTCAGACACGACTGAGCAACTAACACTATATGGAAAAACACATTCGGATCATCATGATTGATTTATATTTGTCATAATATTTATTTTAATTAGAAGATTTAAAAACTAAAGAAAGTTTGAGGGATTTTATGTTATTAAATGGAGACATGGGTTTTAAAAGATATGAAAAATACTGTATTTTCCTTCTGAGCTGCCAAATCTGCTAGGGAATGCTTTATCAGTTGTGAATTTTCACATAAATATTCAAGTGCTGTGTCTTTGAATGTAAATGCAATTCCATCTGACTCAATAAAACTTAGGCACCAAAGAAGCTCCAGCTAAAATTCCTACCATGCAACAAATTATCCTTCAGAAAAACTTATGAATACAGAAAAATGTATAAGCTGTAAACCCAAAATGTAATGGTAAATACAATAATGATGCAAAAAAGTCAAAATCCCAACTTTCAAAGTTTGACATTTTTACTGAGCATCTATTGAGGTCTATAATTTAATAGGATAGTTTTATGTGAAGTGACTTACAAGCATTCACATACAAGTTAATGTATTCAACTATTTTAGAGAGTCTTGTGGTAATCACTCATCTATGCTTTCTGCAATGGCAATTATTTAGAAATAGCCAGGTTCTTGGTCCTATTTCATAATGCTGTATCTGTTTATTCTCAACAGGTACAGGTAGTTTAAAACTCGATGCACTGCTGACTGAATAAACTTTACAAATTCAGTTTCATTGCTTGATTAAAAGTTGAATCACTGGTTGCTGCTAAGTCGCTTCAGTCGTGTCCGACTCTGTGCGACCCCAGAGACAGCAGCCCACCCGGCTCTGCCATCTCTGGGATTCTCGCAAGAACACTGGAGTGGGTTGCCATTTCCTTCTCCAATGCATGAAAATGAAAAGTGAAAGTGAAGTCACTCAGTCGTGTCTGACTCCTAGCGACCCCATGGACTGCAGCCTATCAGGCTCCTCCATCCATGGGATTTTCCAGGCAAGAGTACTGGAGTGGGGTGCCATTTTCTTCTCCAGGAATCACTGGTTGGGAGATGGTAACTCTTATGTTCCAGGACACTGTAGCTATCCGTGGTGCTGAATTCTGTGAAAGGTTGC
Source organism: Bos mutus (assembly GCF_027580195.1). Taxonomy (NCBI): domain Eukaryota; kingdom Metazoa; phylum Chordata; class Mammalia; order Artiodactyla; family Bovidae; genus Bos; species Bos mutus. The sequence goes on from NC_091628.1 coordinate 31,128,249, forward strand.
TAAATTATGTAAAACTAGAACCATTCTCTGCAGCTGGCTTTACTCTCCTTATCTATGTCCATAATATGAGTACTACATCACATTTTATTCTAACATATAATCAGAACTGTGTTCAGAAAAAAATCTCCCTTTTCTTCTTAGCTAGCAGAGGCTATTTTATTTTTATTTTGAGTGAAGAATGTGTAAACAAAATGCTCTATTTTGTAAAGGGCCAGGAAAAGACATAACTTGGCTTTCCAAAGGCTAGACCAATCTTATATTTCATCAAAATATTAAATGAATTGATATTTTAGGTATCCCCAGTAAAAATGTTGCATGCTTCTCCAAAAGAAGCCTCTTTCACATTTGACAACAGAAAGCATTTGTTTTCCACATTAAAAAAACATCCTTACTTCCAGGACAGAGTATCACCTAGAATATATAGGGTATTCATTTTTGCCTATTATGTGTAATATTTATTTTTTGTCTTGAGTGATTTTTTCCTAAAATTCAAATACTTACATTGCCCATTATTTTTTTAATGGAATTTCATTGTGTAAGAAAATAAAAAAATATACCAAAGTCCCCTGCTCCCACCATAAAAAACAGAGATTAATGTGTAGAACCCCAGATTTTTTTTAACACTCAAGGAATCAGCTTTTTAACTCCAGGTTTATACTTTGCATATCATGGACACCTCTCCACATAAATACATGTAATAAAACTTTATTACTTGTCATGGTCACTTTTACCATAATTTCCCTGTCAATCTCCCACTGTCAGACTTTAGATTGTTTTCAGCTTTTGTCTTTTAAAATAGTTCTTCATATAAAATTGCTGAATGTATATCTTTATGCTCCCCTTACTTCCTTACAATACATTCCTAAAGGTAGCCTCATTGTGAAAACAGGAAAGCACATTTTCATCTTAATACACAACTTGAAGCCCCATTAGGGTTTTTTGTTTTGTTTACAGGCATAGTCTATGCCCAGACTATATGCCAGGACCTGGCACATAATGGGTGCCCATAATTACTTGTTGAATAAATGCAAATTGCCCTCAAGAAAAAAGTGTCAATCAATCTTCCTTCTCTCTCTCAATTTCCCTACTATCTGTCCCATCTCCTCTCTTCTGAAATTCTTCATGACCACAATGACCAGATTATTTGCCATTTGAACAGCAACACCATTTTTCTGCTTAGGAATTTTTTCATTTTTAATTAAAGCATAATTTATCTATGGTAAATTGCACCCTCTTTACTGTACCGTTCTGCACGTTTCAGCAAATGTAGTCAACCTTGTGATCACCACCATCACAATCAAGATACAGAACAGTTCCACAGGCTCCAAAATCCCCCGGTTTGCAAGTCAACCCTTCCCTTACCCAGCCCCTGGCAACCGAGATCTGATTTCTGTTCCCACACTTAGCCTTTTCCAGAATGTCATTTAAATGTAACTATACAGTGTGCAGCCTCTATGCCTGGCTTCTTTCCCAAGCACAGTGCATCTGAGATTCATCACGACCTGGGGTCTATCAGAGTTCATTCATTTCTATGGCTAAATACAATTCCATACTATGTACCACAGTTTGTTCACACCTTCCCCGGTTGAGGAACGTTTGGCTTATTTCCAGATTGTGGCAATTATAAATAAAGCTACTAAAAACATTCATGTGCAAGATTTTGTACAGAACTGGAACACTTTTGAGAATTTTAAAATGCTAAGACAGACAGAATGCCAAGACACCAAGTACAGACTGGACATCTGGATACTCTCTTCAGAACACACTTCTCACCACCCAAGGTGATCTGGTTCTTGTGTTTATTTGCCTGTGTATTATCAGCCTCCCCTTGTCCTATATAAGCTCCAGGAGAGCAGGCAACCCCCACCCAACCATCCCATCTTCTGTTCACCACTCTCGTCTCAAGCCCACAACAGTAGCAGGCACACAGCAGGGATTCAAAAGCACTTTTTTAAGAAATGAAGTTCACTCAACACTAGGAATTTATTTTCCACACTTGAATAGCATTTACCATTTCCAGGTGCTATTTGCAGTGCTTTGCTGCACTGAATCCATATAACAACCCTATGGCTAGATTTTGCTATCTTGTTTTTACAGATGAAGAAACTAAGGCAGAGAGACATTAAATAACTTCTGAAAGTATGAGGAAGAGCAGGAATGTAAATCCACAGTCCATGGTCTTAAGCCCCCAGGCCAAGCTTCCACAGAATCATCAATTTTTAAAGTTGACAGGTTTAAAGTCTTGCTATTTTATTTCCTTATTACTTTACCTCTAGTGACATTACACATCATTTCATATGATGTTCAGCTATTTGTACTTCTTATTTCATGCTGTGTATCTCCAAAGTGAAATTCTCTCTAGCCGTTATTTTTAATGGCAAACATGGGAGACAAGCTATTTCCAGATTTTATCAAGCCAACATATTGAAGACTAATATTCCATCTACAAAGTACTAGATGAGATCCAAACTCTTCCAATATTATCATATTCTTGCATTTATTAATAAGAAACTGAAAAGAGAGACAGGCTTCATATCTAGATAAAAGCAGATCCTTTCTGACGTACAGGAAAGGAAGAGTATCCATATATAGGACTCCATATATAGTATCCATATGTCTGACTCAACTGGCTGAGTCAGACAAGGCTTTGGTTATACTGTTGTTGGAGGAGTGAACAGCATTTAAAAAAAAAAAATGAGCTCCAACATTCACTTGCAAGGCATGTCCTCTCTTCTCGTCCAAGGGCTATCCAGCCTATGAACTCATAACCTGGCTGCTTCACAACCTATGCCACCTGCCCGGCAGGTGAAGGGCAACTGAGGACCCACTTGCTTTGAAGAACAGTTTGAATTTAGAGCATCTTCTCCTATTCATCTACCTGCCCAAGTATTAACATAACGCTGTTGATATTCACAAGTTTGTTCCCTTCATTTCTAATCATAAATGGCTTATGTGAATATTTCAACACACCCTAAAAACACGCAACAAATCTAGAACGGGCAAGGAACACATCCCCTTCTTTCTTTCCCACGTGTCCTATGGCTCAATCTGCTCTACAGTGTGGATGCTGGGCCAGGCAGTTCCAGGAGAATCCTTAAGTCTGCTTTAACAGGTAGGGAGGGAGAATGCTTCCTGGAGGCTGGGGTTGGGGGGCTGCAAGTACAACTGGGAGACAGGACCAACACTTTCTCAAACTTCTCTGCCAGACCCTGCTCAACCTCGCTTCTCCAAGTGTGTTTATTTCAAAGCCGCAGAGGTGCTCAAAGCTGCAAACCTTGACCTCTTCCATGTACCTTAGACCCTGGCAATGGACTTGAGCATTCACAACGGGGGTGGCATATGACCCTTGTTTATCTGTGGGACTGTAGGCTGTAAACCTCAGGGATTGTCTGCTATCTGAAAGGAAGAAAGAATTCTTTCTCACAGCATCAGCAATAATTTGAGCATCACCTGCAGCTCAAAAGCCTGCACAGGTTGGGGGTAAGGAGAGGGTACCCCCCTTGTGAATTGAGAGAGCAGCACTGACACAGATACACTGCCGTGTGTAAAACATAGCTAACGGGAAGCTGCTGTATAGCACAGGATGCCCAGCCTGGTGCTCTGTGATGACAAAGCAAGTGGAGGGGGGTTTTGGAGGGAGGCTCTAGAGGGAGGGGCTACATGTATACATAGAGCGGATTCACACTGTTGTACACCAGAATCTAACACAACATTGTAAAGCAATTATACTCCAATTAAAAAAAAAAAAACTCAAAAACAGTCACTGCCAGATTAAAGATCTTGAAATTAAAAAAAGCAGCAGCCTGCACCAGGTCACTGGAAATGGGTTTCTTTCAAATCAAGTCTTTTCTGGAAGGTACATTTCTTCATCTTTCATCAGAAGCATATAACCTTTTTTTCTGTCAAATGAACCAGATACCTAGAAGGATAAAGCTAAATATTTAACACCAAGGCAGCACAAGCAAAAAAAAAAAAAAAAGTGTGTAACAACCAGAGAGCAAATAAATAAATGGCACAGTGACTGCAAAAAACAAACAAACAAACAAACTCCAATTAAATGGAAAGGGATATACTTTCAAGTCCCAAGGCTTTTTGTTAAGAGTCTCTGTATTTCTCTTAGTTATACTATGTAATGAATAAGGCATTTTGATCACCATGTTTGGAATGTCTTAATCTCTATGGGAGAGATAAAGAAATGAAGATAAATAGAAAAAGAAAAAAATATATTCCTTAGTTAGGAACCAACTTGGCCTAGAAACATGCAAGAAAAATAAATGACCTATGCTGGGGAGAATGACTGGTTCTTCTATACAATCAAGATGAATGAATAATATTGCCTTAGTGGACTTGTAGGATTCCTCCAACATTTCACCAAAACTTGCAGAAAAATAGTACAAAACAAAGCAAGTAAGAAACCTTAAGATTTCCAACAAAATTCAAGAATGCTTCCTTAAAGAGCAACATGGTGATAAGTGTCTGAATCGCACCCAACTCAGGAAAGCTGGCCTGTAAGCATTTCTGGGATAGCACGGGGGCTTCACGCATCACATCTGGATGATCAAAACTGACAACTTCCATAAGCAACAAAAATCAAACACTCTCAGAAAGCACAGACCTGAGTAAGGATGAATTTTAATGCGCATGCTTTAAATATTTAACACCACAGTTTAGAAATTCACTCTTAAATAGCATGAGCTGCTCAAACATCCATTTTAATCAAAGACTCTCAAAGAAATACCATAAGTCTCATGCTTCTTATCTTTTCAATAAAACAGCCAAAAAGCTAATTAGTCACTTTCCATATAACGATTCACAATCATATCCTCTTAAATACATGACCTGGGTGCCTAAGTTTCAGGCACAAGAAACAGAGCTATGATGCTAACTGCCCCTCTAATGTGTGGTCCAGACAGTGGCCAGGAAGGATCCTGACCAGAAGTCCCGTCCCAGGACCACTCTTCTGAACCGGCCATGCTTCAAGGCTGAGGGGGCACGTTTACACACTGACTACCCTCCTTCTGACCAGAGAAATAGGATCCAGTTGACTGTTAGGGCCTCTTCTGAACTAACACGGAAGAGTCCAGGTTAGAAGTGCCCAATGAGGACCTAATTGAGAAAACACAGACTATTGCAAACCATAGTATCCTGCACGTCCAGGGGCCTAGAAGAAAGAGAATTCCAGGGAGATAGAATAGGTCACAGATCAATGGAATCACTGGCGGCAGATCCCTGAACAGTAACAACAAGCATCTGAAGTCAGGGAGCTATGATACCGTTCCAAGAAATAATGATTTTCACCTTGAATTCCATATTTTAATAGACTATCAAGTCAAGTATGAGAATATATTCATTTTCAAACACACAATAATTCGTACATATACATATATTACCCAAATCTCTAAAGACTATACTTCTGCAAAATGAATATAGAGATGTAGGAAGATTGAGGGGTCCAGTATGGGCCACCAAAGAAAACAAGGGTGGGGCTCAGGCTGGGAGATGAGCTAATTCAGACGGGAGCAGAACAGGATGGGGTGGGAGCCAGATCCTGTGAGAAACAGGCAACTGCCGGTCCCGCTTGTGTTGAGCAACTGTTCTGCAGGCTCCAGGCTCTTTCTTCGCCAGTGAAGGGGGAGGCTACTTCTTCCTTGTTTGTCTCTAAGAGCAAAGAAACCTTCCCAGAAGCACCCCTAGGCTACCCCTTAAAGGGCAGGGAGAACGGGGCCCTGGTGACTTGACGGCAACATCAGGAGTCACTGAGTCCAGTGGCCAGGGGGGTGGCCTAATGTTAGAACAAAGTTAGGGTACACAAGCAAAGAGGAAAAAGATGTGGCTGCTGGCCAGCAAATAGCAACGTCCTGTTCAGCATTTAGGGGGAAACCCAAGGGGAAGAAAGTTGCACAGAACCCTAGTGGGCAGCTGCTTCTTCTAAGCCTTTTACTTCTATAATCAAATAAAAGTTCAAAATCTTAAAACTACTGTTTCTGTGTGGCATATTTAAAGAAAACTGAAGCAAAATGTGAAGATTTTAATGATTTTAGTGAAGATCTAAAGCTACAAACTCACTGAAAAGATCTATGGAGTGACTTCTCCATTTAAATTTAAGTTTAAATTTTACAAGATCTGGGATTAACAGATACACACTTCTGTACATAAAACAGATAAACAACAAAGACCTACTATAAAATACAGAGAACTGCAGTCAATATCTTAGAATAACTTATAATGGAAAAGACTGAAGAAAGATTATATAATTATATACATATAACTATAATTGAATCACTTTGTTCACCTGAAACACAACACTGTAAATCAACTACACCTCAATCAAAAAGTAACACTGACAAAATATAGAGAAAGAAACCGAGCAACCCCACGGACTATAAGCCCCGCCAGGCTCCTCCGTCCATGGGATTCTCCAGGCAAGAATACTGGAGCGGGCTGCCATTTCCTTTTCCAGGGGATCTTCCCAGCCTGGGAACTGAACTTGTATCTCTTATGTCTCCTGCCTCGGGAGGCAGTCTCTTCACACTAGCGCCACCTGGGAAGCCCCAAATAAATAAATGATAGTAGTATTGCATCACTGCAGTAAAAACGTGTGCATGACTCACTGCTACATGCTTGAGAGGGCCACAGAAGGGGTCCTGCCTGCAGACTTGAGGATGAGTCTTGCTACTGTTTGCTCCAGCCAGTGCCCACCAGCATCCACCACAGAGGACCCGTGTCTGCATCTGACTCCACTTGGAGCGCCTCCACTTTTCCCTGCTCCACACTCTGCCCATCTGAGCCCCAGGCCCGCCTCCCCTCTGCTTAGTGGTCACCCTTCTCTCCACTCCAGAATTTGCACAGCTCATCAACACTGAATAAATCTCTAGCCTCTGTTCCAGGGACCAACTCCCTACCTAGGAAGGCACTGGTGAAAGTGTCCCCTGGGCAGACTCTTATCTTTAAACAACTGGCTATCATCAGATAAAACAAGGAGCTGTTACTCCAGGCCAAGTGCCAGGACACGGTAACAGTTTCATTTTTGGAAGAACAGGTGACTCAGCACGGTTCCTCTCCAACACCATCTCCAGGCTGCATGTTCCTGGAGAGCGGAGTCTGGGCTCAGCAGAGTCTCAGTAGTCCAGAGAGGTCCCTGGATGAACACAGTCTACCAGGTTAACGGGACTAGATTAATCTGGGGCAGGAAGAAGCAGGGTTGCAAGACACTGGTATCATTACTAGAGAGCCGTAACACACAGACCGTAACATGCACAGTTCACACCTGCCGAAACCAAGCTCCCCACGTAAGCAGAGCCACGGGCCAGCAGCCCACACTTCCTCCACAGGCACCTCACTTCCGCCCTTTCTGATCCCATGGTTCATGGTTCCTTCTATAGGTGCCTGTCTCCCAGCCCACCTCACCCTACTTCGTTCACAGAGCCTGGCTGCTCTTCAAGGCAGGGTCCTTGCCTTTCAGCATCATACATTCCTTTTCCAGGCCTTCCGCATAACAGGCACTCAATAAAACTTAGCTGGATCCCAGATAAATCCTCGTGATTTCTGACAGGGGGGTGGGCAAGCACTGCCATCCAAGCCATGCGTGTGAATTCTCGCCCCACTGCAGCCGCAGAGCTGGCACTACCCACTCTGAGAGCTCCCACAGGCATCTGGACCCCATGGAGGGCTGTCCGGGAGGTCCCACTGACATTATGCTCATGGCTAAACCCTCACCAGTGTCCAAGGAGCTCTGCTGCCCAAACCAGATTAACTCACTCACTGCATATGTACTAAGCATCTACTTTGAGCCAAGGTGGCCAGGTGCTAGGAAGAGAGGGACTAAGACGGGTGTCCTGATCGCACAAAAGCCCTTCTGGTCCACAGGCTGTGTCCATCCCCAGGGCCTCGCGGGTTGCACCAGCAACAGGGAAATCGTGCTCACGCCCTCTAACATCCCCCTTCATTCCACACACCCTGCCAGTCAGGAACTGGGTGCCCGCAACTCTTCTGTACTCCTTGGCTCCTTTCTCAGGATCCTTACCGCTTTCCACCTGGCACGACTATTTTCTACATCCCTGTCTTTTCTTCTCAACTCGACTTTGAACCCTTTTTAGGGGCAGCACTGGCTCCTGGTTCACCCCATCTCCACCCCTCACAGTTACCCCAACACAAAGAGCAAGGTGGCTACATCCATCTGTGTCCTCCCAGGCAGACTCTCCTACTGGGACTCCCTGCCAGGCCCCTGTGGGCCCCCAAATAGGTGTCCCTGGATTAGCAGACCCAAGCCCCATCGCACAGTGACCCAGATTCACTGACTCCTCCATTCCCATCATCCATAAACTGAATCCACGCCTCTTCCACATCTGTTCCTCCCGCCCCTTCTGGAAGTTGCTGGGGGGCGGGGGAGGGTGTTTTCCTGGGTGCAGGAAGCTGGAGATGAACTCTGTTACAGAGGCCAATTTTTTTTTTTTTTTTTTTAATGTCTTAGCCACATATCTGAACTACCAGCGCTTCCCTAACATTTCCTTATACATGTATCCCTTTTCTGAAAAGGTGTCACTAGCCTGGCCTCAGTTTGGTAAGCTTCTTTTTGGGGTTTTAGGCACAAAGCGAATTCATCCCTGAAGGCCCCAATCACCAAGCAACGTCTTGCCTGTGGCTGCCTGGATCCTCTTGCCTCCTTCTTGAAACCAACAGCTGACCCAGCGAGCAGCACCGCAACCCCGGCACCCTCCCAGCCTCCAAGATTGCACAACACAGGCCCAGCGGAGCATCTTAAATTACAGGGAATCAATATAAATCTCCCTCAGCAAATACATCTAAGCCGAGGAAACTGTCGACAGGAGGCATTTGCATCTCTTGATTGGAATCAGGTCCAAAAACCCATTGAATCCAAGTACTGCAAAGCTGTTTTACAGACAATCGCTTCTGATTACAAGGGGAGTTGCGTGAGCCACATCTCCAAGCTGGAAAGGGGCTTGTTCTTATATTAAACTAATATTTTAGGCATGGAGCTTACATCACTTGAAACTACATTCAATCCAAGGGGGAAATGCAACTTCCATTTTCCCCGTGAATTATTCAAAACCCTCTCTAATTTTCAGTGCACATAAATACACTTCCCTTTAATAAAAATGCTCCTCTGAGGAACACCTCTGGTCTTTTGTCTCCCTCTTCGAATAGCTGATAATTAATGGACTTTTAACATTTTGGGGTATGAAAAGTGTTAATTATATTCTTGGAAATAACCGTCCGTATTCAGCAAATTCTTTGGACTTGATCAGCTCACTGAAAGCTTTGTTAGCGGCTCTGTACAGTCAGACTTTCATCTTTTTCCTGGTTGATATCTTTGCTCACAAATCCATTTCTCTAATTTGCCGTTTTCTCCTAAATGAATCTGTGATGGCTCTGGTGGGGAGAGACACTGAAAGGTAAAGCAATTCTTAAAAGGTGGTCACTACCACATACAACACCTTTGCTTACAACACTCCTGCCCCACCCTAGGTCTACTGTTGGTCGCTCAGTTGTGTCTGACTCTTCACGACTCCGTGTACTGCAGCCCGCCAGGCTCCTCTGTCCATGGAGTTCTCCCAAACTGGAGTGGGTTGTCATTCCTTTCCCCAGGCAATCTTCCTGATCCAGGGATAGATCCCAGGTCTCCTGCACTGCAGGCAGACTCTTTACCATCTGAGCCACGAGGGAAGCCCATTTGCTTTACAACACTCCTGTCCCATACCAGTTTCTAAGAAGACATTTGCAGACACATGGAGACAGATGACCATGCGGCCAGGCAGGTACACAGCTCCTTCCACTTGACACAAGAAGTTGACTCTCTGTTCTCTGACAGCAGTAGCCTCGTGCTCTTTATTTTCAACATAAAATGGAAAATATACAATTGAATATCATTCAATCATAAAAAGAAGGAAATCCTGCCATTTGTAACACCATGGGTAGATCTGGAGGGCATTTATGCCCTACTTTGGTTAAAATCCATTCATCTCCTGATGAACTTGCTTCCATGACTTGGCTATTTGTTAATAATGCTGTGTTGAACACTGGGGTGCAGAAACATTTTCACAATAGAGATTTTGTTTCCTTTGGATAAATACCAAGAAGTACAACTGCTGGGTTATATAGCAGTCCTGGTTTTAATTTTTTGAGGAACCTGAATGCTGTTTTCCATAGTTGCTGCACTAATTTGCATTCCCACCAACAGTGTACGAGGGTTCCCTTTCTTCCATGTCCTTGCCAACACCTGTCATTTTTTGTGTTTTTGGTAATGGCCACTCTTAGCGGTGTGAGGTGATCTTTTATTGTGGTTTTGATTTGAATTTCCCTGGTGACTGGTGATGCTGGGCACCTTTCCCTGTGCCTGTTGGCCATTTGTAAAATCTTTGGAAAACTGTCTATTCAGAGTCTCTTTCCACTTGTTAATTGAGTTATTTGCTTTTCTGTTAAGTTGTATGAGTTTTTAAAATATACTGTGGATTATAAATCAATCATGTTGTTGTTCAGTCACCCAGTCGTGTCCAAGTCTTTGAGACGCCATGGACTGCAACACACCAGCCCTCCTTGTCCCTCACTATCTCCCAGAGTTTGTCTAAGTTTATGTCCATTGCATCAGTGATGCTATCCAATCATCTCATCCTCTGAAGCTTTCTTCTCCTTCTACCCTCAATCTTTCCCAGCATCAGAGACTTTTCCAATAAATAAATTATACTCCAATATAAACAGAATTATAATAAAGTAAATAATAAACAGAATCTGTGCATATCTTCATGTGGCCCCTCTAGTTCCAGAAGCAGAGGGATTCCCAACACCTGGGGTCTTCTGGGATTCCTTCCCGTCTTGTCAGGGTCTTTATTCTCCATTGATCTCATCTTCTACACCAGAGGCTCTCAGTGTGGCCTACATATGGGAATCACCTATTCATTTTCAATAAGGCTGATGCCTGGGTCCCCTCCCCCATCCCCGAAACACCCTGACTTAGCTGTTCTGGGGCGGTGGGCGGGGGGGGGAGGGGGTTGCTTGGGTGGCAGGTCCCTACTGCTCGGCCAATGATAAGGCTCTATGCCCCAGGTGAGGAACACAGACTCACAGCCACAGTGGCCTCAAGACATGTGTGTGCCTGTCTGTGCTTACATGCAGGTACAATCCAAGAACACACAATTTACCATTCTGACCATTTTAAAGTGTATGGTTGGTTCTGTGGCACCGACTACATTCACGTTCTCTGGAGGGGAAACACCCTCTGTGATGTGCTTCTTATGGAGGGAGTAATTGTGTTGCTTTTAAATGTTTATAAATCGGGGACATTTCACATAAAAATGCAGATGTCTGGAATCTGGCAATGGAAAGGTAACACGGCCTCCTAGCCACAGTCGCCTGGGACCTGTGACGGCTGCCCGTTCGGGTAGAGCGTGGGTCTCAGGGTCACTGGGGTTCCCCCACCACCTCCACCACTGCCCCCAAGTTACTCCCAGCCTGGTCCCTGCAGACAGGAGTTACCTTCGTCCATCACCAGGGTCAAGCCTCCTCACCCTGAAAACATCCTTGGTCTTCTGATCCACGTCTCTTGGTAGCTTCCCCTTCTGTTTCCCTTCTCTCCCTTGCCTCCCATTCACTCCCCAAAGCCTTGAATCTCAGCTTTCTCCCTTCCCCTGCAGTCCCCCCAGCCAAGATCACTGACCTCACACTGCACGCCCCAGGGACACAGCGCCGTTGCCTGACTCCCCAGGCTGCGCTGGACGTGCTTGAATACTGCGCCCTTCCAGAGCCCCTGTTTTCCACTCCCGCCCTCCCAACTCCCCTTCTTCTCACCTGGCTTGCATCCTTGGCCCACAGCAATGGAAGACTCAGCATGACCTGCTGGCGGCAAGTCCAAACAGCGGGTTCCTCTGGGCTCCACGAGAGTCCGAGAGAAAGAGTCTGAGTTCTCGCCTCTGTCACTTAGGAGCTGTGCTCTGGGACCAGTTATTTAGCCTAGGCCCCAGTATCTCACCTAAACAATGGGGGTAATCATTCCCACCCCAAAACCCTGTAGGAGGACAGAGAGGAGGTGTACAAAGCCTGACACTTAGAGCCTCGCTGTCCTTGAGAACTCTCTGTGGTGACAGAAATGGTCCACATCTGCACTGCCCAACAAGGCGGCCACGACCTCCAGGCGGCTACTGAGGATGCAAAATGTACCTAGTGCGACTGAAGAATTAAACGCTTAGTTGTACGTAATGTTCAGTTCAGTTCAGTCGCTCAGTCGTCTCCGACTCTTTGAGACCCCATAGACTGCAGCACGACAGGCCTCCCTGTCCATCACCAACTCCTGGAGTTTGTCCATTGAGTCAGTGATGCCATCCAACCATCTCATCCTCTGTCATCCCCCTCACCCGCCTTCAATCTTTCCCAGCATCAGGATCTTTTCCAATGAGTCAGTTCTTCACATCAGGTAGCCAAAGCATTGGAGTTTCAGCTTCAGCATCAGTCCTTCCAATGAATATTCAGGACTGGTTTCCTTTAGAATGGACTGGTTGGATCTCCTTGCAGTCCAAGGAACTCTCAAGAGTTTTCTCCAACCAGTAATGTTAATTAATTTTAAATTTAATGATTACATGGGGCCAATGGCTTCCTACTGGATGGACAAACGTGAAACCAGCATCAGTGAACAGCTATTACTACTGTCAGTAGGAACAAAGGGAATAATCATGATAAACTCCTCCAGCTCCAACTTCCCACCTGAGCCTCCGTCTCTGAGGAACAGACTCAGGCTGGTTGAGAGCTGGTCCCGCGAAAGAACTCTACGCTCAAAATTCATCTGCAGACACAGGAAACATTCCGGAATTGTCTGTCCAGCTTATTCATTTATTTGGCTTTGCTGGGTTTTAGTTGCAGCATGCAGGATCTTCATTGTGGTCTGGGGGATTGTTTCTTTTTTAGTTTAGCTTGCAAGATCTTTAGTTGCAGCTTATGGGATATAGTTCTCTGACCAGGGATGGAACCTGGGCCCCCTGGATTGGGAGCTTGGAGTCTTAACCACTGGACCACCAGGGAAGTCCCCTGTCCAGTTTTTGCACCTGGCGAGGAAGTGGGCTGTGACCACCATCTCAGGGACGGTCAGGAGGCAGCATCACTTCAGTCAAGTGGGGACCCCAGCTACAAGGCACACCTCTGGGGCCCCAGCCTGGGAAACCCGTTCCTCCACCGGGAGCAGAACCCAGGACCCAGCACAAAGGTTCTCCATCCTGTACCTGTTAACATCCCTCTGTGCTCCTCCCATCCTGTGACAGCCACAGTCCAGGTACCCACAGACACCTCTACGTGGACCCTCCCCAACTTGGGCCATCACCAGCTCTAAACTGAGCCCTGGGTCTCCACCTTCCTCACGAGGTCCCCTCCCTCTCCTACCCCATCCTCCCAAAGGACAGCTTGAGGCATCTTAGACAACATCTCAAGTCCAAATCCAGCTGCTTGTGACCCAAATAACTTCTCACACTGTGAAAAGAAATCTTGGAAGTCATCTTCTTCCATCCTCTTATAAATTAAGAAACTAAACAAGGTCAAGAGAAGGTATATTTGTCAGGGGCTCTAGAGAAACAGAACCAACAAGATTTGTGCGTGGGGGTGTATGTGTCCGTGTGTCCATATCTGTGTGTCTGTGTGTGTCTGTATGTCTGTGTGTTCATGTGTGTGAGTCTGTATGTGTACACGTGTCCATGTCTGTGTGTGTCCATGTGTGTCTATGTGTCTGTGTGTGTGTCCGTGTATCTGTGCGTCCGTGTGTGTGTCTGTGGAGTGTCTGTAGGCCTACGACTGTGTGTGTCCGTGTGTGTCTATGTGTGTGTGTGTGTGTGTGTGTGTGTGTTTAGAGAGGAATTTTAATGAACTGGCTCACATAATCATGGAGGTTGGCAAATCCCAACTCTGCAGGGTAGACCAGCAGGCTGCAGAAGAGCTGACACTGCAGTATAAACCCACAGGCCATTTGCAGGTAGAATTCCTTTTTGCTGGGGCTGAAGGGGGAGGGAGCAGGGGAGCAATCTTTTGTTCTGTCCAGGTCTTCAACTGATTGGATGAGGCCCCCTCACAGTAGGGAAGGCAATCTGCTTTACCCGAAGTCCACTCAGTTAAACGTCAATCTCATTCAAAAACACCTTCAAAGAAACATCCAGAATGATGTTTGACCACGTATTTGGGCACCATGGCCCAGCCAAGGTGACACAAAAAATTAACCATTGCAGAGGGTAACTGACTTGACCAAGGACACTGATTAAAATCTGGAGAAAATCTAAGATAAGCTTTTAGAAATACAGTAATATAATGTCCTCTACTGCTAAAATAGTTTAAAACACAAAAAGCAAATTCAGATAACCATTTTATCCAGCATAAGAATAAGCAGTGCATGCTCAGTCGCTAAGTCGTGTCCAACCCTTTAGTGATCCCATGGACCGCAGCCCGCCAGACTCCTCTGTCCATGGGATTCTCCAGGCAAGAATGCTGGAGAGGGTTGCCATTTCCTTCTCCAGGGGATCTTCTGATCCAGGGATCAAACCTGCATCTCCTGTATTGGCAGGAGGATTCTTTACCACTGAGCCACCAACTATTCATATCTATAATCATAATAACAATATAATATGCAGACAACATTTCTTGAGTTACCAAGAATCATACTGCATGTTGTCTGCTTTGTATTCACCATCACATTCAACCATCACACAAACCTATGGTGCTATGGTATAATTTTGCAACAATGCTGGGTTTTATCTGCAAACAAATAAAACTTTGTGTAGCACACGTATATAGCCAGACTCAAGGAGGCAGCTGACTTGGGATAACTTTTTTTTTCTGTCTAAAAATCAAAATCATGACACGAGGCACCAACATCTGGGAAGATCTCTACATCCTTCTGAACACAACAGTCCAGTCCTTCTAGGTTCCTGGCATCAATATCAACTCTGAGAGGGTGACTGTACATCAGCTCTTTGGAATCTCCTCCCAACCCAGAGCATTGCTCAGCCATTCCAAAGTAAACCAGAGTTGCACATTCGCTAATCTTGGTTTATTCCGTTACCTCAGACAACAGTCACTACCAAAATCCACAACCCCTTATCCACAGCCCCGAATACCAAAGGCCTCGAAACTAAAGGTTGTTCTCACAATTCATCTGACAGCAAAACCTTACCTAAACCGATAGGAAGCCATATAAATAGTCTTTTTTTTCCCCCCAATGTCCCACTTAGTGAGAATGTCCATATGTTTTCCTTCAGAAACACAACTGTATTTGATTACAGGATGTTGCCCCAGATCCTACTGGGAATGTCATGTTCTATATGGTGAGGCACAACCCAGAAATATCAGAAAGATACAAATCCCTGCACATATTTGATCCCAAGGGTTTTACAGGAAGTATTAAGGACCTATACTATCCTCATTTTATAAATGAGGCCACCCAGGTTCAAAATGAACCCAAATACAGCTTCATTAGATGCCAAAGTGAGTAACTGCTGTTCCATATCTGAAAGGCACTCCCAACTGCAATGGCGAATACGAACTGCAAACCACCAGGGGAGTCCCTTTATGTGACACTGGAAGCCATTAGAGGAGAGTGCAAAAGTTGGCTTAAAACTCAGCATTCAGAAAACTAAGATCATGGCATCCAGTCCCATCACTTCATGGCAAAAGATGGGGGAAACAATGGAAACAGTGAGAGACTTTATTTTGAGGGGCTCTAAAATCACAGCAGATGGTGACTTTAGCCATGAAATTAAAAGACACCTGCTCCTTGGAAGAAAAGTTATGACCAACCTAGACAGCATATTAAAAAGCAGAGACATGACTTTGCTGACAAAGGTCCATCTAGTCAAAGCTATGGTTTTTCCAGTGGTAATGTATGGATGTGAGAATTGGACTCTAAAGAAAGCTGAGTGCTGAAGAATTGATGCTTTTGAACTGTGGTGTTGGAGAAGACTCTTGGGAGTCCCTTGGACTGCAAGGAGATCCAACCAGTCCATCCTAAAGGAAATCAGTCCTGAATATTCATTGGAAGGACAGATGCTGAAGCTGAAACTCCAATACTCTGGCCACCTAATGGGAAGAACTGACTCACTGGAAAAGACCCCGATGCTGGGAAAGATTGAAGGCGGGAGGAGAAGGGGATGACAGAGGATGAGATGGTTGGATGGCATCACCAACTCAATGGACATGAGTTTGAGCAAGCTCAGGGAGTTGGTGATGGACAGGGAAGCCTGGCGTATTGCTGTCTGTGGGGTCACAAACAGTCTGACATGACTGGGCAAGTGAACTGAACTGAACCTTGTTTTGTGGACAGGAAGTTAGACACACTGAGAAGACAGATAATTTGCTTCAATACATCTGGTCTCATCAAAACCAGATGCAGAACTCTCATAAAGATCCCTTTTTGTTTATACTAGAAAGAAACCAAAATTTCCACCAAAAGAAGTTAAGGGAAGGACTTATTTGGAATCTGAATTTTTTCCCTCAAGATTCTCAACTATGTGAAATTTCAAAAACCACTGCAAATCCAGCACCTTCCCCTTCATTTATTCGTCCGAACGTCTTTTCCTCCTTTGTAAGCAGAATGAAGGCTCCATTCAGAATCCAGCAAAGCTCACATGATTACTTAGCCATCATCAGCATCAAGTCAAGGGCACCACATGGCAGAAACAGCCCCTGATGAGTGGAAGCCTTTGTCCCAGGGAACAATAAAAGAGGAAAACCAAACTGTCATCAGGGCCACTAAACATGGAGCTGGAAGTGAGGAAAGAAACAAAGTGGGTCAGAGGCCAGACAGGCAAGAGGGAGAAGAAAGATGGAGGGAGTCCAGAGCAAAGAGAGAGCCCAAACAGCAGCTGCCATGTGAGGATGCCCGCAGCCCAGCCTGCAGGCTTATGACCAGGGACCAGTCTTTTGGCTCCAGTCATTGGTGCATGAATATTCCAGCTTTATTCACAGACACCAGCTGGTTCTCCCCTTCTTATTCATTTCCTTTCCTTATTTCTTCCTTATTTCCTTTCCTTAAAATGCTTTTCATAAAATCACTAGTGACTTGGGGGCTTCCCTGGTGGCCCAGTGGTTAACAATCAGCCTTCCAGTGGAGTGGACGTGGGTTTGACCCTGGTCACTTTGGCCACCTGATGCGAAGAACTGACTCATTGGAAAAGACCCTGATGCTGGGGAAGACTGAGAGCAGGAGGAGAAGGGGATGACAGAGGACGAGATGGATGGATCGCATCACCGACTCAATGGACATGAGTTTGCGCAAACTACAGGAGATGGTGACGGACAGGGAAGCCTGGCGTGCTGCAGTCCATGGGGTTCCAAAGAGTCAGACACGACTGAGCGACTGATCAACAACAACAGGGAACTCAGATTCCAAATGCTTCAGGGTAACCAGGCCTGTGTGCTGCAACTAGAGAAAGCCTGTGTGCCACAAGGAAGGGCCTGCAACCACAACAAAGACCAAAAGCAGACAAAATAAATTTAAAAATAACGAATTCTGTGGCATCGAGTAAACTCACATGACTGTGTGACCATCACACTATCTTCAGCACTTTTTCTTCTTCCTAAAATGAACCTCTGCATCGTTAAACACTAACTCCTCTTTCCCCCTCCCCTAGTCCCCAGTCCCCACAGTTTACTTTCTGCCTCTATGAATTTGACTCCTCCAGTATTGCATACAAATGCATCATACAGTCTTTTTGCACTTGGCTTGTTTCACTTAGTGGAATATCCTCAAGAGTCATCCATGCTGTACGATGTCAGCACTTGCTGCCATTCGAGGCTGAACAATATTCCATTGCATAAAGAGACCGCCTTTCGTTTATCTGTTCATCTGTCAATGGACACTTGGGTTGCTCCACCTCCTGGCTTTTGTGAACAGTGCTGCTGTGAACGTGGGTGTACAAGTATCTGGGTCCTTGCTTTCAGTTCTGTGGGAATATACCTACAGGTGGAATTGCTAGTAATTCGGTTATTCTGTTTAATGTTTTGAGGACTAGCCATGCTTTTTCCATTGGGAGCGTCCCCATTTTACCAAACGTGCACAAGGGTTCCAATTTCTCCACATTCTCACCAACACCTGTTACTTGTTTTTTATAATAACTATCCTAATGGGGACGGTCTTGATCACTGCCTTTTGTACAATGTCACTAACCTCCATCCATAGTTCTTCAGGCACTCTGTCTATCAGATCTAATCCGCTGAATCTGCTTTTGAACTGTGGTGTTGGAGAAGACTCTTAGAGACCCTTGGACAGCAAGGAGATCCAACCAGTCCATCCTAAAGGAAATCAGTTCTGAATATTCATTGGAAGGACTGATGCTGAAGCTGATACGCCAATACTCTGGGCACCTGATGCGAAGAACTGACTCACTGGGAAAGACCCTGATGCTGGGAAAGATTGAAGGCAGGAGGAGAAGGGAATGACAGAGGATGAGATGGCTGGATGGCATCACCGACTCAATGGACATGAGTTTGAGTAAGCTCCAGGAATTGGTGATGGACAGGGAGGCCTGGGGTGCTGCAGTCCATGGGGTCACAAAGAGTCGGATATGACTGAGCAACTGAACTGAGCTGAACTGATCCTAGTGGGTGTGAAGTCTCACTGTGACTGGATTTGCATTTCTCTGAGATCAGTGATGTTAAGCATTCCTTTGATTTTGACTTTTTAACTTAAAATTTTTTTAATATTTTTTTGGCTGTGCTGGGTCTTCATTGCTGCTCACAGGCTATCTCCAGTTGCGGCGAGCCGGGGCTACTCTCTAACTGTGGTGTGTGGGCAGACAGGCTTCAATAGTTACAGCTTGCAGGCTCTCCAGTGTGGGCCCAGTGGTCGCGGTGTCCGAGCTTAGTCACCCTGCAGCATGTGGGATCTTCCCGGACCTGGGATCGAACCCATGTCCCCTGCACTGGCAGGCAGATTCTTAACCACTGGACTACCACGGAAGTCATAATTTTTGACTTTTGACTGCTTTTGACTTTGGCATCTGCCCCCCAGGCTGAGCCCCCAGAAACTTTTCCACTTCACTCTCTTCATGACTCTGGACTGTGTGTGCCGGTGGGACCTTCTGTTCCTGCCCACCTAAAGGTTCTAATTTCTTGGCCCAGACACAGCGAATATTCATCTTGGTCATCAGGACTGGCCTCCTCTGTCACAGCCAAGACTGATTCACTGCACAGGAATCCATTCTTGACCCCAAGAAGAGACTGAATCCTCAGGGCAGGCTGGGAACCAGGACTGGGAACCAGTCCCCTGGTTGCCTCCTTCCTTCCAGGTAGACAGAGAACCAGACATATTCATACCCACCAGACCTTGTGATGATGCTCCAGGGCCAGACGAGCCCTGGACCCCGACGCTGGCATCTGCCAGACAGGTCCTCAACAGAGCCAGACTTCGCAAGGAGGCAGGGCCATGACCACAGATAGAAAAATGCAAGGGACATAAGTGCTCACCAGGCAGGAGGCCCATTGGCAAGTGCCACTCAAGGTCACACTGCCCTTGCCCAGACAAGAATGTCGTCAGGCAGGGCAATGTTCCCAGAGCTCCGGGGGAACAATTCTGAGTGGCTTTACTTTTCATTTCATTTGTTTTGTTTTGTTTTCTTTTTATTAAGGTATAACTTGCATACAGTAGCATGCATCCACATAGTTCAGCAAGTTTGACAAACACATAGAGCACACATGTCACGACCACAACCAACATGTATAACAGCTCCAGCCCCCAGGACTTCCTCTGCTCCTCACACTCAACCCTCCCCACAACCCAGCTCCTGGAATCCACTTATCTATTCTCTGTTCTACAGTTTCACATTTTCCAGAATCATACAATATGTAGGTTTTTAAGACTTTCATTTTGGTTAATTTGAGACTGATCTATCTAGTTTCAGGTAAGCATAGTTTGTTTTTAATTTTTATTTTTTTAATTGTGGCAAAATCCATGTGACATAAAATTTACCATTTTAACCACATTTAAACGTACAGTTCACGGCATTAGTATACAGTTGGCTAGTATTAGTACATTCACAATGTCGTGAATGTACTTACTTACCCACCATTATTGGTAAATTTACTTTTAAAGTCTGGCCTCATTAAATGCTTATGTTTGAACTTTAATTCCATTCAAGGTCCCCTGAGAATAATGTGAAAGTTTGACAGCACATTCTGTTGGCAAGACTATGAGTAAGTCAAGATACGTCCAGGCTGCCAGCAAAGCCTTGGCCCCTGCCTGCTGCCCCACTATTTTTAGAGCCACTTGTGCTCTTAAGAGTGTCCTGGTTTGGATGATAAACCATGGCCACGCTTGCCATAGGAAAAGAGTTTCTCTCTGACATTCCTGGAGACCAATTTTTTTTTTTTTAATGTTTAAATAAAAACCTTCAGTTCAGTTCAGTTCAGTCGCTCAGTCATATCCGACTCTTTGCGACCCCATGAATCGCAGCACGCCAGGCCTCCCTGTCCATCACCAACTCCCGGAGTTCACTCAAGACTCACGTCCATCGAGTCAGTGATGCCATCCAGCCATCTCATCCTCTGTCATCCCCTTCTCCTCCTGCCCCCAATCCCTCCCAGCATCAGAGTCTTTTCCAATGAGTCAACTCTTCACATGAGGTGGCCAAAGTACTGGAGTTTCAGCTTCAGCATCATTCCCTCCAAAGAAATCCCAGGGCTGATCTCCTTCAGAATGGACTGGTTGGATCTCCTTGCAGTCCAAGGGACTCTCAAGAGTCTTCTCCAACACCACAGTTCAAAAGCATCAATTCTTTGGCGCTCAGCCTTCTTCACAGTCCAACTCTCACATCCATACATGACCACAGGAAAAACCATAGCCTTGACTAGATGGACCTTTGTTGGCAAAGTAATGTCTCTGCTTTTGAATATGCTATCTAGGTTGGACATAAGTTTCCTTCCAAGGAGTAAGCGTCTTTTAATTTCATGGCTGCAGTCACCATCTGCAGTGATTTTGGAGCCCAAAAGAGTAAAGTCTGACACTGTTTCCACTGTTTCCCCATCTATTTCCCATGAAGCGATGGGACCGGATGCCATGATCTTCGTTTTCTGAATGTTGAGCTTTAAGCCAACTTTTTCACTCTCCTCTTTCACTTTCATCAAGAGGCTTTTTAGTTCCTCTTCACTTTCTGCCATAAGAGCGGTGTCATCTGCATATCTGAGGTTATTGATATTTCTCCCGGCAATCCTGATTCCAGCTTGTGTTTCTTCCCGTCCAGAGTTTCTCATGATGTACTCTGCATATAAGTTAAACAAGCAGGGTGATAATATACAGCCTTGACGAACTCCTTTTCCTATTTGGAACCAGTCTGTTGTTCCATGTCCAGTTCTAACTGTTCTTCCTGACCTGCATACAGATTTCTCAAGAGGCAGGTCAGGTGGTCTGGTATTCCCATCTCTTTCAGAATTTTCCACAGTTTATTGTGATCCACACAGTCAAAGGCTTTGGCATAGTCCACAAAGCAGAAATAGATGTTTTTCTGGAATTCTCTTGCTTTTTCCATGATCCAGCAGATGTTGGCAATTTGGTCTCTGGTTCCTCTGCCTTTTCTAAAACCAGCTTGAACATCAGAAGTTCATGGTTCACGTACTGCTGAAGCCTGGCTTGGAGAATTTTGAGCATTACTTTACTAGCGTGTGAGAGGAGTGCAATTGTGCAGTAGTTTGAGCATTCTTTGGCATTGCCTTTCTTTGAGATTGGAATGAAAACTGACCTTTTCCAGTCCTGTGGCCACTGCTGAGTTTTCCAAATTTGCTGGCATATTGAGTGCAGCACTTTCACAGCATCATCTTTCATGATTTGAAAGAGCTCAACTGGAATTCCATCACCTCCACTAGCTTTTTTCGTAGTGATGCTTTCTAAGGCCCACTTGACTTCACATTCCAGGATATCTGGCTCTAGATGAGTGATCATATCATTGTGATTATCTGTGTCATAAAGATCTTTTTGTACAGTTCTTCTGTGTATTCTTGCCACCTCTTCTTAATATCTTCTGCTTTTGTTAGGTCCATACCATTTCTGTCCTTCATCGAGCCCATCTTTGCATGAAATGTCCCCTTGGTATCTCTAATTTTCTTGAAGAGATCTCTAGTCTTTCCCATTCTGTTGTTTTCCTCTACTTCTTTGCATTAATCTCTGAGGAAGGCTTTCTTATCTCTTCTTGCTATTCTTTGGAACTCTGCATTCAGATGCTTATGTCTTTCCTTTTCTCCTTTGCTTTTTGCTTCTCTTCTTTTCACAGCTATTTGTAAGGCCTCCCCAGACAGCCATTTTGCTTTTTTGCATTTCTTTTCCATGGGGATGGTCTTGATCCCTGTCTCCTGTACAATGTCACGAACCTCATTCCATAGTTCATCAGGCACTCTATCTATCAGATCTAGGCCCTTAAATCTATTTCTTACTTCCACTGTATAATCATAAGGGATTTGATTTAGGTCATACCTGAATGGTCTAGTGGTTTCCCCTACTTTCTTCAATTTAAGTCTGAATTTGGCAATAAGGAGTTCATGATCTGAGCCACAGTCAGCTCCTGGTCTTATTTTTGTTGACTGTATAGAGTTTCTCCATCTTTGGCTGCAAAGAATATAATCAATCTGATTTCGGTGTTGACCACCTGGTGATGTCCATGTGTAGAGTCTTCTCTTGTGTTGTTGGAAGAGGGTGTTTGCTATGACCAGTGCATTTTCTTGGCAAAACTCTATTAGTCTTTGCCCTGCTTCATTCTGTATTCCAAGGCCAAATTTGCCTGGTACTCCAAGGATTTCTTGACTTCCTACTTTTGCATTCCAGTCCCGTATAATGAAAAGGATATCTTTTGGGGGTGTTAGTTCTAAAAGGTCTTGTAGGTCTTAATAGAACCGTTCAACTTCAGCTTCTTCAGTGTTACTGGTTGGGGCATAGACTTGGATTACTGTGATGTTGAATGGTTTGCCTTGGAAACGAACAGAGATCATTCTGTCGTTTTTGAGATTGCATCCAAGTACTGCATTTCGGACTCTTTTGTTGACCATGATGGCTACTCCATTATGGTCTATCAAATTACAACTGTCAGAATTACAGGGGCTTCCCTGGTTTCCCAGTGGTTAGAACTTCCAGTGGAGGGGGTACAGGTTCGATTCCTGGTCAGGAAGCTAAGATCCCATGTGCCTCCTGGCCAAAAAAAAACAAAAGATAAAACAGAAGCAGTGTTGTAACAGATTCAACAAAGACTGTAAAAATGGTCCACATTAAAAATTATTTAAGGAATAAAAGAAAAAAAACTACAGATACATTAACCTTTGACCCAACAATCTCTTTCCTGAGGTTTTAATCTTACAATAGGGACACCAGCACATGAGCTTTGTAAAGTATCACAGCAGTGTTTGCAGAAGAAAAAACATCAGAAACCATCCAAGTGGCCATCCACAGAAGCAGGTCCCGTAAACGATGGTGTATCTACTGAGCCCTCCCCAAACAATCAGTGAGCAGCTGCAGAAGGAGCAGAGAAGCTCTCTATGTTCTGATAAGGATAGAGCTCAAGGACACACACTTAAGTGAGGAAATCACTGAAGGACAGTTTGTATGAATTCAGGGCTACCTTGTATAGAAAGGGGCTAGTGGGGAGACAATATATATATGTATATTTGCTTGTATATGCGTGAAAGAATTCTCCTAAAGATCCTAACTAACCTGTCTATCTATGGAGCAGGACGAGAATGAGGATGACAGTAAGCCCTCTAATGTCTTTTAAACTTTTCAACAGCATAAGTGTATGACTGGTTAAAAAATAATTAGATAATTTTTCTAAATTTTTAATAATTAAATGAATTTCAAAAACCAGAGTGTAAAATATCCCCTGGGAAAAGAACTACTAAATTTGACGACATGGACTCATCATCATAATCAACTTAATTCCAATAACTGCAAGTCAATCAATGTACCTTCCAAGCCTTGAATATAACCCAAAGCCCTCAAATAACCTAGAAAGCAATTCCTTTTTGAAATTCATCATGTAGTTTGTCTAAGAACGAGGAAGTTCCTTCTGGTGATGTGCTTTTAAATTGGAACCTGTCACCACAAAAGAAAAAGTATGCCTCCCTAATTCTCTTCTGGATGCCATGTTCAATTCTTTGAGGGGAAAAAATGTTTCTTGATAATTGGATTCATTTTAAAGCCAATAAAAGTCACTAATGTCCCTGACAATGACTTGGGCAGATGGTGCAGGGTCCACATGGCCAGTCAGGAGAGAGGGGAGGCTGGAGGACCAGGCACGGAGCCCACTGGGCCACGGGGACCAAGGATGTGCTGCAGTCTTAAAACAGAAGGACGTGATCACCAGTAATTAAACACCACAGGACACAAGTTCCTGTAACTCTGCAGACTCTTTTGAAACAGGCTGTACTCGCAACCTTCATATCACAGTCATTTCCAACAGAGAGGAGCAAGCACGCTCTTAGTCAAGTTCCAATAGGAAAACAACACAATCCCAAATGGACAGGAATGCCATTAAGAATTTACACAAGCCCAGTACACGATTTCTACTTTCTAATGAGGAAAAAAAAATATGAACAATGCTCCCTTTCCCGTTCTTCTTGCAAACAGTGTTATTTAAGCTCTACTTGTATTTCTTAAACCAATAAAGTTTGCAGCCCTGAGTTGGCTTCCCTGGCTGCTCTATGCTATTCACAAAGCAAAACTGTGAGGAACCAAGGCTCAGTCTAGTTCATCCTTGTCTAAACTCTTTTACGAAGCTATGAAAGTCTTTCTGGTGTGAGATCTTTAAACTTGGGGAGAAGTTTTCGCCAGCAGACACTTGCCTATTTCACTAAGCACTCTTAGCATACTCTAATGAACGTCAAGTGCAAGAAAAATGCTTAAAGAAAAGAACGCGCAAAAAAGAAAAGAAAGTGCACATGTGACAAGAGAGATGAAGTCGAGATGGCAGTTTTTTAACTTGGCAGAGAAGTTCTATTTCATGGAGCAGTGTCACCATACTTTGTCCAATTGTGATTTAGAAATCATTTTTCTATCTTCTTGACCATTGCTGGGCACTGAACATCTTGCAGGGGGCTGTGGTGGTCTGGGAAACAGATAGAAAATGGACTATAATCCACGTCGAAATGCGATGCTGAGAGAGGTTAGTTTTGTAACTCAGTATTTTCATCTTCTTTAATTTTTGTTTGGCCGCGTCGAGTGCCCTACAAGATGTCGGTTCCTGAACCGGTAACCGAACCCACACCCGCGCCCCTCCGCAGTGGAATCACAGAGTCCTAACCACTGAACCAACAGAAAATTCCCTGTAAATTAGTATTTTAAAACTGAAAACAGTACAGAGGCAAAAATGATAACTTTCTGTATTCAGAAACTTGACATCCCAGACGACTTCCTCACTCAGACCCAATTCATAAGCAAAAGACTGGAAAGCACAAGTAACCTACAGCCACAGCAGGACGTTCAAAAGGTCAAAGGATAACTTGGTGTTGATGAAACCAACATCCCAACTCCAGCCCCTCTCCCAACTACATAACTGTCCGGGAAGAGGCAATACCTTCCTTCCAGAGTGGGTCTATGCACATTCTTCCTTTACATCAGGGTTAGCACATATGCAAGCGGTTTTTATAGCTCTCTCCTCCCACACACTTCCACTATCTTGGAAGCTGGTGTCTGCCAGTCCACACAAAGCTGCCTATTTTCTCTGAAACAGCTGCTCATATGCTATTGTATCCATGTCAACTAATTTAATCATCCTTCACCAGGAGTCATTCAGATTATTGCCAATCTTCTGCCATTATTAAAGTGCTCTGCCGATTTTGACTTCTGAATGTTTCTCATGTCCACCTTCTCTAGTATCATCCCACTGACTCCATTCTGTATTCATCACCCCTCCCCTGGATCTGCCACAATATCCATGTAATGGATCCCCCTTGATTTGAACCCTCCCCTCACCGTCAATCCTAAAGAGTATCCACCCTGAATATTCACTGGAAGGACTGATGCTGAAACTGAAGCTCCAATACTTTGGCCATATGATGTGAAAAGCCAGCACACTGAAAAAGACCCAGATGCTGGGAAAGATTGAGGGCAGGAAGAGAAGGGGGCAACAAAAGACGAGATGGTTGGATGGCCTCAATGACTCAATGGACACAAATTTAAACAAACTCCAGGAGATAGTGAAGAACAGGGGAGCCTGGTGTGCTGCAGTCCAAGGTGTTGCAAAGAGTGGGACACAACTGAGTGACTGAATAACCCACTGTGCATCCTCCAAGATGCACCAAAATCTACTGAACTACAATTTCGTATCTATCCCAAGTTTAAAATTCTTCACCAGCTGCCACTATGTACTCAGTGGGGGCCAAGCTCACTAGCACCTTATACAAGCCTCCTCCAAAGCTCACCTAGTGCAGGCACGTCCACTTAGTAACATCACACTGTCTGCAGTCCACACACAACATCAGGCTGCTCTGTACCCCTCTGCCTTTGTCCATGCTGTGCCCTCATCCTGGAACATCCTCCCATCTTTTCTCATCAGCCTTGCAGGCAGCTCTCCCACCCCTTTCCCCAGGATGACGTCTCTGACCCTCAGGATGGACAATGAGTTTCCACAGCTGCCTGTACCTACCTCAACCTTCCCTTGTACAACTCAGATGCAGTCACTGCAGAACTCTCCCCACCTCTGCTGTGAACTCAGGAGGGAAGGAATCCTGCACCTCTGTAAATGAAATACAGCAGGCACATACATGTTGATTGCAACGAACCAGTATGGAAACAGGACAGAAGCTGAGTTCCAAAGTGGCAAAGGGACAACAAAAGTTAACACAACACTATAAATCAACTAAGCGCTGTGCATAGTCACTCAGTCATGTCCGACTCTTTGTGACCCCATGGACTGTAGCCTGCCGGCCTCCTTTGTGGGATTCTCCAGGCAAGAATACTGGAGAGGGTTGCCATGCCCTCCTCCAGGGGATCTTCCCAACCCAGGGATGGAACCCAGGTCTCCCGCATTGCAGGCAGATTGTTTACTATCTGAGCCACCAAGGAAGCCCATAAATCAACTATACATCAAGAAAAAAAATTTAAAACTAGGGCAGGTGATCAAGATGTTACTGTGCCTCAGCTTTCCCATGATGGAAATTAAAGTATGTTCCCCGCATGGTTGTGGTAAAGATTAAATGGGATAATATACACCAAATACTTAAAACACCACCTGGCACATGGAAAGCACTCAAGAGACGCTATTATGGTGTCAAAAAGGAGAATAAGGCTGAGTAATTAACATTCCATTGCACGTATGTACCACATCTTTATCCATTCATTTGTCGACAGACATTTAGGTTACTTTCACGTCCTGGTTACTGAAAACAGTACAGCAACAAATGATGGAACCGTATAAAAAGAACAAAATAATGTCTTGGCAGCAACATGGATTGACCTAGAGCTTGTCATACTGAGTGAAGTAAGTCTGACAGAAAAATATCATATATCACCTATAGGTGGACTCTTAAAAAAAAATGTTACAAATGAAATGTATTCACCAAACAGAAATGGAGTCACAGAAATAGAAAACAAACTTATGGCTATGGGGATGAGAGGGAGGAGGAATAAACTGGAAAACTGGGACTAAGATATACATGCTGCTGCTAAGTCGCTTCAGTCGTGTCTGACTCTGTGCGACCCCAGAGACGGCAGCCCACCAGGCTCCATTGTCCCCGGGATTCTCCAGGCAAGAACACTGGAGTGGGTTGCCATTTCCTTCTCCAATGCATGAAAGTGAAAAGTGAAAGTGAAGTCGCTCAGTCGTGTCCAACTCTTCGTGACTCCATGGACTGAAGCCTACCAGGCTCCTCCGTCCATGGGATTTTCCAGGCAAGAGTACTGGAGTGGGTTGCCATTGCCTTCTCCGAAGATATACATACTACTGTATATAAAACAGATAACTAATAAGGACCTACTGGACAGCACAGGGAACTCTTCACAATACTCTGCAATGACCTATATGGGAAAAGACTCTAAACAAGAGTGGATATATGTGTAACTGAGGCACTTTGCTGCATAGCAGAAACTGACACAACGTTGTACATCAACTATACTCCAATAAAAATTAATTTGAAAAAAAGAAAGTGAATAAGGATGAGGAAAGACCTTCCAGCTGGTTGATCAGCTATGACTGCAGAACTGCAGCTATGACCACGGTCTTCAAAAGAGCTTTCCTACCATGAGAAGGCAAGGCTAGAAGGGTTGGCATGAGGCTGGCCCAGGGACCAGAAACCTGCACTGAGAAACGAGCCTGAAGACCCTCTGTGGAGTGCTGAATGGGAGCCCAGAGACTGGAAGAACCACAGGGTCCCCCTGACCACCCCGTGCACCTCTGCAGTCCAGGCCAGGAGGGGAGCCAGCCAAAGGGGGAGCGGCCTGAAACTGCCCAGGAAGAGGGCCAGGTCTTCACGTGGGGACCCGGGGAACAGAGAGGAAGGAGAACCACAAACAGCTCTGAGTCAGATGTCACAATACAGACACTTAAATAAATGTCATACCTTGATGACGCTGGCCACCAAGGCTGGAAAGGGCTGTGGCTAAAATTCCAACCCACTCAACACGGACAATCTCAATAAGGTCCTGCTGCCAATCCAGTCGGGAGTTAAGTGTGGAAGCTGTTAATTGCCCCAGAATTCCCCCAGCACTGCAGCTTCCTGGGCTGGATCACACGCCCCATATAGAACTTCGTTTTCTTCACTTATGACTGAAGGATTATCGCTCTGTCCTGTCATTTCCCTGCAGAGGCACAGGCTCCAGATGGGCCGACCCCCATTCCATGCTTTTCCAAGAGCGGTGCATATTTTCTTTGTATACATAGCTCTGCCATTTATTATTCATGCTACTGACGATCTAACCTATTAATGTGCTGAGCTTTCTTTATGAATCATGAATTAACTATGTGGCATTTTGGTGAACAGTAAAACTGTCGGGTTGTGACACGGGGAGAGTCATGTGTGGTAGAAATTTCCTTTTACTGTGACTCCTAGGGAAATAACCCAAATCTGACAAAGAGAAGCCACACTTTTTAAGCTGGTCAATTGTAAAGAACCCAGGAACTGTGTGTTTTCATCGTTCATGTCTTCACTCATTTGATAAACATTAGTCTCCTGCCAATGCAGGAGACATGGGTTTGATCCCTGTGTCGGGAAGATCCCCTAGAGAAGGAAATGGCAATCCACTCCAGTACTCTTGCCTGGAAAATTCTATGGACAGAGGAGCCTGGCAGGCTACAGTCCACGGGGTCTCAAAAGAGCCGGATGTGGCTTAGCAACTAAATAACAACTATACAAGCACTGCGCGAGGTAGTAAGGAAAACATGAAGGGATGTAATTCCATATTTCACAGCTCCTTCAACGCCCACTCACACACCTAGGAGGAGACGAGCGAAACGACAAAGTAGGTCATAAGGAATCAACCTTAAGTGTTCATGATTTTTTAAAACTTAAGCCATTTCATAATTCACTTCTCCTAACACAGAAAATCAATGCAGGTCAGTGGCCTGGAGACTAAATTCAGATAGGGTTTGTTTGGCCAAAATGGTTTTGTTTTTTCCAAATGTGAGTCAGTATTTTAAAAACAAAATCAAGAGATTTTCACAAAATTAAACTAATTTTTTAAAATATTTCTAACTTCTCCTAGAAAACACTTGAAAATATCTAGCAACGTTGGGACTAGCATTCCCACAAAACAAAAAAATCCGAAATAGGGGTCACATTTGTCCCATAAGATGAGCTTCGCCCTCTGCAGGACACGTCCCTGTCCATCCATCACTCAGCCTGGACACCCCCTGTCAGGCTCCACTCATGAGCCCTGTGAGTTCTCTGCACCCACACGTGCATCAGAGGTAGAGAATGAAAGACAGACTAAGAGGTCATCTGGACCCAAGAAAACTAGGAGGGGAGAACTGTTTGAATCCTGCTGAATGTGCAAATACACTTAATATATAATAAAACATTATCATCAATCTTAAAGGAAATCAACCCTGAATATTCATTGGAAGGACTGATGCTGAAGCTGAAGCTCCAATACTTTGGCCACCTGATGTGAAGAACTGACTAACTGGAAAAGACCCTGATGCTGTTTAAGATTGAAGGCAGAAGGAGAACAGGACAACAGAGGATGAGATGGTTGGATGGCATCACTGAATCAATGGACATGAGTTTCAGCAAGCTCTGGGAGTTGGCGATGGGCAGGGAAGCCTGGTATGCCACAGTCCATGGGGTTGCAAAGAGCTGGACACAACTGAGCGACTAAACGAAGAAAGCAACTCTTTTCACCCTCCGCCCACTGTAACCATTGTTTATACTCAACAGTACCATTCCCATCACATTCTGGACAGCAGAGAACACCATAATTCCAGTCCCTTTCTAAGGCTAAAGTCCTTAAAATTAGATATGAGAATATTAGCTATTTCTCATTTTCCTTCTTTCCTATCCACCTGGTAAGGAACCAAGCCTCTACTTGGCACTTGCCTTGGTTATTTTTCTTGTGACTACACAGGACTGTACTAAAATTAAAAATACAAACCTTCTCCTCACTTGTTTTCAACACTTAGAAATGAGTCATGATCAGTCTCACTAATAATCAGGAAAAGCAAACTAAATTTATAATTAGAAACCCTCGTCACAAAATCCCAGGGCTAACATGTGGCTAAACAGGAAGAAACACTGCAAATATGATATAGCCACTTCCAAGAGCGGTGCAGCAGCAATCAACAAAGCTGAAGACACACACGGCCTGGGACCCAGCAGTGGGGCCCACAGCACATGCCCTGAGTGGTGACCCCTGACCTCCCTTTACTATGACCCTCAGTAAGAAAGGCATCTGACATCAGACCCAGTGCATCCACATATCAATACATACTCATCTAACTAAAAGAAAAGCCTCACAAAACCTACCCACATAACACAGTGCATTTTGATATTACTCATATCATATATAACAGCATAATCATTATTAATTTTTAATGGGGATAGCAATCCATTAAATCACTTTCATGAGACAGAAATGTGTAACAGTTTGAGAAACACTAGAAGAAGATAACTTTGGGTGTTAGAGGATACATCTGCCATGTGTCCGTGGACTTATCCATCAGAAATCTTGTGGCATTACTTTTACTAAAATTGAAAAATGTTTAAATAATCTCAGTGTCCATCAAAGCAGATAGGAAGAATAAAACTTCACGTTCATATCACAGAACAGTGAAAACTGAATAAATTAAAACCAGGTCTTCATTTTGAAAAGCTTGCAATTAGTGCTACCTCTTTATCTAAAAAAAGCAAACTGCATACGCAGAGTGTATGTAGACTTTAAACACTAAAAATAAGGTGTATATTTCTTTGGATACACACACATACTGACTACATGGTCACTCAACCCTGTCTGACTCTTTGCAACCCCATGGACTGTAGCCCGCCAGGCTCTTCTGTCCATGGGATTTCCAAGGCAAGAATACTGGAGTGGGTTGCCATTTCCTCCTCCAGGGGATCTTCCCAACCCAGGGATCAAACCTTCCTCTCCTGTGTTGCAGGTGGATTCTTTACTGCTGAGCCGTTGGGGAAGCTGACACATGCTCACACACACACACACACACATACAGTAAAGACATAACACCATGCAAGGAAAGAATTCACACCAACTTCTGCACAGAAGTTTTCTTGGGGAGAGGAGCACAGGGAATTGATTAAGGTAGGGGTGTGAGACTATGGCTGTATCTGAAACATCTTATTTCTTTAAAAAAAGATTTTCAGCAAATACAAAAAAAAATCAACATCTCAAGTGTGGATGTGCATATAAGATGAATTATTTTATGTATTTATATATGTTTGAAAAAATTCACAAAATTTTGAAATAATTTTTAAAGAATTACCTTTTCAAGGTACACACTTGTCCCATAAGACAGGAGGCGAACCTCAAGGGATACAAAGGCGATGCTCTAATGTCTGCAGCGCTCAACATGAGAGTGTCAACGGGAGGTCTTGACTACACCGTGGACCAGAAGGTAAGACTAACCTACGTGGCTGTGCTTCTAGAATTTCTAACAATTGACCCCTTTAAAAAATGAAGATCATTTGGGTTTTTTAAACATCGAAATATTCTACTCCCAAATGCATCCCGCTTATTCGGAAGCTCTGGTGGTTGAAATGCTGCCGGGTGCTGAATAGGCATGAATTTAGCTGATTCCTCGCAAGGCCACCTGCTAAAATAATGTAGAAGGACTTCACAGAGACCAATTATTTCCTGGATTAATGATGCTGACTACTTCTGTGGCAGAGGATCCTGAAAGAGCAGGAGGGTCACTTCATCAGAGAAGCCATTCATTACTGTACCTGTGGGTGGTTTAGTCACTAAGTCGTGTCCAACTCTTTGTGACCCCATGGACTGTAGCCTGCCAGGCTCCTCTGTCCATGGGATTCTCCAGGCAAGAACACTGAAGTGGGTTGCCATTTCCTTCTCCAGGGGATCTTCCCAACCCAGGGATTGAACCCGGGTCTCCTGCACTGCAGGCAGACTCTTTACTGACTTGAGCTATGACAGCTCTCTCTATACTCTCTCCATACCGGCTGTGATCTAAGGGCTGGTGTCCCCCAACTTCCTACGCACCCCACTCTGCTGTCCATAGACAGTCTTTTTCGTGCAGACCTAAGATACTGAGATTTTTCAAAAGCGGTCTGATTTAAGCAAACATTTCTTTGTCTGCAATAGTCAGTCTGTACGAACAGTTTTAACACCCTCCAGCTCAACCCTGTATGTATCTTGTGAAACTCGTTAAGTTCTCATTAAAGTCACAACTCATAGTTGGGACTTCACACTTGGCTATTAACATCTGGCAGCACTGTCACCACGGTTGGTGCCGTATAGCTGTTTGGTGCAGCTCATGGACTTCACCTGGAGCTTAACTGACAAGGGAAGCGTCGGTATCGCAGAAAGAACATGACAAATGGGACGCTGTCATTCAGTCGCTCAGTCATGTCAGGCTCTTCGTGACCCCACAGACTGCAGCACGCCAGGCTTCCCTGTCCTTTACCATCTCCTGGAGTTTGCTCAAACTCACGTCTGTTGAGTCGGTGATGCCACCCAACCATCTCATCTTCTGTTGCCCCCTTCTCCTTTCACCTTCCAATCTTTCCCAGCATCAGGGTCTTTTCCAATGAGTCAGCTCTTCACATCAGGTGGCCAAGTATTGGAGCTTCACCGTCAGCATCAATCCTTCTGGTGAATATTTAGGGTTGATTTCCTTTACGATTGACTGGTTTGATCTCCTTGCGGTCCAAGGGATAAGAACACCTGAATCCGTGTCCCACTTTGGTGTCACAAAAGCTTTCAGACCCCGGGGAGTTTCCTTCACTGTTTGGGGCCTCAGTTTCTGTCTCTATTTTCTCGCATGTTTAAATGAGAACTAAATGATTTGAAACACGTGGGAAGTTCTGTGTAAAACAAAGGCATTGCTAAAACATAAGGTGGAGTTGTTATTAGAAGTAAAAGCAATAAATGTAATTTCTGCAATTACAGTATATATTGTAATATAATGCAAATAAACACCCAAGATTGTTATTGTGGCACACTGCAATCCGTTCAATTTTTCTATAGCCCTTTTTGCTACAATCCTAATGGGTTTCATGGTTCTCTCAACTATTAATTCAAATTTTTTATTACAATGTCTTTCTTGGCTTCAGAGAAAGGACACTCAATTTGTTTCTTAAAATGAAAACCTGTGAATTCCTCTGTATGCTTGCTAATAAGTCTCTAATCCACCAGAGACAAACAATGCGTGGCGTTCCAGACCAAAACCACAGGATTTGTTCTTAAGAAACAGCTCATTTTGCTGTGTTTCAGCAGCCTTGGACCATGTGTCCAACCTCAATTCACAAACATTAAAGAAAAAGCAGTGCCGATAAGTCACTCTCGTGCTCTTACTATTTTTTTCAAAGCTGTTGCACTGGGACAACCCAGAGGGATGGGACGGGGAGGGTGGTTCGGGACAGGAGGATACATGTACACCCATGGCTGATTCATGTCAACGTATGGCAAAAACCACCACAATATTGTAAAGTAATTAGCCTCCAATTAATATAAATTAATTTTAAAAAATACTCTTAATCCAAGTATTTTTTAAATGTTTTCAAATGAACGAAATGGTGACGCCTTCCCTAGCATTTTAAACATCCAAAGTCCAACACCAATCTCCTTTCTGGCTTTATTTTTCTGTGTGTGTGGGTGGGTGGGTGTCAGGGGTAGAGAAAATAACAACATGATCAGTAAACAAAGTCCGGAATAAAACACAGGTGATTTAGCAGACTAAATAAAAGCACTATTCTTACGCCCATAAGCATCAGCTGTGCTCGAAAATCACAAGTCCACACAGATGCCAAGCGAGTCCTCTGTCTCCCTGGATCCTGCCCTCCGCTGGGGCACTGTGGGACCTACAACCCAAAGCATCTCTGCTGGCCACTGGCACCATCCAAGCCCCAGAGCTCCTGCCCCACAGCTCTGAAACTGAAGCCCAGGGTTTGTGGCCTGTGCTGTTACTCTGGGTGGGAGCTGCATCAGGGGGCCGGAGCGCCGAGGTCAGAGGAATGACTGTTCAAATTCTCCATCTACCGTACACGAGTGTGATCACTTCTCAAATAACAGACCTGATTTCTCAGTAAGTTGTCCAGCCTCTTTACCTTGACTCCCTTCATGTTCTCATTCACAGTTCTAGAGCAGAGGTGGGCAACCTTTTGCTGCCAAGGGCCTTATGTTGATGGCTCAAAAAATGTCATTCAAGTTTTTCCAAAAGATGGCATTAATTAGAAAACCTGAACAAACTTTTATGGTCAACCCAACAGTGTTAGGCTTTCCAGGATGTCCATTTTCTCTAGTGACTACTCTGCTGCTTTCATGGAAAATAATTTTATTTATAAATTTGATAGCACAGCCTGTAATCTGCACATTCCAGTCCAGTTTTTGTTTTGTCTGACACGCTCCAGTGCTTTTTTTCTCTTTTCCCCTCAGCTTTTTAAGACACAGTTGGCATATGATCACCATGTCATGGGTTAGTCTCTGAGTCATGTCCAACTCGTGATCCCATGGACAGCAGCCTGCCAGGCTCCTCTGTCCATGGGATTCTCCAGGCAAGAATACTGGAGTGGGTTGCTGTTCCCTTCTACAGGGGATCCTCCTGACCCAGGGACCGAACCGGGGTATCCTGAGTGGATTCCTTACTGACTGGGCCACCAGGGATGATATAATCACCATGCCACACCCTAGACCCCCAGAGCTGACTCATCTTCTAACTGGAAGTTTGTACTCTTTGACCAACACTTCCCTATTCTCCCCTGCTCCCCGGCAACCACCATCTCACTCTCAGCTTCCCCGCTGCAGACATTTCCTTTAGACATACACCCGGAAGTGGAGCTGCTTCTACTTTTAATCTTTTGAGGAACCTCCATACTGTTTTCCACAGTGGCCGTACCAATGTACATTCCCACCAATGGTGCGCAAGGGTTTCCTCCTCTGCCCAACTTCTTCAGCACTTACTCTTTTTTCTTGTCTTTCTGACAGTGAAAAGTGAAGTGAAAGTCACTTAGTCGTGTCTGACTCTGCGACCCCATGGATTAGATAGTCCACTGAGTTCTCCAGGCCAGAATACTGCAGTAGGTAGCCTTTCCCTTCTCCAGGAGATCTTCCCTACCCAGGAATTGAACCCACATCACAGGCAGATTCTCTACCAACTGAGCCACCAGGGAAACCCAAGAAGACTGGAGTGGGTAGCCTATCTCTTCTCCAACGGATCTTCCAGAACCAGGAATCAAAGCAGGGTCTCCTGCATTTCAGGCAGATGCTTTACCAGCTGAGCTATCAGGGAATCATGAGGCGATAGCTTATTGTGGTTTGGATCTGCATTTCCCTGAGCATTAGTGATCTTGAGCATTTTTTTCACGTACCTGTGGGCCATCTGGATATCTTCTTTAGAAAAGTGTCTAAGTCCTCTGTCCATTTTTAATTAGATTGTCTTTTGTTTTTTTGCTGTTGGATTGTCTGAGTTCCTCTATATATTATATATATTAACTCTTTACTGGGCTTCTCTGATAGCTCAGCGGTAAAGAATCCATCTGCAATGCAGGAGACACAGGAGACAGCGGTTCAATCCCTGGGCGGGGAAGATCCTCTGGAGAAGGGAATGGTAACCCACTCCAGTATTCTTGCCTGGGAAATCCATGGACAGAGGAGCCTGGCAGCCACAGTGCACACAGTCAGAAAGAGTCAGACACCACTGAGCACACACAAAAGTCCTTATTAGATACACAGTTTGTAAATGTTTCAGTAGGTTGGCTTTCTTTTTTTTTGCCTTTTCATTTTGTTTACTGCTTCTCTTGCTGTGCAGAAGCTTTTTAGTTTGATGTGGTCCTACTTTTTATTCTTGCTTTTGGTGCTTGTGCTTTTTAATTTTATGAATAATTTAGAAAAGAATAATTTTATTTTGATTACTGATTTTTAATTGACATTTTGATAATATATTTACAAACTGCATACATTGAATACAATTACATTATACTTTTTAATCCTTTAGATGACTGAAATAAGTGGAAATTGTTTTAGAAATAGAAATTATGAAAGTAGAACTCAGAAAGGAAAAAGGTTAACAAATTTAAAATCTTCAAAGAAGCAATCTGCTTAAATTTTTTAAATGTTGAAACTGAAAGTGAACAAGCTTCTGGAGAGCATGACCCACATAAAATTCATGAACAGAACATTACAAATTCTTTATTTAATGAAGATACAATTACTGATTAAAGCACTAAAAAGGAACAAGGATGGTACCCACATTAAGTCTGAGTTCTGAACTAGTAAGATGAAATCCCTGAACTTTCTTTCTTTATTAAATCATGATTTAATTATATCCCTGGGCCATTATTCTGCATGTAATAATAATAGTACAAAATAATTCAGTGAAATTTGGTATCTTCCTTGCTTTCGCTCATATAAAAATCATAATATTGTACATTTTTAATTTGCCATTGCAATAGCATGTCTGTTAAAATAGGGGAATAGAATATATTTTATTTAACAGGTTGTTGCCTCAATTATAAGTTTTAAATGCATAAGCATAGAATATGAGGTCTCTATCTGTACTTTGCCCCAGTCTCCTGATCAAATAGATGTTGGTTCACACAAATAATGAAAAATATACAAACATTAAAAATTAATTTTTTCATACTATTTTTTGTGTGGAAAAAGATATTTGAGATGCAATGTTAACTATAAACATAAGAATTGCTATAAACTGTGGAAAATTCTTCAAGAGATGGGAATACCAGACCACCTGATCTGCTTCTTGAGAAATCTGTATGCAGGTCAGGAAGCAACAGTTAGAACTGGACATGGAACAACAGACTGGTTCCAAATAGGAAAAGGAGTTCATCAAGGCTGTATATTGTCACCCTGTTTATTTAACTTACATGCAGAGTACATCATGAGAAACGCTGGACTGGAAGAAACACAAGCTGGAATCAAGACTGCCAGGAGAAATATCAGTAACCTCAGATATGCAGATGACATCACCCTTATGGCAGAAAGTGAAGAGGAACTAAAAAGCCTCTTGATGAAAGTGAAAGAGGAGAGTGAAAAAGTTGGCTTAAAGCTCAACATTCAGAAAACGAAGATCATGGCATCCGGTCCCACCACTTCATGGGAAATAGATGGGGAAACAGTGGAAACAGTGTCAGACTTTACTTTTCTGGGCTCCAAAATCACTGCAGATGGTGATTGCAGCCATGAAATTAAAAGACGCTTACTCCTTGGAAGCAAAGTTATGACCAACCTAGATAGCATATTCAAAAGCAGAGACATTACTTTGCCAACAAAGGTTCGTCTAGTCAAGGCTATGGTTTTTCCTGTGGTCATGTATGGATGTGAGAGTTGGACTGTGAAGAAGGCTGAGCGCCAAAGAATTGATGCTTTTGAACTGTGGTGTTGGAGAAGACTCTTGAGAGTCCCTTGGACTGCAAGGAGATCCAACCAGTCTATTCTGAAGGAGATCAGCCCTGGGATTTCTTTGGAAGGAATGATGCTAAAGCTGAAACTCCAGTACTTTGGCCACCTCATGTGAAGAGTTGACTCATTGGAAAAGACTCTGGTGCTGGGAGGGATTGGGGGCAGGAAGAGAAGGGGACGACAGACAATGAGGTGGCTGGATGGCATCACTGACTCGATGGACGTGAGTCTGAGTGAACTCCGGGAGTTGGTGAGGGACAGGGAAGCCTGGCATGCTGCGATTCATGGGGTCGCAAGGAGTCGGACATGACTGAGTGACTGATCTGATCTGATCTGATGCAGAAAAAGAAACTTGAAGAGATTTGAAGATATTACATTGTAATCTCAGCACCAGTATTGCTAAAAAGTGGCATCAGGGATCATTTCTACTTACTCCCTTTATAACACTGTGTAAACAATAAGCCATTATGTAGATAATTTTTAAAATAAATCTTATTAAAATATATATCAGAGTGAGGTATTGTTCTTTCCATATCTCCAATGTTTTTGTGTTTGTAGATGGTTTTTGTATGATGTTTATAACAGACAGAAACCATGGCCACATGCTTGCTTTAAAATAAAGTGTTCTCTTCATATATACAGACTCATGATTCCTGGAACATATACATACATATGCTGGGCTCCTTTTTCCAGTGATGATGAAAGTTTTGCACAGACCACAACATCTGAGGGGCAGGGGGAAGTGTGTGAAGTGGCTGGCTTGGAAAAGGGAAACAAGAGTGGCCATGGGGCTCACCCGATCATTTGAAGGCCTTAAGAGAAAAGACCAGGATTCTTCGAGGAAGACAGAATTCTACCTCCAGCTACCCTTTGGACAAGCTTCAACATCAACCCTCTCCTGGGTCTCCCACTTGTCTGCTCACCCTGCAGATTTCAGATCCATCAGGCCCCTTGGTCCCATGAGCCAAACCCTTAAAATACACCTTTCTCTTTGTATATAATACGCACATCCTATGGGTTCTGTCTCTCTCGAGGCAATCACAGAGACACACAGGTACGAACTGCAGACATTCAAAGCCAAGAGGCACCCGAGTACCCTCTCTCAGAAACAATGTTACAACCCAATACATGCCCCTGATAGGAATCACTGCACACCTATGACAGGTGGACAGGGGTGGAAAATACTAGAAAGCACACTTTAAAACACCAACACAGGGACTCCCCTGGCAGTCCAGAGGTTAGGACTCCACCCTTCCAGTGCAGAGGGCACAGGTTTAATCCCTGGCTGGGGAACTAAGATTCTGCAAGTCACACACTGCAGCCAACAAATAAACACATAAAAAATAAAACACAGAGACTCAAGATCTAGGCCCACTGCTTACAAACAACAGAACCTGGACGGCGATTTAATGGCCACGCTGCGGTCTCCCCATGTACTGAATGGGACCCCTGCCATCACTCCTGCTTCCCTCTAGAGGCTCCCAATTAGACATGATATGTTGAAAGAACTCTACAAACTCTAAGGAAGTGTAACATCAACGGCAGGAGTAGAAGGGTGCAGATAATAAATCACAACCACCCATCGGAACCTCATCACAGCAACAAGAGTGATAACAAGAGCCTCCTCCCACTTTGTCACTAAGATGGAAGGTGACACATGTGCCACAGGGTGACTGCAGTCTCGGGGCTGCTCACCCACTAAGGGAGCAAGCACACACAAACCGCGTGTTTCTAAAACGGGAGCCACACAAAAACCGAGGGAACATATGGGACTATCAGATACACACGCACAGCCCGAGACCTGCCAGAGAGGAGCTCAGGGATGCAGCGACTCTGTTCAGAAACGTACCAACCAGAAAGGCCAGCTGTTACTACAGGTACTGAGTTAGGCCTTTGGGTTCTTGCAACTCAAAAGTTGTTGTTGCTTAATCGCTAAGCCATGGCCGACTCTTGTGACCCCCTCGGACTGCAGCCCGCCAGGCTCCTCTGTTCATGGGATTCTCCAGGCAAGAAGACTGGAGTGGGTTGCCATCTCCTCCAGGGGATCTTCCCGACCCAGGGATCAAACCTCTGTCTCATGCATTGGCAGGTGAGTTCTTTACCACTGGGCCACCAAGGAAGCCCTCCTCCACCCCAAAGCCAGGTGTTGAAAATACAGAGCCTTCCTGCACTTGACAAAAGCTCAGACTCACTGGGACACTGATCCTGTCACTTGAGGCCCCCAAAGCACACAGAGAAGAGTGGAAACAGAACTGTTTATCTCCAGTATCAGTTGTCACTCTGTAGACATACCTGCAGTCAGTGTCCTTTATAATAATTAAAAAACTCTTTTGAGTACCTCCCAGATGCCAGCAACTGCTCAGGTATCGTGGCTGCAGCAGTGACCAAGACAAGCCAGGCAGGTTTGAGCAACATGTCCCCAAGGCAGGCATGTAAAAGGCCAAGAGGTACATAAGATGGTGCTCCACATCACTGACCACTGACCAAAGGCAAGTCAGAGCCGCAATGAGATACCACCTCACTCCTGTTGCTGCTGTTCGGTTGCTCAGTTGTGTCCAACTCTTCTCAACCCCGTGGACTGACCACGCCAGGCTCCTCTGTCCTTCACTATCTCCCACCTGTTAGGATGAGTACTGTCAAATAAATAAAACCAACCAACAACTATTTACAACATTGCTTCTGTTGTTTTCTATGTTTTGTTTTTTTTGGCCAAGAGGCATGTGGGATCTCAGCTCTCTGACCAGGGATTGAACCTACACCCCCTGCATGAGAAGTCTTAGAAGTGGTTACTGGAAAGAAAAAGAAAGTGAAGTCACTCAGTCGTGTCTGACTCTTTGCGATCCCATGGACTGTTGCCTACCAGGCTCCTCCAACCCCCTGCACAAGAAGTCTTAGAAATGGTTACTGGACTGCCAGGGAAGTCCCAGAAATAGCTTTAAAGTGAAAAATGCACTTTCTTATCCTTCTGAAACATAAGCCACTATAATTAGTGTAACCTTATGACAAGGCTCAATAATAAAACATCCACAGTTATACATTTATTTATTCCACAAGACTCGTTTCCAGCTGACTATGTGATAAGCACTCTCCCATTCCATTAAATGGGTCCTGGTGACCCAATTCTGGAAGTTCCTGTGGTCCCCGGCTCCTTTTTCTACTTCTCACTTTTGTCAGCGTGGCCGCCTCCAGAGAATCCCCCACACCTTTCATTCTGCTACTCCTAACAGTGAGCAGGCTGAGAAACCAGACAGTCAGTTCTCTCAGAGATATTTTTAAATCATAGTAAACAGACGGAGACTAACCGACTCTCTATTTTATACACAAATTCACCAGCATCTCTTTGGGCTACTCCAGCATCCTTTTAGTAGCCCAAAGAGATGCTGGTGAACTTGTGTATAAAGTGGAGAGTCGGTTAGTCTCCCCTGTTTACTATGGTTTAAAAATATCTCTGAGAGAATTGACTGGTCTTTGGAATACTCCAGCATCCTTTAGGGGCTTCTCAGGTGGCACTGGTGGTAAAGAACTGCTCGCTAATCCAGAAGACATGAAAGATGCAGGTTTGATCACTGGGTCAGGAAGATCCCCTGGAGGAGAGCATGGCAACCTACACCAGCATTCTTGCCTGGAGAATCCCATGGACAGAGGAGCCTGGTAGGCTCACAAAGAGTTGGACATGACTGAGCGACTTAGCATGTAGCATCCTTTTGGTTCACAGGTTCCTCATCATATCCCAGTTAGTTGAACTTGGAACATCTCTGCCTCCAACCTGTGGAGGGCGAGAACCCCAAGGGGGCTGGGAGTGGAGGTGGCAAACGTGGTGGGAACTGTAGCAGAGACGGGCTCATGCTGGAATCAATAGAACTCATGGATGCCCAGAGTCCAGCAAGGCATCCAGATTCCCATGGCGTCCCTGGGCAGAAAAGGAACACACCACCCGTGCCGGAGCTGGTCCTCTTAAGCATCAGACTGGGCTGCAGTAGGCACTTGTCTGTCAGTGCCAGGCCAAGTGGGTGGTGGAACTGTGGCTGGAATGTGAGACTAACAGTCAACTACGACCTCAGCACAGATGCAGGCAGACAGCAAAGCTGGAGACCCTGGGATCTGGAGGGAGGAGGGGTAAGAAATGATTGGCTTGGAAATTAAGCCCACCTTTCAGCATTGAAAACCATCTCATACCAGAGTATCCATTGTCCCGGACACAGACACCTAGAAAAACATCATATATATGGGTCACGTTGCGCCCCTCAGTCATATCAGAGTCTTTTTATGGCAGCATCATTAGGCTATTTATAGTGAGCAATTAAAGATAGCCTAAGTGGGCCACCACATTCCTATGTGGCTGGCTCTGACTGGTGTGGGGTAATGCTAACAAGGTACAGGCTTTTCTTAAACACTGTGCTACACAAAAGCCTTCTTTAAATACTTAAAAATCCACCTTTCACTTGTATTTATATCTTATTTTTAAAGGCAACTTAAGTTATTTGTGGGATGCATTCTCCATAATGTGAGCCACACTGCGGGAAACGTCACACAAACTGGTCACTGCCCGGCAGAAGGCAGGCACGTGGACATAACATGGAGGCAGCAGACGGCGTGGGGAAGCAGGGGTCGAAATAGGGGGCATAGCCTTTGCACTCGAGCAGACTGGAGTCAGAATCGCACAACAGCAGGTAAACACTACACAGGCAAAGTCAGCCTCTCAAACCGCACTTTTCTGACCTTTAACTCAGGGAATCTAGCAACTGACCTTTGAGCCCTTTTGTATACAAAGTGCCTAATGAATACGGGTACCTGGAGCTGCTCAGGAAATGACAGCAGTCCTAGCAACAGTCAACGGCAAAGGAGAAATGAAGTTAGCGTGATGAAGTAACTTCTGGATATATTCCATCCCACCCACCCTCGAGGGGTATGTCCAGAGACAACTCAGCCGGCTACGTGGGTCCCGGTGTGAGGACCCCAACTCTGATCATTTCTCCCAGACCTGATCACTCCCTCCCCATCCTCACATATCCAAACCTCCTTCTCCAAACTACTACACATACACATCTGTGTCTGTGGCTCATGGTCCTGGAAGACCACGCTTTCCAGGCTCCAAATATCTACCTGCTCAAAAATCACAGCTCTGCTTCCCTGAAACAAGATCTGTTGTCTTCAAAGAGACGCCCAGCTGGAAACCTTCCTGCCCAGAATCTCTGAGCACTGGCCACTCGGCATGTTGATCATGATGAAAACATCAAAGAACACACAAATATCTCCTCCTCCTGAGCCAGCCCAGCTATGTTCATCTAGAACATGACACTGAAGGCTCTGGACACACGGGATAACAGCACAGAAACTTAAGAGAAGGCAGCAGTTGGATTTTGTTTTTCAGGACAGAAAGCTTGAGCAGTCTGTATAAAGCACAATGCTTTGAAATTCAGAAATGACTCATGGCGATCTTAGCTGAGACGTGTCAGCAGCACTCGTGATGGGAAGCCAGAAACAAGTTTTCACTGTCGAGTTCAGGGAACGACACTGGAGACAAGCCACAATCTTGAGCAAAGTTTCC
The DNA here is from genome assembly GCF_027580195.1 of Bos mutus. Classification (NCBI taxonomy): domain Eukaryota; kingdom Metazoa; phylum Chordata; class Mammalia; order Artiodactyla; family Bovidae; genus Bos; species Bos mutus. Next base: position 31,171,784 of record NC_091628.1, read on the forward strand.
ATATTTTTCTGCGGAACTTATTGGCAAATGGCATAAAAATTCATCTGCGTGTTTAGCAAAAGTGAATGTACTCTGAAGATCCTTTCTTCCCCTGAAATTTTAAAGAAATGGCTAAAATAAATAGAACACTTTCTACCAGTAAAATGTAAATGCCACTTTGTCATATATTAAAATTTTACTTGTACTGAGATATTTCTGGAGTCTGCATTCTGGCTCATGCTAGGAGCGTTCATAGTCTGTTTTCTCGTCTGATAAGGGAAGTCTCAACTCTCCCTTCAATATATATATTTTTAAACAAACAGTGCTGGCACTTTCAGCTGTCTATTTGGAACAAAATAATTTTCTTACACCATATGTAAAAATAAATTACAGATAAAGTGAAGGCTAGATGCCAAAAATAAACTAATAAACTCTTAAGAGAAAATCTAGGGGACTATGTGTACAACCTAAAGATGTGTGGAGACTTTATCTCTGAAAATAAAGAAACATAAAAGAAAAGATGAATTTTGCTATATGAAAATTTTAAACTTTTATAGAGCAAAAGCTATCATAAGCAAAGTGTACATACAAGCAACAAATTTAGAAAAAATATTTGCAATAAAATGTTTAAAATAAAATGTTAATAACGTGTAGAGAACCCTCTTAGAAATGGATACAAAAAATAATTCATAAAATACATGCAAAAACAGATGAATAGGCAATTTTCAGAAAAGTCAAGACTCAAAAGACCAAATATATGAAAAACTACTCAAACTCACTCTTTCGATCCAGACTAGCAAAAATTATACAGACTATTAACACCTATCACTAACAGAAATGTCAAAAAAAAGGACACTTTCATAAATTGCTGGAGGCAGTGTAAATTGTTACAGAAATTTTGGAGGCAATCCAGCAACATCTATGGCTAAAAATACAGTTTGATGATATTCTAACTACTGTAACATTTTCTTAAAAGCAAAAAAGTGCAAAAGAAGAGATGTAAAAATACATTTATCACACCATTACTAATGGCAAAAAAAAAAAAAAACACAAAGTGAATTAACAGGATAACAGTTAAATAAATAAAGATGGATAGAGACTCATACCATGGAATAAAGCCATAAAAACAATGATCGGAGCTATTCTCTACTAGCAGAGTTGGAGGTAATTTCATGAGGTTTTGCTAAATGGGAAAATAATACAGAAAAGTGTACTTAATATGATACCAGTTAATAAAGTAATTAACTCCAAATCCTTATATATGTATACATTTATGTGTTCATATATGGTTATCTGGACAAAGAGGAAAGCTCAGGAGGACACACACCAGGTAATTAACATGGGTTACCTGGGATGACTGAGGGAAAGTAAGTCAAAAGAACATCCAATGTGTATATGATCTTATATGTGTATACAGATAATACATGTGCTAAGTCGCTTCAGTGGTGTCCAACCCTTTATGAGGCTATGGACTGCAGCCTGCCAGGCTCCTCTGTCCATGGGATTCTCCAGGCAAGAATACTGGAGTAGGCTGCCATGCCCTCCTCCAGAGGATCTTCCTGAACCAGGGATGAAACCTACGTCTCGTATGTCTCCTGCATTGGCAGGCAGATTCTTTACCACTAGCACCACCTGGGAAGCAGAGATAGATGGAAAGATAGATGGATATATTTCTTTAAAAAGAAATTTTTTAAAAAGAGATTAGGTTCGGCACTGCCCTGGTGGTCCAGTGGTTAAGAGTTCACCTTCTAATGCAGAGGGTGGGGGTTTGATCCCTGATCAGGGAGCTAAGATCCCGTCAAAAACCAAAACATAAACAAAGAAGCAATACAGTAACAAAGTCAATAAAGATTTTTAAAATGGTTCACATCACAAAAATCTTTAAAAAAAAAGAGAGAGATAGGGTTATATCTGTATGTAGCAATTTTCAGGGGCGTACATGTAAATTACTGTTAAATTCAAAAAGCAGATAGCATAATAAGATGTCAAAAAACATTCTGCTTAGATAAAAACAAAATATCAGTATATTTATAAATAAGCTTATATATTTACCAAAACAAGGAGAAATATTTGGAAAGTTACACACCAAGCTATAACAAGAATGATCTCAAGGAGGCTGTGATGGTTGGGGAGAAACATTAGATCGATAACTCTGCCTGTGTATGATCTATGATCTTTGTAAAAACTGCTTCAGTCATCAAAGCAACTGTGCAGCAAAGGTTGAAAAACACTTAGATTCACTTTTTTAAAAGTCTGAACACACATATCTTACTACCAACCACATGATCTGTTTTATATTCTTTAAAACAGAGGTGCCCAACCTCCAGAACCTAATGCCTGATGATCTGCTGATGGGGCTGATGTAATAATAATAAAGTACACTATACGGGCAAAGTGCTTGAATTATCCTGAAAGCATTCCCCCTACCCCGGTCTGTGGAAAAACCTTCTTCCACGAAACTGGTCCCTGGTGTCAAAAATGTTGGGGACCTATGACTTTAAAACATACATATACTCTGTAAGGTGAAAGAAAAATAAAGCTCAGAGATGCCAATCAAATTCCAAGATTTACAAGCTGATCACCCAAAGTGGTAATGGGGAAGAGCCCTCTCCACCAACCCCCGAGCTGTACTTGCATCTTCACTGTTTGTGATGTAAAAGATGCAGCCGAGGCAGTGGACAGAGGCATCTGCTATAACAGAGTCAAGTGCAGGCCCAGGAAACATGAGATCCCCCTCACGCCTGTGACATGAGCGGTGGCCAACATCATCTTCATGAAAGCGACATGTCCACCATGGAGCGCTGAAATACGTTGCCAACCACGTCATAAGGTCTCCTCTGACATTTAAACAGACTGGAAGCAGCAATTTTATGAGATGATAGAAATAAGGCATCTTGAGATGAAAAAAATTTTCGAAGCCAACAAGACTAGTTTCTCACAGGACAGAGGAATCCCACCACAGACTCCCTGGCAGGCAGGAATGCTTCTAATTGTTGGGGTGTCACTACCTAATGAAACAGCCCCTTCTATTTCAGAATAGCCCCAAAGAATTATGAAATGCCTTCCTATACAGAACCTAAACTGCCTCCTTGTAACTTCTACCTCTTGGCCTGAGCCTTACTTATCTTCTTAACAGAGATGATTTCAAGTTCTTCAGGTAAGGTTCATTTGAAAACACTCCTACCCACCATGGGGTAGCACATTACTTGCTTAGAGGTAAATGTAAGCCACAAACCCAGTAGGCAGTCATTCAGTGAGTCCCTGGACACAAATTTCCAGCTCTGAAAAAGCTTAAATCCTGGAGGTCAGGGCAACAGTACAACTATTTTGCTAACACAAAATAGTAAACATCATGTTCTATAATTTTGATCGCGTAAGTATCCTAACTGTGAAAAGGAGCTGTCATCTTTGAACGAGGAAATGATGGCCTGTAAATTCTGTCTGAATTTCTAAAGAAAATTTCCCTACAGGCATAAACAATATACTTAAAACTAACTATAGTCTCAATCAACCTACTGAAATCTACAACTGTCAAGAATAATAAATTGTCCCTATCTCTCAGGAGCTATTCCATGTTCAAGGTCAGAAGGGACGGCGGTGAGGAGATACCCCTCGTCCAAGGTAAGGAGCAGCGGCTGAGCTTTGCTGGAGCAGCTGTGAAGAGATACCCCACGTCCAAGGTAAGAGAAACCCAAGTAAGACGGTAGGTGTTGCAAGAGGGCATCAGAGGGCAGATACACTGAAACCATACTCACAGAAAACTAGTCAATCTAATCACACTAGGACCACAGCCTTGTCTAACTCAATGAAACTAAGCCATGCCCGTGGGGCCACCCAAGACAGGCAGGTCACAGTGGAGAGGTCTGACAGAATGTGGTCCACTGGAGAAGGGAATGGCAAACCACTTTAGTATTCTTGCCTTGAGAACCCCATGAACAGTATGAAAAGGCAAAATGATAGGATACTGAAAGAGAAACTCCCCAGGTCAGTAGGTGTCCAATATGCTACTGGAGATCAGTGGAGAAATAACTCCAGAAAGAATGAAGGGATGGAGCCAGAGCAAAAACAATACCCAGTTGTGGATGTGACTGGTGATAGAAGCAAGGTCCGATGCTGTAAAGAGCAATATTGCATAGGAACCTGGAATGTCAGGTCCATGAATCAAGGCAAACTGGAAGTGGTCAAACAAGAGATGGTAAGAGTGAATGTCGACATTCTAGGAATCAGCAAACTAAAATGGACTGGAATGGGTGAATTTAACTTAGATGACCATTATATCTACTACTGCGGGCAGGAATCCCTCAGAAGAAATGGAGTAGCCATCATGGTCAACAAAAGAGTCTGAAATGCAGTACTTGGATGCAATCTCAAAAACAACAGAATGATCTCTGTTTGTTTCCAAGGCAAACCATTCAATATCACAGTAATCCAAGTCTATGCCCCAACCAGTAACACTGAAGAAGCTGAAGTTGAACGGTTCTATGAAGACCTACAAGACCTTTTAGAACTAACACCCCAAAAAGATGTCCTTTTCATTATACGGGACTGGAATGCAAAAGTAGGAAGTCAAGAAACACCTGGAGTACGAGGCAAATTTGGCCTTGGAATACAGAATGAAGCAGGGCAAAGACTAATAGAGTTTTGCCAAGAGAACGCACTGGTCATAGCAAACACCCTCTTCCAACGACACAAGAGAAGACTCTACACATGGACATCACCAGATGGTCAACATCGAAATCAGATTGATTATATTCTTTGCAGCCAAAGATGAAGAAGCTCTATACAGTCAACTAAACAAGACCAGGAGCTGACTGTGGCTCAGATCATGAACTCCTTATTACCAAATTCAGACTGAAATTGAAGAAAGTAGGGAAAACCACTAGATCATTCAGGTATGACCTAAATCAAATCCCTTATGATTATACAGTGGAATTGAGAAATAGATTTAAGGGACTAGATCTGATAGAGTGCCTGATGAACTATGGAATGAGGTTCGTGACATTGTACAGGAGACAGGGATCAAGACCATCCCCATGGAAAAGAAATGCAGAAAAGCAAAATGGCTGTCTGGGGAGGCCGTACAAATAGCTGTGAAAAGAAGAGAAGCAAAAAGCAAAGGAGAAAAGGAAAGATATAAGCATCTGAATGCAGACTTCCAAAGAATAGCAAGAAGAGATAAGAAAGCCTTCCTCAGTGATCAATGCAAAGAAATAGAGGAAAACAACAGAATGGAAAAGACTAGAGATCTCTTCAAGAAAATCTGAGATACCAAGGGAACATTTCATGCAAAGATGGGCACTATAAAGAACAGAAATGGTATGGACCTAACAGAAGCAGAAGATATTAAGAAGAGGTGGCAAGAATACACAGAAGAACTGTACAAAAAAGAGCTTCACCACCCAGATAATCACGATGGTGTGATCACTCACCTAGAGCCAGACATCCTGGAATGTGAAGTCAAGTGGGCCTTAGAAAGCATCACTATGAAAAAAGCTAGTGGAGGTGATGGAATTCCAGTTGAGCTCTTTCAAATCCTGAAAGATGATGCTGTAAAAGTGCTGCACTCAGTATGCCAGCAAATTTGGAAAACTCAGCCTGGAAAAGGTCAGTTTTCATTCCAATCTCAAAGAAAGGCAATGCCAAAGAATGCTCAAACTACTGCACAATTGCACTCATCTCACATGCTAATAAAGTAATGCTCAAAATTCTCCAAGCCAGGCTTCAGCAATACATGAACGGTGAACTTCCAGATGTTCAAGCTGGTTTTAGAAAAGGCAGAGGAACCAGAGACCAAATTGCCAACATCTGTTGGATTGTAGAAAAAGCAAGAGAGTTCCAGAAAAACATCTATTTCTGCTTTGTGGACTATGCCAAAGCCTTTGACTGTGTGGATCACAATACACTGTAGAAAATTCTGAAAGAGATGGGAATACCAGACCACCTGATCTGCCTCTTGAGAAATCTGTATGCAGGTCAGGAAGCAAGAGTTAGAACTGGACACGGAACAACAGACTGGTTCCAAATCGGAAAAGGAGTATATCAAGGCTGTATATTGTCACCCCACTGATTTAACTTATACACAGAGTACATCATGAGAAACGCTGGGCTGGAAGAAACACAAGCTGGAATCAAGATTGCCAGGAGAAATATCAATAACCTCAGATATGCAGATGACACCACCCTTATGGCAGAAAGTGAAGAGGAACTAAAGAGCCTCTTGATGAAAGTGAAAGAGGAGAGTGAAAAAGTTGGCCTAAAGCTCAACATTGAGAAAACTAAGATCATGGCATCTGGTCCCATCACTTCATGGGAATTAGATGGGGAAACAGTGTCAGACTTTGTTTTTTGGGGCTCCAAAATCACTGCAGATGGTGACTGCAGCCATGAAATTAAAAGATGCTTACTCCTTGGAAGAAAAGTTATGACCAACCTAGATAGCATATTGAAAAGCAGAGACATTTATTTGCCAACAAAGGTTCACCTAGTCAAGGCTATGGTTTTTCCTGTGGTCATGTATGGATGTGAGAGTTGGACTGTGAAGAAGGCTGAGTGCCAAAGAATTGATGCTTTTGAACTGTGGTGTTGGAGAAGACTCTTGAGAGTCCCTTGGACTGCAAGGAGATCCAACCAGTCCATTCTGAAGGAGATCAGCCCTGGGATTTCTTTGGAGGGAATGATGCTGAAGCTGAAACTCCAGTACTTTGTCCACCTCATGCGAAGAGTTGACTCATTGGAAAAGACTCTGATGCTGGGAGGGATTTGGGGCAGGAGGAGAAGGGGACAACAGAGGATGAGATGGCTGGATGGCATCACTGACTTGATGGACGTGAGTCTGAGTGAACTCCGGGAGTTGGTGATGGACAGGGAGGCCTGGCGTGCTGCGATTCATAGGGTCGCAAAGAGTCGGACACGACTGAGCGACTAAACTGAACTGATCTCTCCCATTATCCCCCACAATTAACATTCAAAAGTTGTCTTCAAATTCTGGGTAAGGTGGCTCAGTGGTAAAGAATCCGCCTGCAACACAGGAGACTCAGGTTCAACCCACAGTCTCTCCAGCATTTATTATTTGAAGACGTTTTAATGATATTCATCCTGACAGGTGTGAGGTGCTACTTCACTGTCGTTTTGATCTGCATTTCTCTAGTAATTAAAGACGCTGAGTATCTTTTCATGTGTCTGTTGGCCATCTGTATGTCTTCTTTGGAAAAATGTCTGTTCAGGTCTTCTGCCCATCTTTTGACTGGGTGGTTTGTTGTTTTGATATTGAGTTGTATGTGGGGATCAAGAATCTGGGTTTCTAGCCATTCCCACGTGATACTGATGCTGCTGGTCCTGGTTCCCCTCCATGAGACTCGCTGGTCTGTAGCAGTGCTGCTCAAACTATAAGATGCTTGGAAATCACATGGAGAGCTTGTTAAAATGCAGGGTCTGATTACTGAGGCCCAGGGTTTTAACAGATCTCTGGATGGAGCCATGTATATAGGATATTAGAGGCTTCCCAGGTGGCTCAGTGGTAAAGAACCCACCTAACAATACAGGAGACCTGGGTTCAATCCCTGTGTCAGAAAGATCCCCTGGAGAAGGGAATGGCAACCCACCCCAGTATTCTTGCCTAGAAAATCCCATGGACAGAGGAACCTGGTGGGCGTGGTATATGGGGTCACAAGGAGTCAGACATGACTAAGTGACTGAGCACACAGGATATTAAGCAAAGAAATATGCTTGGGTTGGTTACAGTTAGTTTTCACTTTATGGGGATATTTAATTTCCTCTGCCACTTAGGTACATCTCTGAATAAGCAATAATAAAAATATTTTTACTTAACTAAATGTTTCTTTACTGTGATTGAGTTCACTCTCATTACTGTGGCTTACATAAGGTTTTATATTACTTTATATGAGCATCCTAACTGAGCTTTGATTAGTTAATTAAAATTTCACTGGAATTTCATGCTTTGGGATATTAAGGAATATAGCTGAAAGGAGAGCTCGCTTCTTGAATGCAAGGGGTGCTTTTAAAGTCCTGGCGTTCTGCTTAGTAGGAGCTTAGTGATGGTTATGGGCTTCCCTGGTGATTCAGTCAGTAAAGAATCTGCCTCCAATGCAAGAGACCTGGGTTTGATATCTGGCTTGGGAAGATCCCCTGGATAAGGAAATGGCAACCCACTCCAGTATTCTTGCCTGGAGAATCCTATGGACAGAGGAGCCTGGCGGGCTACAGTCCATGGGGTCGCAAAGAGTTTGGATATGAGTGAGCAAATGAGGGACTAAACCACCACTGTTAGGAAGCATTTAACAGGAGGCTTCCTGTGTGCTGTTTTGGATCTGTCAGGAATTGTCTGCTCCTTATTAATTCCTGAATACTCAGGAATTAAGAGGAGAGGCAAGCCTCTCCCGGGACTGAGGAATCCAGGCATTTCCTTCATTAGTTTTTCTATACGGTGATAAGTACCCTCTTCCTTCTTGTGACCCATACAGGTAAAAGTGATTGTTTACAAATCTCTCCCTTTAATATGGATTGCCTATCTTTTGTAAGTCTGGAATTTTAATCTTTATCTTTGCTGAGAATAACTACTTTGTAAGACAGTATATATGCCCACAGTATGTTGATTAAAACACCTTTGCTCATCAGAGCTCTGGTCCCCGTCTCTCTCTCTCTCTCTCTCTCTCTCTCTCAGCCTTCAAGGGAAAATGAAGACAAATAATTGATACAGTGTGGTTTAGAGCTTATCTTCTCCCACAAGTCCTTGAGTTAACCCCAACTCAACCCAGTGGATGGAGAGACACAGACATCATACAAGGGAAATCAGCTACTCTTGATTAGGCAGATGGTCCAACTAAGCACAGATTTTATGAAGACTTCTTATAACCTCGGAATTCAGGGATGGACTGAGATGTCAATAATCTACAGAAAGCAAAATGTAAAAAAAAATTATTCCAACTGGTGGCTAATCGAGGAGTCATGATTTGTTAGGGCAGAAGTATTTTCTAGGTCTTATTTTTAAAAAGAAGACAGAGAGAGAAAGGAAGGAAGGAAACAGGGGAAGGAAGGAGGGGCAGAGGGAGGGAAGGAGGAATGGAGGTGAACTAAGCAAGGCTAAGGGTAAAACAATAGGCTTAGGGACTTAACCACAGTCCACAGGTTAGGACTCTGCACTTCCAATGCAGGGGGCACAGGTTTGATCCCTGGTCAGGGAGCTAAGGTTGTGTGTGTCTGCACGCGTGCACACGGGCGCACACATGTGTGTGTGTTAGTCGCTCAGTCGTGGTTGACTTTTTGCAGCCCCATGGACTGTAGCCCGCCAGGTTCCTCTCCATGGGATTCTCCAGGCAAGAATACTGGAGTGGCTTGCTGTGCCCTCCTCCAGGAGATCTTCCCCACCCAGGGACTGAACACATGTCTCTTGTGTCTCCTTCACTGTCAGGCAGGTTCTTTACCCCTAGTGCCACCTGGGAGTGGGCTTATAGATATTGTGCGCGCACACGTGCTCAGTTGCTTCCATAATGTCCAACTCTGCGATCCCATGGACTGCAGCCTACCAGGTTCCTCTGTCCATGGGATTCTCCAGTCAAGAATGCTGGAGTGGGTTGCCATTCCCTTCTCCAGGGGATCTTCCCAACCCAGGGATAGAACCTAGGTCTCCTGCCTTGCAGGCAGATTCTTTACCATCTGAGCCACTAGGGAAGCCCTAAGATTCCACATGACTTGGGGCCAAAAAACCAAAACATACAACAGAAGCAATATTGTAACAAATTCAATAAAGAGTTTAAAAATGGTCCACATTAAAAAAAAACTTAAAAAAATTTTTTTAATGATAGGCTTGAATATCATCAAGATTTTCAGCAAAGTAATGTATCAAACTCAGGTAAGGCTCTAACAGCCACACACGTAGCAGCTTCACTACACTGAGGGGCACCCTTACTGCGCGTTCATTAGGCCCACTTGGTCTCTCCTTTGTCACAATGAGACTAACCTATCTTACCAGACCAGAAGATGCTGTTAAGAAAATGAGGATTTCCTTCTAAGAGAGATTTTACTGTTTTGTTTTGTTTTTAATTCTCTTCTCCCTTGACAGGCATTTTTCCTTCCATGTTGTGTGAGTGTGTGTTTTAAGTTTAACTAACTTTACACATTATCTAAGCCACTAAGGTCAATATTTACAAATGATGTGGAAGAAACATGCCCATATTTGTGGGCTTTGGGATATCTTAATTTACCTTGAGACCTACTTGCAAAGTCCACAAGCAAATTCTGCAATGACTCAACACAAGAGCATCAGAGTGGATATTCAGGCAGGAAGAGAAGCAATCGGCCATGCAAGACTTATGGTGAATGCTGAGAAATTCAGAAAGGGTGGTCTAATAATAAGGGAGGGTAGCCTGAAATTTTCTACACCAAAGAGGGAAGTTGAACAGCCCGATCAATGAAAACATGTATTCTCTTCAGTGGAACTGATTCAAATAGGCATGGGATTCTGTTTCAGTTGTCTCCTGTAATAAACCACCTAACAACCCATGAGCAGACAATAGGAAAAATACATAGGGACAACCTCACAGGCTGGCCTCAGGACAGAACTTAAGGGAAAACAATTATCTACATGAATAAAATGGCCTGTGCAGTCTTCATTATAGTTGAATATTTGTGATGCATTTATAACTAGTAATTATTTAAAATAAATCATTCCTCAATGGGGCAATTTTAAACACAGTTATAATGCAGTTTATAAAAGTCTTTATAAACATGAATAATCATGGACAGATGGATTTCCATTATAATTAGAGTGATTCTGTTTGTTTTCAGTTGATAGAAAACCCCGAGGAATAGGTTGGGAAAACTGGCAAATCTCAGTCACATGGTTGATTGAAAAAGAACTTACTCTCTCTAGGGTGTGCTTCTTATTCCCTATAAACCCAGGTTTCCTTATTTGTAAAATGTAGTTAATATTAAAACCTACCTGACAAGCATGCTGTAAGCATCAAATGAGGTAAGAGATGGGAGACATGCTCTGGAATGGCACAGCTCTCTACAAAGAGAATCCTTTACACATGGGGACAGTTCACACAAGATGAACGAAGGGCAACAGTTTAAAACTGTTCACTAATTTCTGTAAATGCTATTCCATTTTAAACCAAGTGATAATATCTGAATTTCAAATTGTTTGAGACAATTGCTAATTATTCTTTACAGCAACCTCTGGAACACTGAAACATTTTCTGGTTACATAAATGATCTGCCTCAGGGCAAAATGCAGGAACCGGAGACAGTGTAGGTGATGCTACTGGATATATTCGAGAAACACTCATCATGCTGATCAATTCATGTCCTCAAAATCCAGCCACAACCTCCTTATGGTCCACTAAAGGGTACATTTGTGAATTTCCACAGCATACAAAAGTGCCACTCCCCCTTACGTCCCCACTCCTTAGCCTGTACTTACACACACACACACACACACAGAAATGTCAGGGAAGTAGCAGTAAAAGTAAATGCAATTTTAGCTAGGCTAATTAATTTAAAGCTGCCTCCACCTGCTAGTTATTTCTTGCTTTCTGAGTCTTCCGATCGATAAAATGTCAATAACAAAACTTCTCCTGATAGCTAAGACTTGTAGATGAACCAGGCACTATGAAAGTACACAAATGTCGATCTCAAAGGATGGTCACACTGATATAGAAGATCCTTTTCACTCTCTGTGGCGATGCACTAAACATACTACCGAATGAATCACCATCCATGAAAGACAGAGGGCTTTCAAAGCACTGCAAGACCAGCACATACATTTTCTAAAGACATACATCTCTTAAGCGAGTGATGTTTATAGTTAATACCATGCCAGCCCGAACCTCAGTGACAAGCCGTATGGTTTGTCAAGCCTGCTCGAACCACTTGCGAAACCTATGTAATCATGAGTTTCGATTTTTAAACATAGAATTCAATTTTCAAACAAATATAGAAAGAGAATTAAGTAATCATGAGTTTGATTTACACACACAGAAAAATAACTTAAAATTTCTGTGGCATAAAATAAACAAGGTTATATCAACATAAGAAAATGTACTACAACAGAACTAATGACTCAGATAAACCTCATTATATATAAAAATGTAATTTGTGACAAAGAATCCATCACCAAGAAGGGAAACATTGTTTAATAAATGGTTTGGAGCATACTAGCTAATAATTTGTTTACATGCTGCTGCTGCTGCTAAGTCGCTTCAGTCGTGTCCGACTCTGTACGACCCCATAGATGGCAGCCCACCGGGCTCCTCTGTCCATGGGATTCTCCAGGCAAGAACACTGGAGTGGGTTGCCATTTCCTCCTCCAATGCATGAAAGTGAAAAGTCAAAGTGAAGTCGCTCAGTCATGTCCGACTCTTAGCGACCCCACGGACTGCAGCCTACCAGGCTCTTCCGTCCATGGGATTTTCCAGGCAGGAGTACTGGAGTGGGGTGCCATTGCCTTCTCCAATTTGTTTACATATATAAATACAAATATAGCTCAGTTGGTAAAGAATCCTTCTGCAATTCAGGAGACACCGGTTTGATCCCTGGGTCAGGAAGATCTGCTGGAGAAAGGATAAGCTACCTACTCCAGTATTCTTGGGCTTCCCTTGTGGCTCAGCTGGTAAAGAATCCACCTGCAAGGTTGGAGACCTGGGTTCAATACTTGAGTTGGGAAGATCCCCTGCAGAAGGGAAAGGCTACCCACTCCAGTATTCTGGCCTGGAGAATTCCATGGACAGTGGAGCCCATGGGGTTGCAAAGAGTCGGACACAACTGAGCGACTTTCACTTTCATAAATTTTACACATGAATATATATCTGTAACAAGTATTTGTTATGTGGATGTATAAAATTTAGGCATTCCATTCTAGACATACAAAAATTAACTTGACACCATTTTATACTAGAAAAAGTAAAAATAAAACAAAATTGAACATGTTTCAGGCTCTAGAGGTGACACCTTCTATGCTTACAAACCACAAAGGAAAAGAGGCACAGACTTTTCTCCATAAAAAATGCATCACCACTGCAAATTTTTTTTTGCAAAAAAGACTAGGCAAAATATTTTCGCTAAACATGAGAGTTTTATTTCTGTAAGGTAAATTAATAAAAGAAGCATTAACTCGAGAAATAAGTGAGTCAAAGATAAAAAGGCCTCTTGAGTGTCCTCCAGAATAGCTCCTTAACTGGGCGTCTCAGGCCCTCCAGGACCCCGGTCCCGTCTTTCCTTTCAGTCTAGTCTCCAGAAGCTGGGACTCCTGCCAATCTACTTAAACGCTGAACTATTAACACTTCAAGCTACTTATGATCTCCAGGAGAGTCAAAGCTTCCAAAAGCCCTGTGTCTTTGTGCTTTCACAGTACTGGAGTGGCTATCCCCGCCCCCTCCTCCATTCGCCCATCTGAAAATTCATCTTTCAAAACACTCCACTGCTCATCTTCCCCAGGACACTCGCCAGGGCTCACCTCTATCACACTGCTGACCTGCCCTGCCCAGCACTGTCCAGAAGAACCTTCTGTGATGACGAAATGTCCCGTCTCTGTGCTGTCCAGCACGGCAGCCACTAGCCACGTGTGGCCACGGAGCGCTTAGCATGGACCCAGTGCAGCTAAGAAAGTTTATTTTATTTCCATTTAAACTGTCACACTGAGTAGTGGCTCCCCACATTAGACAGCACGGCCATCCAGACTGAGCCTTGAGGGGCTCCCTAACTTTGTCTTATTTATCTCTGTATCCCCATCACCAGCTCACTGCCAGGTACATGAGTAGACACTTGGTAAATGTTTTTGAAATGAATAATTTTAGGTGTCAATTATGAACCAAACATTCTGAATTCATTCAATGTATTATGTACTGACACCCTGATTCCCTGTTATGGTTGAATAATATTCCATAACACATACATATCACAAGCTGTTGACCTATTCATCTGCTGATGGACACCTGAATTGTTTTCACCTTTTGGTTACTGTTAATAGCACTACTCTGTATATGCATATTCAACACAGATTTTTGTTTTGTTTGAGCTTTTGTTTTATTTATTCCTTTATTTAGTTTTTTTTTTTTTTTTTAGCAGGTGAATTGGTTTACAACAAATCAGTCCACCATTGCAAGAACTCAAATTTAAATTTTATTTGCAAAAATACAATACAGCAAAAATTGATCCTAAACTAGTTACTAATCGGAAGACTTCCTCTTCACAGTGTAAAATAAATATTCAATTTTAAATAATTTGACAAACATTTGGAAACTGCTTTGTTAGTGCTTTTTAAGCCTATAAACTTTTCTTAGGCCTAAATATGGAAGCAATTAGTATAAAAACCTACTCAGCCCCAGATACATATACCACATAAATTAAAACATGAAAATTCCCTTTTACACAAAAAATAAAAACAGATAATCTTTAGTTGTTCCCCTTTATGTCTCAAGTTAAAAATGACTTGTTTTTTAAAAGCAGTACGTTACTCCCACATTTAAAAAGTACTACAGTGGCTACAAAGACACTGACATTTAAAAATTAACATCTTTAAAATTGTTAAATATATATTTTATTTATTTTTACTATTTTTATTTTTATTTCTTGGCTGCACCATACAGCATGCTGGGTCTTAGTTCACTGACCAGGGGTTGAACCTGTGCTCCCTGCAGTGGAAGCGTGGAGTCCTAACCACTGGACTGCCACACAAGTCTCTAAAAATTAACATTTGACAGAAAAGGAATAACATTTTAATACAAGGAATATCAACTGGGCACAGGTAACCCAGATTCACAGCCCAGCTGAGAAGTGTGTGCGTAAGAATGATGAAAGCTAAATGTAAAGTTTATAAGACTATAAAGTTTGAGAGGAAAATAAAATAGAAATGCAAAAATAGACTTGCCCAAGAAAGAACAGAAAGATGGCTCTAAGTCTGTACCAGATTACTTTGGTGAATTCCTAAAAAGTCTAGAACTGTGAAGTAGAATGAAGAAATTACAAGTGAAAAAATCTGATTTCACAGCTTATCTCATTTCCCTACACCCACACTACTGCAACAAGTGCCGAGTTCATTTGAAAAACACAACATTAAACTATGTTCACTTTTATAGATTCCCATTTTTAAGTAAATAAGATTATCTCAGATGCCTTTCAATGTCTTACACTGAAAGCTTTAATAGCTCAGGAAACCCACTGCTCCTTTACTCTCTAATGAGAAAGGTGCCCAGGGTAGCTAAGCAAAACACTTGGCCTTTTTATGGCTCTCTGTGCCTCAATTTCTCCAATAATAAATTCCTCCTTTTTATTTCCAGAACTGAAGATTCCATATAGGATGTTTGAAAGAATCTTGTAGTTGTGTACTACATATGCTAGTGTGAAAGTGAAACTCACTCAGTCATGTCTGACTCTTTGCTATCCCATGGACTCTATAGTCCATGGAATTCTCCAAGCCAGAATACTGGAGTGGGTAGCTTATCCCTTCTCCAGGGGATCTTCCCAACCCAGGAATCGAACCAGGGTCTCCTGCATTGCAGGTGGATTCTTTACCAGCTGAGCTATCAGAATAAGAAAGGGAAATGAGAAAAACTACTTTTAATATAAGATATAAGTGTTTTTGTTTCCTCCAGACTATTCCCTCTAAAAACTCTAACCTTCTTTGTGATAAACCAACTTGCATGCGTGCTCAATCATGTCTGACTCTTGCAACCCTGTGGACTGTAGCCCGCCAGGCTCCTCCGTCCATGGGATTTTTCAGACAAGAATACTGGAGACGGTTGCCAGCTCCTCTTCCAGGGGAGCTTCCTGACCCAGGGATCAAACCCACATCTCCTACATCTCCTGCACTGGCAGGCGGGTTCTTCACCACTAGCACCACCTGGGAAGCCCTGATACACCAACTACTGGTTTTTAAAACAGCAAGAAAACATTATTATTGTCCTGACATCATAAAACCCAGAGGCTAAAGATATCCTTCTTTTACTAAATCTTTTAGCAAAACACAAATACATTCTTAATGAAGTCAGTCATGCTTAACGGTAAATCAAACTTGATTTTTCACATTCTCAGAAGCTGCGTGCTTCAAGGGGTTGGATCAGGGAAACATCCTGATTCCTGAGAATTCAGGACCACTGGATCAACAGGGAGGTGTGGGTCAGTGGTTAGGCATCCACCAAAGTCCTCCTTCCTTTAAAGGAGGAGGGTGGCTAAGGCCCTGGTCCATCCCAACTCCAGGCCTTCTCTCAGGAAGAGAGTCTAACCCCTGCCTCCTGTCCCAAGGATTAGCTGACCCGAGTACTGGCCTCCTCTGGGGCACCCACTCTGTTTCTCCAGTCTAAAGTCACAAGAATCAGGGTACTCCCTGGTGGTTCAGGGGTTAGGACTCCACATTTTTACTGCCAAGGGTGCAGGTTCAGTCCCTGGTTGGGAAATTAAGATCCCCCAGGCTGCATGGTGAGGCCAAAAAAATAAAAAGGTTACAGTCACAAGAATCAGATGACCTCAATTCTAACTATGCCCCCATTGCCTCCACTCCCCTAACAGCTCTCCTTAAGTGCAAATATATATCTATATATGATATGACATGCAACGCTATGCTATAATATGGGCTTCCCAGGTGGCTCAGCGATAAAGAATCTGCCTAAAATGTAGGAGACACCAGAGACTCAGGTTCAATCCCTGGGTCTAAGAGATCCCAGGAAAAGGAAATGGCAACCCACTCCAGTATTCTTGTCTGGAGAAGCCCATAGACAGAGAAACCTGGTGGGCTATAGTCCATGGGGTTGCAGAGAGTCAGACAAGACTGGGCGACTAAGCACATACGATGTGATATATTGATATATATATATAGAGAGAGAGAGAAAGTCACATCGTATTCTTTTAGCACAAAGGAACGAACCAGAACCACCAAGCAGGGGAAGTCACATGATACCCTGAACTATTAACAGAGGGGGGTCCCCTCTTCCTTCTCCATTCTTTCCCCCAGCACAGGATCCCCACTCAGGCAGCTGGGCGTCCAGCACCATGTCCTTGAGATCAGTGTCCCAGAAGAAAGCAGAGACACCCAGGTCAATCTGCGGCCTTCAGGTCACAGGCGAAGCCCAGACGAGGGAGAGACTAGCTGAGTATGCGGCATGACCCCAACACCGACGCTTTAGGCAGGACAGGTCCTCAGTACGTCGGGAGGAGAAGGGAAGCCAGGCATGGGTGGGTACCTGGGTGCCCCAGACGGTGCTCTCTCTCCTCCCACAGACCACGCTGGGCCCCTGCGGCCTCCAGCCTTGGGGATCATCAAAAGGCACGGGCGCCCAGGAAAAGGAAAAAGCCACTCCACCATTTTCTCCACTGCGAGCCAGACATCCCTAAAGACTCCGCGAGATAACAAGTGCAATTGGAGGCAAAAACTAGGTCAGGACAGAAGTAAGAGAAATCATTTTTATCTCCAAGTAAAATGTGTAGCCAAGGGAAACCCATATTACAATGGTAAAAGGAGGGAGGGGTGAAAGTCACTGATCAAGTAGACTTTCAGGCTCCTGGTGGGGTGGGGGGGTGGGGAGGGATGGGGGTTGACAGGTGCCACGCTCCACCTGCTTTCCTGACAACAGCACAGAATCAGGGGACAGCGCAGCATCTAACACAGTCTCCCTCGAGGGGGAAAGGAACATGGGAAGAGGTAACTCCAAGTCAGAGCACTTCTCTTGATTCCCCCAATACAAAATCCAGCCTTGATAAGCATGTCTGGTCTTGAGGCACTGCCCAGAAGAAAAGCAAGTGCAACTGTGTAAGCACATGAACTCAGCCTTGGCATCCAAACACTTGCAACGTCACAAGAGGGGGTCATCGGAGAATAATCCATGGAAATTTACGCAAAGGGCTTGCCAGGAACTGCATAAAATCCAAAAAGCTCATCATAATGGGACGGCACATGGTCATCATCGCTGTCGGTCAAGTCGCTTGGGCAACTCCATACATCTCTTTAAGAGAACTCGTAGAATAAAAACCAAAACTTGAAAGATAGCTTAAAACCAAATATACAGCAAGTGTTGGTGAGGATGCAGGGCAATAAGAATAATCACACACTGTTGATGGGAGTACAAACTACTACACACGTGCGTGCTCAGTCACTAAGTTGTGTCTCATTCTTTGAAACCCATGGCCTGTGGCCTGCCAGGCTCCTCCATCCATGGGATTCTCCAGGCAAGAGTACCAGAGTGGGTTGCCATTTTCTTCTCCAGGGCATCTTCCCGACCCAGGGATCGAACTCTTATCTCCTACATTGGCAGGCAGATTTTTACCACTGAGCCACCAGGGGAGGCCACAAAAACTGGCAAAACCACTTTCAAAATCTGTTTGGCAGTGTTTCTTAAAACTAAACCCTACAACCCAGCAATTTCACTTCTGAGTATATACGAAGAGAAACGAGTACCTAGGCTGAACAAAAAATTATGCACAGACGTGTTCATAACAGTATCGTCCATAACAGCCAAAAAACTGGAAACAATCCAAATGTCCCTCAACAGCAGAATGGATAAAGAGGACTATTCATACAACAGAATGCTCACAGCAATGAAGAAAACTACGAATGCCACATGCTGCAGACATACGTGCAGCAAAGAAGCCAGACACAAGAGCACAAGTCCTGAGATTCCATTTACACGAAGTTCAAGTACAGGCAAAACACTTCTATGGTGACAGAACAGTGTCACCTTGGAGTGGAGCACAGCCACTGGAGTCCTGGAAATATTCTGTATCTTGATGTGGACGGAGGTTACACAGATTTACATGTATGTGAAAATTCACTGTACTGGACATTTTAAGATCTGCACCTTTAGTGTATGTAAGTTATAACTCACTACAAAGGGCTTCCCAAGTGGCACAGTGGTAAAGAACCCACCTGCCAATACAAGGGACATGGGTTCAATTCCTGGTCCAGGAAGATCCTCTGGAGAAGGAAAGGGCAACCCACTCCAGTCTTGTTACCTGGAGAATCCCATGGACAGAGGAGCCTGGCAGGCTACAGTCCATGGGGTCACAAAGAGTTGGACACTGCTTAGCAACTGAAAAATGACAACATCATACTTACCATGGTTTCCCGCTGCTCCCTGAATGCGGTATGGACCCTCAACATCTCTGCTCATGCTGCACTACATCTTAGCCGAGAAGTACCATTCCATCCATTTTCTCTTTTTAAATACTTATTTATTTGACTGTACCAGGTCTTAGTTGCGGCATGCAGGATCTTTAGTTGCAACATGCGAACTCTTAGTTGTGGCATGTGGGATCTATTAGTAGTTCCCTGACCAGGGATCAAACCTGGGCTCCTTGCATTGACAGCGTGGAGTCTTAGCCACCGGGACCACCAGGGAAGTCCCTCCATCCATTTCTACTCAAAATCCTTACTTCAGGCCAAGCTCAAACATCAGGTTGCAAGACTTCTCGGTGTTTTTTTTTTTTTTTTTTTCCTGTTGAAATAATTTTATCTCTGTTTGGAACTTACTTCCTATTCCAAGTGCTTTGTACTATCGTTTATCTGTCTTTTCATTATAGAGAACTTAGAAGTAGAGCCTTAAAAAAATTACATCTTCCTTGTGCTTAACATGGTATTTTGCAGGGAGTAATACATAAAAAATGCTTATAACATAAAATCTCAGTCTGTGGTAAAATTTATAAAATATACTTCTATTTGCAGCAACTGAAAAAATAGTTTTATGATATATATGCTGTACATTAGCAGTGAAGAAAATTTCATGACTATAAACTATAACACTAGCTGTACCCCAGAAGTATAACAAAATCCTGATTATCCGGTACCTTCCTGCCCCCGATATCCTGGTAAAACAAGAATCTAGTACACTAGCAAATATCAAAATTCTATTTACATTCATATTGCAAAAACAAACAAATATACAACAAACAGTACCCACAAAACTCAAAAGTTTAATGGTCTTCAGAAACGGGCTTCCCTGGTGGCTCAGTGGTAAAGAATCTGCCTTCAGTACAGAATAACACAGGAGACGCAGGTTTGAACCCTGGGTCAGGAAGATCCCCTGGAGGAGGAAATGGCAACCCACTCCAGTATTCTTGCCTGAGAAATCCCATGGACAGAGGAGGCTGGTGGACTACAGTCCATGGGGTCTCAGAAGAGTCAGACACGACTGAGCACACATACTCTAGATCTATTGTTATTTCATCAGCAAACAATTTCACTGATACAAGTTTCTGACCTGAGATTTTATTTTTCATAGCAAATTGTATTATGATTTTTCAAAATATTTTTTGTAAACATGATTCATGAGGGGTTACTAGACAAAATTTAAAATACTGAAATTTCAAATACTGACAAACTATGCTCATGAAAGAGGCTAATTCACAATGTGTAGTCAAGTACAGAAGTCAAGTCTACAACTAATTTTTAATGCCTTAGAAAAAGAAAGCAGAGTGAGACAAGATGGCCGGCCGCTGGCTTCCACACCACCCGTGACTGAGTTTATGTGATTAAAACGTGAAGGGGAATTTACCTAATTAAAATTAAGTACAAGTTGTCTTATTTGATTAGTTCTCTCCTTCACACTCCTGGGCCCCGTGACTAAATGCCCTGGTGACGCTCTTCCCCAGCTGTCATTTTAATGGAAATATACTTCAGTAAATTCAGCAAATTTCTGTCCACCACTGATTGTTAATCCATGTCAATCCCATTTAACAAACAGAAGAGCCGCTATGAATTTGTCAGCCCTTTAATTTTCCTAAATGCATTTAATTGACTTTTCATTACTCAGTGGGTATTAACATCATCTTCCCTTAATAACAAGGTACAACAAAATTAACCATCATAGACGCTCACTATTTTTAAAGCCCTACCTTTCAGAAACAGATGAGATGGGGATTTGTGCGTTCAATAGCTCATCTGACTGTTGTTATGAAGAACAGAATAATGATGGGCTGAAGAGACTTTCGACCCTGGGGAGGGAGGCAGGGAGGAGGGCATCAGATGTGGCGGAAAACAGTGATCAGAGCAAGACTGTTAGGGCAACATGGCATCGAACTAAACATTAATACACAGCATTTTAAATGTTTCATTATTTACTTATTTTTGGCTGTGCTGGGTCTACACTGCTGCTGGTGGGCTTTCTCTAGATGCAGCAAACAGGGGCTACGCTCTAGTTGTGGTGCACGGGCTTCTCACTGTGGTGGCTTCTCTTGTCACAGAGCCAGGTTCTCGACGTGTGGGCTCCAGAGTTGCAGCTCCCAGGCTCCAGAGCACAGGCTCACTAGCTGTGGCACTTGGGCTTAGTTGCTCTGCGACCTGTGGGATCTTCCCAATCCAGGGATCGAACTTGTGTCTCCCACACTAGCGGGTGGATTATTTACCACTGAGCCACCAGGAAAACCCCAATATGCAGCATTTTTATTATTCATCCAGCGTATTGAGATCCTGGTGATGGATAACAATGCCAAGGTGGTTTTAAGTCTTTATTAACTCCCACAGCCAGTAACTACCTACCACAGGAAAAGCTGACACTTTTTCCGTCTTTGCTATAAGCAAGACACTGTTCTCTGTGCTCTGCATACATTATTCCATTTTGTAGCCAAAAGACCTTGATACAGAAGTGCTCCAGTTAACAGATGAGGAAGCTGGGAGCAGAAGTGAGGTCCTTACCCAAGGCCCCAGGTTTGTCAACAGTGGAACCGATTTAAAAACAACCTGTGGACTCAGACCTAGGTCCTAAAGTTCCACTGACTTCTGCAGAGTTAAGGATGGGCAACAGCTGCTTATGTCAGAATAAACAAACATATTTGTTTATTCTGGGCCCAATGTAAAAACAATCCCAAAGTGTCTTGCTTGACCCACACCATGCCAGGACCCAGAGGCTACCCAGGCCTCTCTCATCTTTCAGTCCTCTCAGCAGGAGAGAAAGGATCTAATATAGGGCACGAAATTATTTCCTTTACAATACAGTATATAATGGAAGCGGTCTCACTAACAGAACGGATCTTGCCTGGCAAGACAAATTTGGTGCTGGTTTTATCTTTCCAAGCAGAAAGAAATGTATGTGCCCTTTTTTACAGGGAAAAAAAATGGCCATCAGGTAAAGCTCTCATCTGCCTCTCTACTAATCCCTGCATGTGTGCATGCTAAGTCGCTTTAGTCGTGTTGGACTCTGCGACCCCTTGGACTGTAGCCCACCAGGCTCCTCTGTCTGTGAGGATTCTCCAGGCAAGAATATGCAGTGGGTTACCATTTCCTTCTCCAGGGGATCTTCCCAACCCAGGGATCGAATCCATTGGTAGGCAGATTCTTTTTCACTGAGCCACCTGGGAAGCCATATATATGTATGTGCTGTGCTGTGCTTAGTCAGTCGCTCAGTCCTGTCTGACTGTGCAACCCCATGGACTGTAGCCCACCAGGTTCCTCTGCCCATGGGGATTCTCCAGGCAAGAATACTGGAGTGGGCTGCTAAGCCCGCCTCCAGGGGATCTTCCCGACCCAGGGATTGAACCAGCATCCCTTGCATCTCCTGCATTGGCAGGTGGGTTCTTTACTACTAGCACCACCTGGGAAGTGCTAATTTCTACTAATCGTAAAGTGATTTCCACACTTTTCCCATTCTTTTTCAGTGCCCAAAGTAATAAGAAGTACCCTGAGATGATCCAAAGACAGTCCCCTGACTGCGGGCTGCTGGGCACTGCTGCAGGTGTGGGACCGGGAGACCAGGTAGACACGACCCTCCCCTTATAGGCAGGACGAGTACTGACCACAGACACGGAGCCAGGGAGGAAAGGGCATGGTGAACCCGGGCCCTCGTCCCCTCAGCAGGGCTGCAGCATCCCCCTCCCCTTTATTCCCCACACAAGTGGGCTTATTAGACTTCTGTCTCTATCTTTTCAGAATGAAATGAATCCACACTGGCAAAATTAATTCTACTGGAGTTCTCACCTTGTCAGATATATCTGTTCCCAAGAGTGAGAGGATACCTCTTGCCTGCAGGATCAAGCATTTGATAAAATTTCATAGAACTAGACATACAGACACAAATAAATACAGGTAAAACTGGAGGAAGCTGAACAAGATCAGTGCGCGGTACCAATGTCTTGGTTGTGACACTGTACCCTAGCTTTGCAAGATGTTAATATTGAGGAAAACTGAGTAAAGGGTACACGAGATCTCTATTACTTCTTATACCTGCACAAGAATCTACAGTTATCTCAAAATAAAAAGCTAAATCATGCCAAGGGGAAATGCGTTTACTGCCTGGAGAAGCGAAACTGAGGTTCTACTTACTCATGCTGGGCAAGAGTGGTTGTGATGGGGACTGAAGAAAAGGTAGCAGCAGAGTTTAAACCTTGCCAAATAAGCAGTGTACACCTTCACGGTCTGTATTATTTTATTATTATTCTCTATATCCACCCATATAGTTGGCAAAGACAGACAAATACCTCATTATATGGCACTTTGCTTTATTGTGCTTCACAGATGCTAATTTTTTTTTTTTTTTACGAACTGAAAGTTTATGGCAAAGCTACATCAAGCAAGTCACTGGCACCATTTTTCCAACAACATGGTTTTTTAATGAAGGTGTGCACACCACCTTTACCTCCACAGTGATTTCTATTTTACTTTTTATTTGGAGCAATAAATCCCTCTGAGGCATTTTAACCAAAGAGGGAAGTTCTGGTACAAGTGTAGACTAATGTGTTAATAAGCACCAAGCCTAGCAGGCATGTCATCAGGTGGTACTCTCTAAACTGCCTCAAACTTTTCCTCGAAGAGAAAAGGTTTGCCCCCAGCAGAGATGAAGGAGTCGGCCACGCACAATGCTTTGCACTGTGTCCAGAAGAAAAACACTGTCTTTAGTGTCAGGCTTAGGATGAAGAACAAGTCACCAGGTGATAAGCAGGGTTTGTCTGACCCCAAACAACAACCCAGGATGCCTTGGGATGGTGAAACTGAGAGAGAGAAAGGTGCTGAAGCTTTGATCATGCTTCTGGTCACACTTCTTACTATTCCTCATCTGTAGAACTCAGTAGAATTATCAGTTTGATGTATGCATCATCCCCTGAATCAGAGCCAGCTTAATCCTGGCAAACTATACTGGGGCCCCCATGCTCTGCTGTCATGGTCTGGAGATGGTCAATCACTTTTAACAAAGAGACCCCACCTTTTCATTTTGCTCTGGGTCTCACTAACTACATAGCTGTTCCTGCCTCGAACACACCTTTCTTTAATATTCATTTTTATTTATTTATTTGGCTATACTGGGTCTTAGTTGCAGCACGCAGGATCTTTGGTTGTGGCATGCGAACCCTTAGCTGCAGCCTGAGGGATCTAGTTCCTCGACCAGAAATCAAACCCGGGCCTCTTGCACTGGGAGCAGAGTCTTAGCCACTGGACCACCAAGGAAGTCCCTCAAACACACCTTTACTGCCCCCTCATTCCGCTTCTCCATAAAACTTGGAGAACATTCTTCTAGAATGCCTCCTGCTTCATCTCCACCTGTCAGAATCCTATCAGTTACGTGAACATCGAATAAAACTCACAACTCCTCCCTGGCCATCTCAGCCTAACGTCTTGTATCATTTATAACCTATAAAATTATTCCACTGTGACACTGCTGATAAAGTGTTGATTACAGTTTCTTTTGTCATCTCCTTTTTCAGACATTTCCCCCCCTGGATCCCAAATACAGTGAAAGTTTATGGGGGCAGAGAACACCCTGTCACACAGCCCTCTCAGATAGAACTGACCACCATGGTTAGAAGGTTCGGTATCCTTGCCATGTCACAGGGTAACCACAGCTATCGTAGCTGTGATCACCTGAAATGTGTCTGGTACAACTGAGGAACTGCATGTTTTATTGTGTTTAAATTTAATTCACTTAAATTTAAATTCACACATGTGCTAGTGGCTAGATTCCTGGACAGTACAAGTCCAGTGCTTCTCTGTAGCTTCCTGGTGCACAGACATTGGGTGTTTTGATTTGATTTTTCAAGAACTTAGTGCTTACCTTCAAGGACTTATAGAAAGTTAATCAACTTTCTTAAGAAAAGGAGTTTTCAGTAAGTTATATACTAAATCTCCCTGCTGCTTAAACTATTCCCGGCAACAACAAATACATAGTCTATTAATATTATTTAATCTAAAGGAATGAACTGTTGTTGATTTTGCTGTTCAGTCGCTAGGTCATGTCCAACTCTTTGCAACCCCCTGGACTGGAGATGCCAGGTTCCTCTGTCCTTCACTATCTCCTGAAGTTTGCTCAAACTGCTGTCCATTGAGTCTATGATGCTTTCTAACCATCTCATCTTCTATCCTCAATCCTTCCTGCCCTCCGTCTTTCCCAGAATCAGTGTCTTTTCCAATGAGTCGGCTCTTCGCAGCAGGCAGCCAAAGTATCAGAGCTTCAGCTTCAGCATCAGTCCTTCCAATGAATACTCAGGGTTGATTTCCTTTAGGATTGACTGGCTTGATCTCCTTGCAGTCCAAGGGACTCTCAAAGAGTCTTCACCAGCCACCACAGTTTGAAACCATCAAATCTCCGGTATTCAGCCTTCTTTAGGAATGAATGTAATCCTCTAACTGCCTGAAATACTACTGGGGAGTTATATGGTTTCAAATTTAAGATATTTGTGCATAATTTTCTTAAGATTAAAAAACTCTTCAAAATATCTTTTGGTATCCTAAAACTTTAACAGAAGCACAGCTCACGACTGCACAAACAAGAAAAAAAAGAAGCCAAATAAAATCCATGAACTATTGCCTGATATTAGCCCAGTAAAAGGCTCTTCTGACAGGGCCACCGCCTTGGAGACCCATGAACCATATACTCAGGAGATCCCACTGTATTTCAGATCTGAGAGGTATGAGAACCTTGCTGGGACCACCTCCACATACAGATACGAGCTTCTTTCTCCCTCTTCCTTTGTTTATCTAAACATACCTTGGTGCACTCGAGGCTGGCCTTCAACCGTCACACGTAGTTGATTTTCAGGAAAGCCAAAACTGACAGAAGGATTCTGAGCTCTTTGAAATGCTTTCCTTACTCTTCTTGACCTTTTCTCTGTTTTAAAATGTTTTGTCTTAGGAACTTCTTTTACTGCTATAGGATTCTGACCTCCAAAATTGATATGAATCATAAACTAACCAATTCATTCATCTGTCCACATATCCAAGAACATTTGTACTTAAATGTTAAGCTTAAGCTAGTTAAAAACCCAAATGGCTCCAAGTTTCCATACAAAGAGTGTACTATGATCCAAGCTCCAAAGATTATTTTTTATTCTTAAGCAACGTATGCCCTCCCCCTTTGCTAGAATCCATCATACAGGCAGACCCTGGTTTTCACCTCAGTCTATCAGACACTTACACGCCAAAAATGCATGACAGAACCAGCCTCAAAAGTGACTGGCATAGCATTTCTATGTAGTAAACACATGATCTTGAATCCTCAGCTGTGCTTTTACAAATCTTACTTCCAGCAAGGCTGTATGAGTCAGCTCAAATTGCCATAAAAAAATATCACAGACTAGGGGGCTTCAAAACCAGATACGTATTTTCTCACAGTGCTGGAGGCTAGGAAGTTCAAGGTCAATGAGTCAGACAATTTGGTTTCCTTTAAGAGCTTTTCTCCTGACTTGCAGATGCACTTCCTTCCGTCTCACAAGCCAGGTAGAGAGAATAAGCTCTCTGGCATCTCTTTCTCTAAGGGCACTAATCCCACCATGAGGGCCCCATCCTCGTGACCCCATCTTCAAATACCATCCCATTGAGGTTTAGAGCTTTCAACAAATCCTCTGTGCATTGAATTCCCCAGGGAAGAATATTGGAGTGGGTTGCCATTCCCTTCTCCAGGGGATCTTCCCGACCCAAGAATTGAACCCAGGTCTCCCACATTGCAGGCAGATTCTTTACCATCTGAGCCACCAGGGAAACTCAATTTGGGTGGGGGGAGGACACATTTCAGTCCATAGAAGGGACAGTAATAAAGAGAAAGATAAATAGTGAAGAGTGGCCCCAAAGAAATAAATGAAACAACTCTAAGAGCTCTCAACAATCTCCCATTCTACACGCCTTTCTCTCCATCACTGAAAAACCAAGTGTGACTTACTTGCCATAAATGCAAAATCCCAATCTTCAGCAAAGGCAAAATGATGTCTCTTTGGATCTTCGCTTTACGATAAATCTTGAGTCATAAAAAATTTGCAGATCTGCACATGGAAGAAACTATGCCTCACAACTCAAGGATAAAAATAATTATAATCATGTTCTATTCACATGGAAAGTCTGTTTAACCTGTCTTCTCATTTAGCCAGCTGAAGCTTTAAAAGCCATTTGGAGGGTATCTCCATATGCACACAGTCTTTCTCTGATGTTGCTGAGATCCAAGCTCCTCTAGGCAACCAACATAACACGGAGTCTCGGGAAACCCTGGGCTTTGTGGAGTACTTCTGTTCCTTTATTTCAGAAAGAGCTTCAGAAGTACTCACTATCAAACCCAAAACTATAGAAAAAATGCCATGCACACCAATGCCAATGGAAATGGATATAATGAACTAATGAACTCAGTTTACACCAGGCAGAAACAAGACTCTTCTAACCACAGATCAAATTAGCTGACCAGTTGCTTTGCCTCTGACTCTCAGGAAGAGATGACCATTCTGACTCTTTCCTTTGGTCACCTTCAAGCTGTATCTTCCCTGTGCCACCTTGTGTATTAAATTGTGCACAGAAAGGTTCCTGGAAGATCTCAGAGCACCATGTGGCCAGAATCATTTTCTTCCTGCTTCTGTAGGTTCTTAGACTTAGTAAGTAGCTTTTCTAACTGTGTGTGTGTGTGTGTGTGTGTGTGTGTGTGTGTGTTTAATCTAGATAGGATACCTGAGTCTGATTCCAGCTCTGACATATCAACTAAAGGCCAAACATCTTCAGAGACACTCCCACTCCCACTGTCTAAAGGAGAAAATCCAAACCTCCCATGTGGCATTTAGGAGCCTCCTAAGTAGCCTCCTTACTACTCCCAGTCCTCTCCAGCCATCGTTTTTTGAATACACACCAGGGTCTCCTGCTTGTAGACTTTTGCCCCTGTGGTCTCCTCCCCTGGAAATGCCCACCACCGCCAGTACCCACCGTGAATCCCACATACTAAATAAGTGTGATCCACGCCAAGAAGCCTCCTCTGCTGGTCTCTAAATGGAAGATCTCCTTCCTGTAGCTTCTGTTAATACTAGAACCCGGCGAGGGTTCTCCAGCAGCTCATCCCTTTCTGCCTTGTATCCTGTTCATCTGAAGACCATAAACTCCTCACTCAGGTCCCCCCAACTGCCTGAACAATGTCTTTTACATTGTAGATTCTTAAAGAATGAGAGAGGGAAACGAGAAAGGTAAAAGGGAGGGGAAAAAGTGGGTCAAGAAGGAAAAAATACCCAACCCCGTGGACCCCTCATCCATCCACATTAGAAGATTCAAAATATAACCTCAAACAAATTAAAGAACGAACTCAGAGTCATCTACTTTCTGAAATAAAAATTAAAAAGCACAAGCCGTAGTAATTAGTTTAGTCGCTAAGCTGTGTCTGATTCTCTGTGACCCCATGGACTGCAGCATGCCAGGCTCCTCTGTCCTCCACTATCTCCCGGAGTTTGCTCAAACTCATGTCCATTGAGTCAGTGATGCTAATCATCTCATCTTCTGTCACCCCTTCTCCTTTACCCTTAATTTTCCCCAGCATCAAGGTCTTTTCCAATAAGTTGGCCCTTCCCATCAGGTGGCCAAAGTATTGGAGCTTCAGCTTCAGCAACAGTTCTTCCAATGAATACTTAGGGTTTATTTCCTTTAGGACTGACAAAGACTGATCTCCTTTCAACTAACTACGGTAAACATTAGATACGCTTTGCTACAGTGAATTGGATGTGTTCTGGACTAATATTTCTTTAGAGTGGGCAGCTGTTCTAAAAGCAAGTTCAGCAGTGCCTCTGTGCCTTTGACCTTGCTGGCCCTTCTGCATGGAGGACTGTCCCTCTCCTCTCAGTCTGCCCAGTGTTTATGAGACATCAGGATGGCTTGAGCCTTGCTGCCCCATGAAGCTTCCACAGCACCCACACCACCCTGCAAATGCACAGCCCGTGCATCCTCTATGCCAGCCATCACCACAGATGCTCGGAATATACATATTAATGAGGAGGTCCCTCCCTCAAGGAGTGTGGGGTGTGGAGTTTAAGGGGTAAGCAGGTAATAGGCTATGGTAAGCAGGCTTCTCATGTGGCTCAGTGATAAAAAATTCACCTGCCAGTGCAAGAGCCATGGGTTCAATCCTAGGTCGGGAAGATCCCCTCAAGGAGGGAATGGCAACCCACTCCAGTATTCTTGCCTAGGAAATCCATGGACAGAGGAGCCTGGTGGGCTACAGTCATTGGGTTACAATCAGACTCGATTGAGTGATTGAGCATGCGCACACACTTCTAGACGGAGGTGCTCCCAGAGTTTATGAACATTGATTAGTAACCAGCAAAACGTGTCCCAGGTGATCTAGCACGACTCTTTTCTCCTGCAGTTTCTTTCCATGGAAAGTGTAACATGAGAGACAAGCAAGGCAGTGGGATTAAAGGGAAAGCTGACCTTGCAGGGCTGAAAACAGAGAAGACTTGGGAAACACCACAGCTTTCCTCAGTGATATAAAGGACTGTGACAGAGAAGACAGACTGGATGTGGCCCTGGGTGGGTAAACTTTGGGCCACGTGATGTCGGGCTGTTCTAACCGGCTAAGATGCACCGGAATCCCTGGGGCCTCAGTCCCTGGTAACGCAGGCAAGAATCAAGCACAAAAACAAGGCTGGGACCAGATGACAAGATCAAAGCTTCTCAAAGCCACATCCATATCCTGCTGGTAGAATGTCATCTAATTTTAGCTGGCATAAAAGGGACTTTTTTTCATGGTAGAACATTTTCATGTATATTAGGAAAAAATAATTATTAAATTATTAATAATAGTGTTTTGTGAGCATTTACTATATGCGAGGTACTGGCGTAAGTCTTTTACTTTTTTTAAGTGTAATCCCCACAAAACCCCAATGAGACAGCGGCTATTATGATTTCCATTTTGTACCCAGGGAAAGACAGACAGGGAGAGGTGGCGTATCTGCTCTAGTCACTGTGCCTGTGAAAGGTGGAGTCAGGATCCGAACCCAGGCAGCCTGGCTCCAGAATCCCGTCTGCAGCCTTACCAAATACCAACCTTAACCATCCTATACTTAAGATGAAGCCAAACCCAACAGCAGATGTAATCCAGAGAAAAAAATATTAAGAGTGTGGGTAGTTCTCAAGTATGGTAAAAGATCATGAATCCAGCACACCAGTCACTTATGTTTGAGATACACTTGCCTACACGTTTCAATACAGTCCCTTCCAACCCATCTCCTAGAATTATAACCACCAAGAGCTCCTATAACTTAGGCCATTCTGTGGTTACGGAGGGCAAATCATCAGAAGTGAAGCTGCAGGGCCAAAATAAAGCACGTTTCAGGGACAGTACTATGCTTTCTAGTCTAGCAAAAAAATCGCTATGGTGCATAGACACTCTGGGGCTTCCCAA
Source organism: Bos mutus (assembly GCF_027580195.1). NCBI lineage: Eukaryota > Metazoa > Chordata > Mammalia > Artiodactyla > Bovidae > Bos > Bos mutus. Next base: position 31,202,323 of record NC_091628.1, read on the forward strand.
GTGGCGCTAGTGGTAAAGAACCCGCCTGCCAATGCAGGAGACTTAAGAGACGTGGGTTCAATCCCTGGGTCAGGAAGAGCCCCGAAGGAGGGCATGGCAACCCACTCCAGTATTCTTGCCTGGAGAATCCCATGGACAGAGGAGCCCAGCGGGCTACAGTCCAGGGGGTCGCAGAGAGTTGGACACGACTGAAGCGACTGAGCACAGCACAGACAGGCTGAGCACGGACAGACACAAGTCCTCCAAAACCGCCCCCAAGGCACAGGTGTGGACAAGCACAGCAGAGACCCTAGTTAGTACCATCGGACCATCCCTAGCATCCTGAATCCCCTCCCCCGACCTCCTCCAACCTCCCCCACCACCGTAGTGGAGTATATATGTCTTCCCACACTCAAACTCCACTTAAGAACGGAAAAAGCACATACACACTAGACAGGGAGCTTGAGGGAGGTCCTGCCAGGTTCCTATTTGCTTCTTTTTGAGGACTCTTGTCCTCCTTGCTACTGGTTATACATGGAAACTCCTTGCTACATGGAAACACTGAGAATCACAAATCAGAGCATCTTAGAGGGCAACATCCCCCACCAGGTCTCCCCAGGCATGTACCCCTCTCTCCAAGAGAAAACTTCCCATCCTGCCCTTTGAAATGCAAATCCCAGCACACAGCATAGAGCACAGCTCCATGTATCAGATGCATGTGCGCTCAGACCTACACTGAGGGAAACCGGTAAGCCTTGCAGACCAGACACGCCTGCGCTCATGGAGCATGGCATCTGCATGACAATGTCAGCTGATTGATTATCTAATAACCAGGTGGCTCACCAACACTAACATTAGAAAGTCAGAGATGATGAGCATCTACCTGCAGGCCAATGCTGGCAAGGACTACAAACCGCCACTGTACACATGAGCTTAAGTGCTCTGGGCTAGGCAGATGGTGTTTCAAGTCTGTCATCTTTACAAGTCAAGTGACCGCCCCTAAAATGCCACTGACTTCTTCACACTTGAATGGAAAGCCACCAACATGAGACCCTTTCTTTTCTTGCTGAAGCATGATCGGGAAGCATGTGAAGGGCTATTCCCATTGGGAAGAGCCGAGGACAAGTGAGCAATGAGCCTGTCAATTCCATCATCACAAAGAATTAAAAAGAAATTAAAATAAATGGATTTTGTGAAGCACCCTTGGTGAACGCTAATTACTTCCAAGTAGATTGTTGGTTATTAGACTTCACTATCAATTACATTTTTTCTTGGGAGAGGAGGTGTCCATTTATCCCTCAATTTTACTTCTTTTTCTCTAATCAGTCTTTCCAAAATGCGGTGATCTGTTACCACTTGCCCTAGACACTGACAGTGAGATTTTAAATGTAATGGATGCGACCCAAAGGTTGACAATAATATCTCAAATGACGAATACTCTCTCAAAATATCTCTTGTTTTTCAGATTTCATAAGAACTGTGCAGGGTCTTCAACCAGAATAATAATCCAAGATGCTAAGGGCAGATCAGAAGGGTGGGAATTTTATATATTATCATCCTATACAAGACATGACTCTCTTCACCTTCACTGGCCTATTTATAGCATTCCCACCCATGTTTCAATATCTATGTTTACTCTGCTCATAAAGCAGTTATTTAGTAAAATTCTAAGTCCCAAATATCATGCAAGGGCAAGCAAGGAAATAAGGTCTAGAAGGACCTATAAGTCACTGGTCAACATACAAACCAGTCGTGTTAATAAAGGAATGGACAGCGTTTTCTGGGGGCACAAGATGCATTCATTTGCTGCATAACACAGGGGAAGGGATAAATCCATATGGAAAGTTTTGCAGAAGAATAACATTTGAGCTGTGCTTTGATAGGAAAGAACAGAGAGAAAAGCGACGAGGAGAAAAGCATGAAGAAAAGTAAAGCCTCGACTTCATAACCTGTACATGAGAAACGGTGAAGTGAGAAGATCCTTCCTAGAGTTCAGGACACGCTCTGACTAGAAGATACATCAGTGACCCACTGCTTCTGCATCGTCAGCAGCCTTTGATACGGTCACCATTGTTTTTAATTAAGCTCACCATTTTTATCTTCAATGTCACTGTTTTTTATGTAGCCATTCTGATAGGTATGTAACCATCTCACTGCAATTGTAATGTGCATTGCCTAGATGGCTGATGACTGAATATCTTTTCATGTGCGTATTTGCCATCTGCATATCCTTCTTCCGTGAAATATCCATCAAGTCTGTTCATGCTTTCGTCCTCTGCCCATTTTCCAATTGGATTTTTGCTCATTACTACTGAAGTTTTGAGAGTTCTTTATATATTCCAGATAGTGTCCATTTTTTTAAATGCACTTTAGAAAAATGTTCTCCAGTCTGGAGCTTGTCTTTTCATTCTCTTAAGATCTTTTGCAGAGTGAAAATTTTTAATTGTGGCTTGTCTTTTCATTTTCTTCTGTTGTTTTATGAAAAGCAGAAGTTTTTAAGTCTGACTTATTCATGTTTTCAGGAATGTGATAGCTAATAAATCTTTTCTAGTGCAAAGTCACACACAAAAATCAAACTGCTATGAGTTTTACAGTTTTAATTCTTAAATTTAGGTCCATAATTCACTTTGAGATCATTTTTGTGCTTGGTGTGAGGTAAGAGTCCAAGTTCACTGTTTTGCAAGTGGATATCCGACTGTTTCAGCAACATCCACTGAAAAGACTATCCTTCCCCTCATCGAAATACTTTGGCACCTTTATCAAAAATCAATTGACCTTAAATGTGCAGGTTTACTTCTGGGCTTTTTATTCTGTTCCATTGATCTTTATGTCTGTCCTGAGGTCAATCCCAAATTTAGTAGCATGAGTCCTCCTCATGCTATGAGGAGGAACTGAAAGTGTTAATCCACTCTTTCGTGATCCCATGGACTGCAGCCCATCAGGCTCCTTTGTCCATGGGATTCTCCAGGCAAGAACACTGGAGTGATTGCCATTCCCTTCTCCAAGGGATCTTCCTGACATAGGGATTGAACCCACATCTCAGGCAGATTCATTACTGTCTGAGCCACCAGGGAAGCCCCCTCCAACTGTAATCTTTTTCAAAATTCTCTCACTATTCCAGGTCTTTTTGGGTCTTTTGCCTTTCATTTTCATAGACACAGGTCTATAAAAATGTATTAAATAAAAAACCAAATATGTAAGCATAGTCTTTTCTAGAACTCTATATAAGATCCTCTCAATGATAAACCATACTGTACACTGTTAACCATGGGTGACACTGTCACTTTCTCTCCAACTGTCCACCTTATCTTTTCATGTAACATGTGGTTGAAACTTGCTAAAAATAATCCCAACCATAATAATAAAAAAAACCTATACACAGGAAAACAAAACCTAGAATAAAATACCCAAAATATTATCCAGGATTATTGTTGACTAGTATGATAAATGGCAGTTTTTCTTTTCCTTGATAGCATATTGAAAAGCAGAGACATTACTTTGCCAACAAAGGTCCGTCTAGTCAAGGCTATGGTTTTTCCAGTGGTCATGTATGGATGTGAGAGTTGGACTGTGAAGAAAGCTTGTGCGCCGAAGAATTGATGCTTTTGAATTGTGGTGTTGGAGAAGACTCTTAAGAGTCCCTTGGACTGCAAGGAGATCCAACCAGTCCATTCTAAAGGAGATGAGTCCTGGGTGTTCATTGGAAGAAATGATGCTAAAGCTGAAACTCCAGTACTTTGGCCACTTCATGTGAAGAGCTGACTCATTGGAAAAGACTCTGATGCTGGGAGGGATTGGGGGCAGGATGAGAAGGGGACGACAGAGGATGAGATGGCTGGATGGCATCACTGACTCGATGGTTGTGAGTTTGAGTGAACTCCAGAAGTTGGTGATAGACAGGGAGGCCTGGCGTGCTGCGATTGATGGGGTTGCAAAGAGGTGGACACGACTGAGTGACTGAACTGAACTGAACTTGTATATATATATTTGTTTTTGTTCAGTCACTCAACCGTGTTCAACTCTTTGCGACCCCATAGACTGGAGCATGTCAGGCTTTCCCGTCCTTCACCATCTCCCGGAGTTAGCGCAAACTTATGTCCTTTGAGTGGGTGGTGCCATCCAACCATCTCATAGTGTGTATACATATTTCCAATTTTCCAAATTATGCATGTTACATTAAAACTTATTTTTCTTATTACAAAACACAAAGATTTTTTTTTTCAATATATAATTTTCCTTTTCTTCTAAAGTTTGCTGTTTGGTAGAGAAATACAGAGTCACCATCCAAATTATTAGCATGCATATGTCAGAGTATTTACTGTGACTCCTGAACTTTGCTGTTCCATTTCACCAAATCCAAGGTGGAACAACGGACTTTATTAACACCTGCCTTTATTCGTTTACTGCTGTGTTTCATAAATATTCAAGGGTCATCCTTGCTATATTTATTCTGATCTTGATAAAAAAAATTTTTTCTCATTAGCCTGGAGTGATTTGTAATAAGAAACAACAAGGAGCAGATAGGAAAGAAATGAGATTTCAATTTCACCCAGAGCAAATGCTTTTTCATGATTTTTCAGAATGGCTGTGAGTTGACCACAATGAATACTCATCTCTTCCTTAAATCATATTATTAACCAGAACTGAACAGAAATGTAAGACCAAATATTAGTGAAATAAAGCTTCAGCAATAGTTGCCTAAATGTTTAATGAAATGATGAATGGAGTCTTAAATCATAATTCAACTTCACTTCCCACTGGTTCCACAGATGTTCTGAGGAAGAGTCCATTCTCTGAGTTTTCCTATCCCCCGCTAGACACTTATAGAATAGGTATTAATATTTAAGCCACAAAGCTCAATGTCCGAAGGTATTCCAGGCCATTAGACTAAAGGTCACCAAAAAGGTAGGTGTGATCCTTACATACATCAATTAAAATCTTGCAGGACCACAAAGTACGCACCCTAATCCAGCAGCACTCGAGTGATTAAGTACAAACCTTGCACCATAACCAGAGAAAACAAGCAGACCACGCTCTATACTCAGCAGGTCAGTAGCTTCATTTCCACGAGGGAAGGAACACATGTTCAGCTATGATACAACAGAGAAGCCAGCACCTCTGTGGACTGTGCTGTCTGTGGGGCAAAAAGCACCAGGACAGAGAATCAGCCAGGGAACCCCTTATCTGGACAACCGACTCAACAGACATGAGTGAGAGCAAGCTCCAGGAGATGGTGAAGGACAGGGAAGCCTGGCACGCTGCAGTCCATGGGGTTGCCAAGAGTCAGACATGACTGGGCAACTTAAACAACAAAAACATACATATTTTAAGTAAATATAAGAGTTCAGTTACAGTTTATGACATCACGTGATAAAATATCCATGCACCTTATTACTACAGATCATGTACTACTTATTACTGAGTGTCTTCTTAGGAGATTCTTTTGCTAAAGCAACATCATCACCACATTAATTACAGGGTTTATAGTAATCTCACACTAAATTCTCTCTTCTTTTTTTTAACTGAACAAGTGTTGACAAGTAATGTGAGATAATCTGGTCCCTACCGTATGCCAGCATTATAACATGACATTCTCTGTTACACTTCCACTGGCTTACACATTATAAATAATGGATCAAAACTGCTTTCTTAGTTTCACTCACAATGAGCCCTTAGACTGGGATACACTAGCAAAACTGTCCGAACACAAATCTCTCAAATTGTTTTCATTATATTTTATTTTTAATAATTCTATGAACTGTGACATAGCAACAGGCTATTTACATAAGTGGGGCTTCCCAGGTGGTGCTAGTGGTAAGCAACCCAACTGCCAATGCAGGAGACGTTGGTTGGATCCCTGGGTCAGAAAGATCCCCTGGAAGAGGGAATGGCAACCCACTCCAGTATTTTTGCCTGGGAAATCCCATGGACAGAGGAGCCTGGTGGGCTATAGTCCATGGGGCCACAAAAAGTTGGGCATGACTAAGCGACTGAGCATTTACTTAAGTGTTTTTCTAAATAGCATCTAAAAGTAAGATACCAAGCAAGGTATAAATGTTTGTGGAAACAAACATTTATAGGAAACAAAAGAAAAGTAGAGTTTGATAAATGACACCAGAAGGTAAAAGAACAAATTAATACATATTTACGGACAACCTATGTGCCAGGCATTGTTCTAGGTACCGGGGATAAAGCAGGGAGTGTAGCAGACACTGTTTTGGTCACTCACCCTCCTTCTTAATAAACCTGACTTTGTTCCGGTATTCACTTCTCCTCCAATGCATCCCCCCAGGAAAAGCTGGCCCTATCCCCAGCTTCACGGTTGGTCCTGATTGACTTCATTCCCATCACCAAAGACGGCTTCAAGAATGGGTCAGTGACTCAACCGAGGTCAAAGACCCACAAAGACTCCTTCCTTGGGAACTTCCAGAAATGGCTTTCCTCCACCTTATGGGACCTCCAGGAATGCACTCTCCCTTCCTCCAGATTGTGTGTGGAGTTGAGAGGGCTGGAGCTGCAGCAGCCTTCTCTAGGATGACATGAGGATACAGAGGAGGGGAGAGCCAAGACTTTCACATGGAAATGGGTCTGGCAGCTCCAGGTGAGGTTGTATGGACTCCCATTCCATTTTCTGGCATCCATACTTATGTGTGCTAATACATTTCATTATTTAACTAATCTTAACTGGATGTTCCCCACAAGCATATGAAGGCAACTCTTCAAGGACAGACAGAATCTCTGTGCTTCAGAATTTATAATCTAGGGAGGGGACCAAAACAGTGATCCAATATCCAAAATCAGGCTCCTTAATTCTGAAGGAAAACAGAGATGGGCAGGAGATTAGAAAGGCTATAACACCCTGGAGAAAGTCATATTTCAGTTCTTAGCTAAACCACTTAGATAACAGCATCCTGTGCAAACTATTATATATAGAATGAATACACAACAGCCCTACTGTACAGCACAGGGAACTAAATTCAATATCCTGTGATAAACCATAACAGAAAAGAATATGAAAAAGAATACGTAAGTATAACTGACTCATTTTGCTCTTGTAAATAACTACTACGGGTGTGCTCATTTGCTCAGTTATTGCCGACTCTTTGTGACCCTATGGACCATAGCCTGCCAGGCTCCTCTGTCCATGGAATTTTCCAGGAAAGAATACCAGAGTGGGTTGCCATTTCCTACTGCAGGGGATCTATCTACCTGATTCAGGGATCAAACCCGAGTTCAGGGATTGAACCCGTGTCTCCTGCAGTGTAGGCAATTCTTCTCACTGAGCCCCCAGGGAAGCCCTAAGAGTTAAACCACCACAGAAATACAGATTTCAAGGCAAGAAACAGATGACTCTGTCACACAGGACATCAGTACTATACGGTAATAAATCATACTTTATTATACGGCAGTGTGGATTTTCACCTGAGTAGGCTAAAATGCACATCCCAAACTGACTAGGTTCTTAATTGGAGAGAAAATGCCATTCTTCTGACATCCATTCTCTCCTATTTTCCTTAAAGAGGTTACCCTGTGACCCCTTCATGTCTGTTCCAGGCAGACAAAGATGAATGATATGAATTCCTTAGAAGCAGGTTCAAAGATTATATAGTCATCTAACTACTCATGTGAGTCTCTTCGAGATTCCCTTCAAAGGATCCTAACTGTCCTAGGGCCCTGGAGTCTGAGCCAAAAGCACACATGTGGGCAATGACAGCTGTGCAGAAAAGACTCAGCACTCACAGTCACTCCCCTGGGTCCCTGCACCAGTATTTCAAGGGAAAGATAAGAAGCTGCCACCGTCGGTCACTGGAGCAAAACAGCAAGAATGGGGTGCAGGTGAGACAGCGACCCATATCCTCGGGACAGCTGGACCCATGCTTTTCAGCTGACACGAGAACTGCCAACATTATCTTAGTATTGAAGGGCACCCCAAAGCACTGATGCCAAGTTGTCAGAGGATTTATATGTAAGGTGAGTCTTCCCATATTAGCCTTCCCTCCCACTAGATATTTTCTAAGCAATCCAAAGTGATGTTGCACTTACCAGGTGGCGCTAGTGATTAAGAACCCACCTGCCAATGCAGGAGACATACAAGACATATGGAAGAGCCTGGCAGGCTACAGTCCATAGCGTTGCATAGAGTCGGACGTGACTGAAGCAACTTAGCACTCACGCAAAGTGATGTTTGGCAGAAAAGTGGCAAAGTTTTGCAAAAGAGATTTACTCAAAGTTTTAGATAACATTTCTCCTTTCCTAGAAACCCCTGGCACAGTCAGCGGTCTGTGACTTTCACTCTGCATCTCTGGTCAATACATTTTTTTAATAATTTTTTCTTAAAGTTTTTAACTGATATTAAATCAGATATGAGGGGGAAAGTGAGAAGAAAAAGAGCTGTGGTTACATACCCCAAAGAGTGACAGCCATAAGCAAGCTCAGCAGTAACAGAGAGAGGAGGGTTTGCTTACTGTAAAGACCAGAAGCTAAATGTTTTGCCATTGTTGGCACCAATCTCGCACAAAACTAGACAGACACTTTCTTTCACCACCATTCTGCCCTCCCCCAGTTACCACTGCAGGACAGTGTGTGTGCTAATGTGCGTGCTAAGTTACTCAGTTATGTCCGACTCTTTGCAACCCCATGGACTGTAGCCCACCAGGCTCCTCTGTCCATGGGATTCTCCAGGCAAGAATACTGGAGTGAGTTGCCATGCCCTCCTCCAGGGGATCTTAAAATTTTAAATTTCTACATCTTCATGGGCTGACAGGGACTTAGGGATTATTTATGTAACTCAAACATTTGCTTCAGGTGGCAGAAGAGATGCCGCACTTTAATTCATTCATGATCTGTTACTGTCCTCAACAGTAAGAGAGTTTTAAATTTTTAAAGTTTCAATCAACCCTCCATCATTAAATATACTTTTTAAAGGAGGATGAGGCAACTTGAAAACGCAGGCCTGGTAAGTCCTACAAGGGAGGACATCTAACCCTCCTATCAAATCCCTGTATCAAATTATACAAGACAGAAAAACCCACCTGCCTAGTTCTCAACCAAAAACACAAGCTAAATCAGACCTCTACAAGTTAAAGTGAAAATTCTCTACAGTTTGTCCCAAAATCATTCTTTGCATACCACTGTCCTAAATCTTATGTCGACTACCTTTAGTATAAGAATTCTGTGCAAAGAGTTGATAGTAAATCTCAGTATTCACTGCAAACTACCAAAATAAATGGGAAAACCTAGCTGGAAAGCAAGAATTAGTCATTTTAGTATTTTCACATGGTATGTTCCTAACCCACAGTTTTCCACAGTCCAGAAGCACAGATGCCACTGGGATCAATAAGAAAACCATCAAAGGCCACATGTGCCGAGAAGTGGGACGCAGCCCCCAGCGCTTCTTTGTTCCTGCCATCCCCTTACCTGAACACTGCTACCATCATCTCTGCTTACCAACTTCAAGTTCAGGGAAATGATGCTTCAATTGCCTGAATTTCACCAGAAGAAAAAAAAATCACACAGCTTCAGGTGAGCTGTGGCTAAATTAACACTTAAGCTCAAACAGGATCAAAACAATGAGATGGTGCAGTAAACAGCACCAGTAACATGGCCACTGACTCATATGCAGGCACAAAATGCGGTGCACACATGCTCTCCGGCATAGACAGCCAGCATCGTCCCACTAATTAGCATCAGAACCACCTAGCTGGCGAAGCACTCAAATGCACTCCTCATGAAAAATTAAACACGCTGTCTGTGGACACCGCTCCTTCCGTGTTTACTCCTGGAAGAAACTCCCAGAAACAATTTATTAGCTTTTGAAATAAAGAAAAGCATTCCAGGAGTTCTAAGCAGAGGTCTTCAACAGCCTCAGATGGTTTGTTTCCAGCTTTGTGTTCAAGACAAGAGATGGCTCATTCATCGAGGAAACCACGAGAGGAAAGCAATTACGGAGAGTGTAGCAGCTGAGCAAGCAGCCCGGAGACAGTCACTCTGGGTCCTCCCCAGAACATCCCCATGGGAAAACCCGAGAGTCTGTTCCCAAAGACGCTGCTCTTTCTGCGCCAGCACAATCAACGGGCTAATTTGGAGTGGAACACACTGGAAATACCACAGCCCATCTCAAGGCTGCCCTGGTGGCTCAGACAGTAAAGAATATGCCTGCAATGCAGGAGACCCAGGTTCAAACCATGGGTCAGGAAGATCCCCTGGAGAAGGGAACAGCTACCCACTCCAGTATCCTTGCCTGGAGAATCCCATGGGCAGGGGAGCCTGGCGGGCTACAGTCCATGGGGTCACAAAGAGTGACATGACTGAGTGACTAACACACACATACATCACATGGCACAGGAGATTCCCCCAATGGCCAAAACCATGACTGTCACACAGCACTGGGTGTGTTTTCTTCCTGTTGAGGATGCCCGTGGTGGGTACATGGTGTTGAAACCACCTGCATAACCACTCGAGGCCTCTCACCATCAGCACTTGGAAGGGAACCGAGAGACACGCCTTTGAAGCACACTCGGCTGAGAACAGCAGGGCACTCTGCCAACCGGTTATGAAGATTACACATTTTCTATGTGTTTCATCACTTTAATTTGACTCTGACACACAAGTGAGGGTCTGACCCGGAGGACTGGGGAAAGAGCTAGAACCAGGGTGAAAACAAAAGGGGCTCCATTAGCTCCAAGTTCACGTCTCCAGCACCGTGCTTCCTGGGACTTCCCTAGTGGCCCACAGGTTAAGACTCTGTGCTTCCACTGCAGGAGGCACAGGTTCGATCCCTCCCTGGGGAACTAAGATCCTGCACACCCTGCTGCTGCTGCTGCTAAGTCGCTTCAGTCGTGTCCGACTCTGTGCGACCCCATAGACAGCAGCCCGCTAGGCTCCTCTGTCCCTGGGATTGTCCAGGCAAGAACACTGGAGTGGGTTGCCATTTCCTTCTCCAATGCATAAAAGTGAAAAGTGAAAGTGAAGTCGCTCAGTCATGTCCGACTCTTAGCGACCCCATGGACTGCAGCCTAGCAGGCTCCTCCATCCATGAGATTTTCCAGGCAAGAGTACTGGAGTGGGGTGCCATTGCCTTCTCTGCTGCACGCCCTGAGGCCTGATCAAATAAATAAATCACAGGCCTTTGTGTCATGTGCAACCCAATCTTTAACAGTACTTATGAGAAACACAGATTTCTGAATCCCAACCCAGAGCTACTTAGCAGTCTCAGGGACCCTGGAAGCTATACCTATAATTCTTACAATTGTTACAATTTCCACTATGAGCTATCAACTGCTTCAGACAGCATGTGCTGCTAAACAGACACACTCACACACTCACACACACACACACACACAGAGCCACGTGCATACAGCTCTGCAGCTTTAGTCACTTGAAAGCTTTTTATATTTTATTTCAAATTTTTAAGTGAAGAGTACAAATATGCTTTCACGGTGTCTAAAAGTAACGGTGTCTACCAAAAAATTCTAGTAACCGTCAACTACACACAAGGGGGCAAAAGCAAATGTTTAAAATAAAAGGACAACGCAATGAAAATAAACTGTTGCTCTCAGACTTATAACCATGGTTCATATTTGTCGTCACCAGCCTGAGCTTCTCTTTCTGGGGAATCACCCAATTTTTCCCATAAGAGAATGAAAATGCCCAGAAGTCCTAAAGGAACTGGCATCTTAGGTGTGAAGAATCAGAGTGTGGTGTTTTTGTTTAGTGAGTTTAAAACCCTACAACTTCTTGACCAAGCAAAATTTCAGGCCCACACCTTTTAATTTTTTTTTTTTTTTAGTTTGGTCATTGTGGGATTCCCTGGTAGCTCAGCTGGTAAAGAATCTGCCTGCAATGCAGGAGACCCCAGTTTGATTCCTGGGTCAGGAAGATCTGCTGGAGAGGGGATAGGCTACTCACTACAGAATTCTTGGGCTTCCTGGTGGCTCAGCTGGTAAAGGATCTGTCTGCAATGCAGGAGCCTTGGGTTTGATCCCTAGGTTGGAAAGATCCCCTGGAGAAGGGAAAGGCTAACCACTCCAGAATACTGACCTGGAGAATTCCATGGACTGTATAGTCCATGGGGTCGCAAAGAGTCAGAGATGACTGAGTGACTTTCACTTTCACTTGGTCATTATACTACTACAATAGTGTTTTAAAAGTCGTGTGTGTGTGTGTGTGTGTGCACGTGCTCAGTCACATCTAACACTTTGTGACCCCATGGACTATATGTAGCCTGCCAGGCTCCTCTGTCCACGGGCTTCTCCAGGCAAGAATACTGGAGTGGGTTGCCATTTCCTCCTCCAAGGGATCTTCCCAACCCAGGGATCAAACCCGTGTCTCCTGGATTGGCAGGCAGATTCTTTACCATTAGTGCCACCCAGGAAGCCCTTAAAAGCCATGGTCTTTAGCTATTAATTCAATGAATATTAACTGCTATTTTTATTAATGATGACTTGTTTGAAATCTACTAAATGGTAAAAAAAAAAATAGAATGGCCTTTTAAAAATTTTTTGTTTTGCTCAGCTGCTTGTTATTACACTTTTCTCATAAGGCTGGAAGAAAAGTCCCCTAATTCTTTGCAGGTAAGCAAAAGAGCTGGATTGTAAGTTATAAAACAGTTTAGGCTTTATCCTAAGAAACTGGATTTAGGGTCCTGAAACATCGGTCTGGCCTGCCCCCACAAAGCTTTCTCACCTTTTCCTCCCACCACCCCACACCCACACTCCTCCTAGGAGCATACAGGACACAGTGCACTCATGTTGACACGTTTACAACCTGAAATTGCCACCTTCACTATCTGTTAATTTTTTATCTCACTTCAAAAGACGAATGGAGGCAGCTTATATAATGTCATTATAAACACTCCCACCTCCAGTAGACAATGGGCTTCCCCAGTGGCTCAGTGGTAAAGAATCTGTCTGCAATGTAGGAAGATACAGGAGTTGTGGGTTCAATCCCTGGGTGGAGAAGATCCCATGGAAGGAAGCGTGGCAACCCACTCCAGTGCTCTTGCCTGGAGAATCCCACAGACAAAGGAGCCTGGCAGGCTACCGTCCGTGGGGTAGCAAAGAGTCAGACACGACTGAAATGACCGAGCACAAGTATACAATAAACTCATTTAGAGTCCACGGCTCTCAGGTTTATTTTGGCTCAAAATATTTTACTGAACCCCAAGAATATTCCATTCCCTCTAATTCCTGTCTGCCCACACACAGCACTGCAGGAAACACGGTTTTATTTTTAGAAGCTATTTTAAGGAGAAATAAACACCTTTTCCCCTGTCCCTCTCCGTCCTGGAGACGCCTGCTGTGTTGATAGTTGGCTTGTTTAGTTCTGAGGACACAACAAAGAATTGCTCATTCCCTTCAATGTTTTCATGGGACACTCTCCATCAGACACTGTTCTTAATCACTCAGAGGATAAACTCCTAGAGAAACGAACCCAACAGAACATAAAGCTCTTATTCCATTAGGTTATTGTGAAATGGAATATTAATTCACGTTGCTGCCCTTCCTTGTCAAAAAAAAAAAGAACTGCAAGAACCTGAAATGTGCTTTCCAGAGATGGTAATGAACTGACCAAGCCACCCATCATCTAATTTGAGTCTCTTGGTGACCAACAATATTCACTGGCAAGACAGCCCTCTACAGTCAAAAGTACTATCAGGAAACATAACACAGGTCTTTAAAATGGCACCCATGAGGGCTGAATAGAGTTCCAAAAGTTAATCAATGCCCTTTTCTAATTAGTTTGGTTGGCCTGCTTAGAGCTAAGTTCAAGACAGTGGAAAAAGAACACAAGGTTAGTGATAACAAATAATAAGGACTCAGTAAATGAATACTGAATAAATGAATGAAGTCAGCGTCTAAGAAACAAGTGTATCCTTCAACCTCCTATACCCACATCCACCTCCCTTCAGCCTTTCTGTTCCATCAAACCACCCAGATGCCGAGTGGGACCCAGTTAGTAGTGACAATGCTAACTAGTAAATTAGAAACCTAGTAAATTACAGCAGGCATTCCTCACCCGACCAACCAGTACAGCTCCTGATGAACCAGGAAGCCTGGGAATTTCAGTAGCTACAGGTGCCAAGCCCATGCCTTGACACATTCTTACAGCACAGAGCTCTCCCGTCCAGACACAAACACAGCCAACTTCTTATCTATGTAGGTTGGCCCAATAACTGGAAAGCAGGTTAACCCTGTCCTCTGCAAAAAAATAGTGCAGGAAACAATGCCACCCGCCTTTTACTCTAAGTGGACCATTATACCTGCTGTGGTTACCCTGTAGTTACTGTATAGTTACATTCGTTACATTGTGAACTTACAACTGGAAGATGTTTATAAGAAAACTTCCTGCATTGGTGAATATACAGGGGAAGAGGTGAGGATGGTTGCTGCTAAGTCACTTCAGTCGTGTCTGACTCTGTGCGACCCCCTAGATGGCAGCCTACCAGGCTCCCCCGTCCCTAGGATTCTCCAGGCAAGAACACTGGAGTGGGTTGCCATTTCCTTCTCCAATGCATGAAAGTGAAATGTGAAAGTGAAGTCGCTCAGTCGTGTCCGACTCTTAGCGATCCCATGGACTGCAGCCTACCAGGCTCCTCCGTCCATGGGATTTTCCAGGCAAGAGTACTGGAGTGGGGTGCCATCGCCTTCTCCGAGGATGGTTAGGTCACCTAAATGAATCTTTACAGATTCTCACAAATGAGCAAAGTGGCAGAAGAGGAAAACCAGAGCCTCAAGGATGTAATTAGTGACTCCTAACCAGTGACTCTGGAGAAGGAAATGGCAACCCACTCCAGCATCCTTGCCTGGAAAATTCCATGGACAGAGAAGCCTGGAGGACTAAATCCATGGGGTTGCAAAGAGTCAGACATGACAGAGTGACTAACACAAACACACACACACAATTCATGGCTTCTAAACTCCAAAGAAGGACTGTGTGGGGGCTGGAGGCTGAAAGTCAACTTCTTTTTTGTTGTTGTTGTTGCAATAGTTTTGTTCTTTATCTGGTGGCTACACACCTTTGCTTCTTCAGAATCCTGTAGTACAAAGTGGCAAATCAGCTTTATTAGGCTCATTTCAGCAACAGAGTCGATGAGTCGCCAAGAGATTTCAGGAGGAGGTAAAACCGTCAGAATTGGTTTCCAACACACAGACACAAGTAACTTCTATCTACAAATAATAAGTCACAGTCATTCCCTCTTCATGATATTTGTCTTTTCTATTAGAGAGAAATCCTATGGATGACAAGGAGACCTATATCAGTCCAAACAGCATCTTTCTTAATAGCAGAGCTAGTTCTGATCACACATACACACACATACCCTTAATCCCGATGACGAATGCTACTTTTATGTTGCCTAAAATGTCTTCAGGGCTTCCTTGGTGGTTCAGTGGCAAAGAATATGCCGACCATGCTGGGTGGGCTACAGTCTATGGGGTTGCGGAAAGAGTGAGACACAAATCAATGGCTGAACAAAAACAACAAAATGCCTTCAACATTTTAGAAATGATATAAAAAGCCAAAATAAATATATTTTTCTCTAGACACTAAATATGATATCTGGTATGTAATAAGAATTCACTCTGTATTTGCTAAATGAATAAAAAATGAAATGATCAAATACACTCTCTTAAAATTAGCAAAAGGATAGATTAAGCTTGTGTTTTTTTCTCCATGTCACACATATGTTTTTGCCAAGTTCACTTCCAATTTCAGGACTGCACTAACTTAGGCTTAATTTCTAGGTAAATACACTATGATAAAGCCTGTCGTACTAGTTTTCTTTATCTCTAGTTCCATATTACAACATTAGACATTTGTACTCTGTAATATTGATTTCCAAGGCAATTTCAATCGTGACAGATGGAGGAAGATGGCATACTACCTTTTGAAAGTGATGCAGAGTAGGAGGGAGCTATATGTTTACAATTATGTGGATTTCCAGAGGAATATAAACACAGAATGGGTAAGAATACAGCAGGCATGGCCTGTGAAGAGCCAAATTATTCATAGATGTGTCCTTATCACAAGCTGGCATGACAACTTGATCCTTTTAAAGACTCACTGTTTTATCTGTAATTCTAAATCTAAGAATCTACCTTACAGAGATTCAGAGATGTGGAAATAGATTTGTATGTGAAAACGTTCATCTCAGGAATAGCTGAACTGCCAAATCATTAGAAACAATATAAAATGTCCAACAAGAGGGAATTTGTAGAAGATACTGTTGTGCAGTCAAGCTATGGAAAACTATACAGCTATTAACATTTATATCCTTGAAGAATATTTAATACTATAAAGTATCATATAAGAGAATGAGGTTCATGTAATCAGATATGACCAGACATGAAAGTCAATTTCATATTTTCTAGTAGAACTTAAAATCCTTGTGGCACTTGTGAAACATTATTCTGCTAAAAATGAGTTCTTTTTCCCCTCAGGAAAGCCTACTCCAGGCAAACATGGAGACAGGTGCACAAAGCTTACTTTGCACCCACTGCCGAGGAACAGAAGTGACAAGGTGGTTAGTATTAAACTCCAAGGTCAAAGCCCCTAAGCTCTGGGCTATGTTGCTGCTGCTAAGTCACTTCAGTCGTGTCCGACTGTGTGTGACCCCATAGACGGCAGCCCACCAGGCTCCGCTGTCCCTGGGATTCTCCAGGCAAGAACACTGGAGTGGGTTGCCATTTCCTCCTCCAATGCATGAAAGTAAAAAGTGAAAGGGAAGTCGCTCAGTCATATCCTACTCTTAGTGACCCCATGGACTGCAGCCTACCAGGCTCCTCCACCCATGGGATTTTCCAGGCAAGAGCACTGGGCTATGTTAGAGGGTTTGCAAAGTTTGCGGCACACACGCCTCTAACGGGACTGTGGATTCCTGCACAAGGACCCAGGGTAGAACCACTGGGCTAGGTGGCGATTCGTGTCTGACTCGGCAGTTTTCCAGGGGCAAGGTGTGTCCTGAAACCCACAAATTGTAACTGAGTGGGAGGGCTCCACAGAACTTGAAACTGTTCATCAGAAAAAGGAGTGGATTTTAATATAGAAATAGTCATTTGTCTGGAGGACAAAACAGCCTCTAGGCTAGCTCCTGAGGGTCAAGGAAACCAACCACTTAGGATATGAGACGGAAGCTGGAAGTGGGTGGGAAAGTAGAAGATGGTTTGAATTCTATGAGCCTGGGGCTCTGCTTTAACTATCTGTGGATAAAGATGGGACTTTACTATCAAAGTTCCCTCTTACACAGAACTGGATTGTGCAGAAACAGGAGGACAGGTTCCCTGCAAATGACTTTTACATGTTCATAAATTCTGCAGTTTCTTCTTCTTTCTGATCACCCTTTGTAATGATAATCACTTAAACACATAGCTTGAAACTATAATGCAAATGTTAGCACCATCACTTCTATTGGAAATATCTATTATTACATATTTCTTCTCCTTTCATACATGTTTAGCTGAAGTCCTTTTGTATATAAAGAGTATTTCTATTTTTCAGTCAACATCATAAACATTTTCCATGTTATGATCATCTTCACAATCACTTTTAATGACTTTAGAATTCATGCAGGAGATGTGTCTCGCTCTCTTAGCTTCTAAAATGTTTCCATTTTCCACAATTTCAAGAGAAACTACAACAAACATTCCGTGTATAAATGGTTTTCTTTTTGTACTATCTCCTTCAGGTAAATTCCCTGAAGTGAGACCCCTAAGTCACCAGATATTCATGCCTTTATTGATTTGGGGATTGCTGTCAACCTGCTTTCTAAAAATTTTACAGTGATTTACAACACAAACAAATACATACCAGAGTGTATCTTTGCCAGCCCGAAGTATTAGTTTCATTGAGTATCTCCAATGTAGTAGATAAAAGTCGTAGCTTCTTCCATCAGCATCTGTTTGATTCCACTGAAACTGATCTATTTACATAGCTTTATCAGCTCCAGTTCTTCCAAACAGTTCATTTTTCCCACTCATCTACTATTTATCAACCTAGATAAGCTCTTTGTATAACAAACATTAGTACTTGATCATACCTGCAATCAATATATTAATACTTCCCACTCCAGCTACATTTTGTTCTCACATCAGATGATTTCACTTTTATGACTTCAATTGATTGCTTCTCATCCTTGAACGTCATCCGCCCTCCAGGGGCCTCGTGAATATCACATTGTTTTCTTCCAGTTTTTCTAATGTTTGATTGTATTGTGATTGTTGGTCTTCACTATTTAACCATCTGGAATTTGTGTATATCTTATCAGGTGTCACCCCAAACGAATGCTTTTCAAATTTCAAACCAGCAAAGCCACCAGTATTGTTAAATAATTCCACTCAGATTGATTTGTGTTACTTTCCTTGTCATATATGCACATTAAAGTCAAATGTGGGGGAACTTCCGTGGTGGTCCAGTGGTTAAGAATCCACCTGGCAATGCAAGGAACACGGGTTCAATCCCTGGATGCAGAACTAATGTCTCATAGCAACCAAGCCTGCTGGCTGCAACTACTGAAGCCCGTACGCACTGGAGCCCAAGCGCCGAAAGGAAAGAGCCCGCATGCTGCAACTACGACCAGATGCAGCCTAACTCAATAATTTTTTTTAAAAAAAGTCAAGTGTAGGGTGGGGAGAGGATGTGCTTGGAGCATGGTTTACTTCTGATTAAGTCCTTTTATAAATGTTAGTCTCTCTCTGTTATGTTCAGGATGCAAATATAAAGGGTTTTCTTTCCCACCTACTTTTGGGAGCTAGGTGTGTACAGGGAAGAGGGCTGCAACAAAAACCCAAGGGAGGGAACCCACAGGGAGTCCTCTGGCAATCTTCAGGGACAGGTCAGGAAACCACTTTCCCAACAGAAGTGTCCCATGTGATCACACCTCCCTTCAAACTTCCAGAGCCACTCCCTTTCATAAAAGCAGTCTACTGGACACACAGAGTATCCATCTCCTTTCCAAATTCTTCCACAACCTTGTGGAAGTACAGGTGCCCCTTGGTATCTGCAAGGGACTGGTTCCAGGACTCCCTTGGGTACCAAAATGCACGGGTGCTCAAGTCCCTTAAGTAAAGTGATGGGGTATCTGCATATAACCTACACACACGCTCCCAGGTGACACTAGTGGTAAAGAACCCACCCGCCAACGCAGGAGATGCAAGAGAGGTGGGTTGGATCCCTGGGTCAGGAAGATCCCCTGGAGGAGGAAATGGCAACCCACTCCAGTATTCTTGCCTGGAGAGTCCCATGGGCAGAGGAGCCTGGAGGGCTACAGTCCATAGGGTCGCCAAGAGTCAGACACAATTGAGAGACTAACACTTTCCTTTCATACCATTTTTTTAAAGGTTCCTTAAAGACTGATTAACTCAGAAAGAGAAAAACAAATATTGTAAATCAACACATATACGTGGAATTGAGTGCATTTTTCTTAAAGCAACGTCAGAATGTCTTGTCGTCCTGGAATTGGTGCCACGTCCACCAGCATCCAGCACACAGGGAGAAGCGGAGGGGAGAGAGAAGGGATCCACCAGACCACAAACCTTCACCCGGCACTGAAGGGCTCAGCCCCAAACACGTCTGGTTCACGCTAAAATGGGGAGCCGGGCGGTGCAGTGTGAGGACACCCTCTGCTGTCTGCCCTCTTCTTAGGACTGAAGGCAGAACAGCCCAGCCCTGACCCAATCTCCCTGCTGTTTCTATGATACTACATCTCTCCTCCAGTTTCACAAGTGGAGTCTGTGGTGTCTGACACAAGTGGTGTCTGAAAACATCAGATCTAGTTCCTAGTCTAAATCTCTCATCCCGGCCCCTCAGCTCAAGGGATGGTACCCACCCAGGTGGGTGACCATCCTCAGGTGTTCTCTGCTCACGTCTTTTCAGACCACACTATCCTTTTAGGAGGAAGAAAATCAAACTCCTGGATTCTCACAGAAAAGCCGACAAAGGGCTGCCTGCGAGGAATGCTGACTCATGTCTCCTCTAACAAACCAGCTGTTTTCTTATTTCACAGAAAATGAAAATAGTTACCTGGAAAGAAGAAATAATGGTACTTGCCTTAGGGAGGAGGACCCTCAATAAAATCTAGGAAGATTATTTTTATTGTATTTCCAAATGAGAGTTTTCCTTACAGAATGCATAAAAGATAAAGTGTTAAGTCGCTCACTCATGTCTGATTCTTCATGATCCTATGGACTGTAGCCCGCCAGGCTCCTCTCTGTTCTTGAGATTTTTCAGGCAAGAATACTGGAGTGGGTTGCCATTCCCTTCTCCAGGGGATCTTCCCAACCCAGGGATCCAACCCAAGTCTCCCGCATTGCAGGCAGATTCTTTACCTAAAATACTATTTTGATTGTATTTCCAAATGGAAGCTTTCCTTATAGATGGCAGACCATCGCAGCAAACAGCGATTAAGCAAATTCTAAACCCTCTTGTCGAAGCTATCTCCACTTTGCCTAACTGATCACAACTAAATGTAATTTAGATCCCTCCCCCTAACACTGCCTCTCTCCAGGCTCAAGGTTTCACCACAAAAGTAGGCAGAATGAAGTTTATTAATCAGCAAGATTAATTCTGAAATAAGACTCCCCAGTCTGTCTCTTGTCAAGTTCAGGGAGAGTGATCAGGAAGGCTTGTGCCCCTCCCCACCTGCCTAGCAGACTGTTTTCCGACAGGAATATTTTTCTCTTGGGCAACAAATGCATTTCCTGTTCCAGATCTCTTCTCTCCATGTGATGTCTCTCTGCAACGCTCCGTAAATAAACACAGTCTTTCTTAAACCCGTTACAAGATGATCTACCCCATGCCTGTAAAAAGCTGATGTGTTTCATGAAAATAAAGCTTTACCTCCGTAGTTAAGCTGAATAGTAGCTACTTGTTCTCTGCCTTACAGTGAGTGCTGCTAACTCAGAAATGCTTTCATTACTACAGCTTGGAAGCTGGCAGACAGCCACAGGCATGGGGCTAAGGAAGCCAGCATCCGCCTCGTGGACTCCAAGTCCTAGAAAGCAGAGTATTTCATAGACAAGCCCAGCTCAAGAGGGGTCTGTACACACACATTCCCACAGAAAGGACTATGCCACGGGGATGAGGTTCCTAAGTGGCCCCCAAGTCCTTTTGGTTTGTGGTATCTCGGAAGAATCCAGCCAGGCCAGGCAGGTCTGGGGATGGTCTGCAGACACCCAGCCCAGGACAGACCCCCAGCAGCTCACAGGCCTCACCCCAGCCTTGCAGGCTTGACAAGGGCAGGGCAGGGGGACATCCACCCTGGTTTCTACCCCACTGGGCCTCAGATTCTCATAATATACAATGGAGGCAGTGACACCTTATTCAGAGCATCAGTGCAGAGGGCAAATGTGACGACATTCCCTAGAAGAAACTGCTGATCTGATACCCCAGAGCGGCTCTTTGAAACAGCTGTTGTTGTTGTTAAGTCACTCAGTTGTGTCCAACTCTTTGCGACCCCATGGACCACAGCATGCCAGGCTTCCCTGTCTTTCACTATCTCCCGGAGGTTGCTCAAACTCATAGCCAGTGAGACAATGATATCATCCAACTATCTCATCCTCTGTCGCCTCCTTCTCCTGACCTCAATCCTTCCCAGCATCAGGGTGTTTTCCAATGAGTTGACTCTTCACATCAGTTCAGTTCAGTTGCTCAATTGTGACTGACTTTTTGTGACCCCATGGACTGCAGCACGCCAGGCTTCCCTGTCCATCACCAACTCCCAGAGTTTACTCAAACTCCTGTCCATCAAACCGTTGATGTCATCCAACTGTTTTGTCCTCTATCGCCCCCTCTCCTTCTGCCTTCAATCTTGCCCAGCATCAGGATCTTTTCCAATGAGTCAGTTCTTCGTATCAGGTGGCCAAAGTATTGGAGTTTTAGCTTTAGCTTCAGTCCTTCCAATGAATATTCAGGACTGATTTCCTTTATGATTGATTGGTATGATCTCCGTGCAGTCCAAGGAACTCTCAAGAATCTTCTCCAGCACCAAATTCAACCTTGTCTCAATACCCTCGACACCAAGGTCCTCCCTTTCCAAGGGATCCAGGCAAATGGACACCAGCAGCCTCGGGAAATGTCAAGAGCTCCTTACAGAGTCCGTGGCTAACAGGCTCAGATGTTTTGACTCCGTGGCTGAGAGCTGGGTTCAGGACCCAGGATGCCTGGTTCAACTTCAGCTATGTCTCCTATTAGCTGTGTGACTCTGGGCAAGGAACTCTACATGACTCTCAGTTTAACTGTCAATAAAATGGACTCAGTGCCAATATCCACCTAGTAAGTTCACTGTGAGAACTATGTGCTTTGAGAAGCATGAGCTCCAGGGATGTATCCAGCCCCGCCCCACCAGCCCTCCACACACAATAGAGCCTCCCTCTGCAGAAGCATCTCTTCTGGTCCTAAGGTTTGTTTTTGTGTTCATCTGTTGTTACTGTTATTCAGCATTTTTCACTCTACCCATGGAGGGACTGAAGTTCAGGACATATTTGCAACTTAACAAAAACCACAGCAAAAAGCAAAGATGCTAAATAGCACTCTTCTGGCGGGGGAAGGACTCTGTTCCATGGCCAGTGAGAGCAGTTGTTTCATATAAGTCTTCCTTAGGCTACTTCCAGATTAGCTGGCTCACCGATAAATGCACTTGATATTCTGTAAACAAATTTGTCAGAGAGATTTCCCCAGATAAAGGGCAGAGTTCCAGGGCCAGGCGGCAGACGCAACAACTGCAGACCTCAGCACCACCACCACTGCTGCTGGCCCAGCCAGCCTCCAGCTGACCATGCGATTGCCGGGCTTCCTACCTGCCGCCTGCCCTTCCTCCCGGCTGCTCTACCTGCTCAGCTGGGGCGGGTCCTTGCAGAAGTCCAGTCCAGCCAGCTACCAGCTGGGGCCACAGGACGTGTCAGCCTCAGCATACGTGTCTCTGAACTGGCCTGAGTTTGGGGCATGTGAGTGAGAGAGAGAGAGACACCTGAGACTGTGGGACACAGATGGTCATCCATTTACTCCTGCAGCATCTCGCGGGCCAACTCAACATGCAACGTGCCTGACTTCTCTCTACTTCACAGATGTGGACATGGAGTTTGGACACTCAGGGAGCTGTCTGAGGTCAAGGTCATAAGTGACAGGAGGAAGATTCAAAACAGAACTTGTTTAAAAATTCCACACTTCCCTGTGTGGGGAAATCACAGAATCACCCCGATGTCAAAATCCCAGAAGAAGTCTGTTATAAAATGCATCCTAGAGTAGTGCTTCCCAAACCTTAAGTGTTAATTGCTCAGTCATATCTGAACCAACTCTTCTAGAACCCATGGACTGTAGCCCACCAAGCTCCTCTGTCCATGGAATACTCCAGGTAAGAAAACTGGAGTGGGTTGCCATTTCCTTCTCCAGGGGAATCTTCCCAACCCAGAGATCAAACCCAGGTCTCTCATGTGGCAGGCAGATTCTCAAAGCCAGAGAAGTCCTCAAAGCCAGCTGCTTCTGCAGTGAGCAGGGTTCAAACCTGCACCAGGAGACCCCATTGAATTTCAACTCCAACTCCTTAACCACTCAGCCATCCCAAACCATAACGTGCTTACAAGTCACCTGCAAGCCTGAGATGTGGACGCTGATTCTAGAGGTCAGAGGTGAGGGCCTGAGCGTGTCCATTTCTAAGAGTCCCCCGTTTGGGGACCACACTTCTGAACAGCAGGACCCTTAGCAGCAGACACTGAGCTTTCTTAAGCAGACACCACCAACATTTAAGACACTTTGAGCGTGCATCCCCCAACACGTGTGCACTCAGTTATTTATGAATTGTACATACCTGTATTCTGACCCGTAACTAATATAACATCACATCCAGTTAGGACAAGATACAGTGTTACAATCACAGCTCTAAATCCACATTTAAATAATCTTGGTGATGCTCAATTTCTGTCCAGCTTATTGTCATTTCCCCCCGGCCCCTTGGCTAAGAAAACTCTCATACAAGGAACAGGAGAAACCATATCAATGCTGCCACTTTCTTGTATTCATTGTATTCAGAGCAAGCAATTTCACTTGTTACTATGATAGTCAGTTTCTGTTTTTTAAGCCATTTATCTATTTTATGAAGCTTAATTTAGGGTGGCTCAGATGGTAAAGAATCTGCCTGCAACACAGGAGACCTGGGTTTCATCCCTGAGTTGGGAAGATACCCTGGAAAAGGAAACAGCTTCCCACTCCAGTATTTTTGCCTGGAGAATTCCATGGACAGAGAAGCCTGGCGGCCTACAGTTCACAGGGTCACAAACAGTTGGACACGACTGAGCACATGTAGATAATGTTTGTGTACATACACACATAGACACGTGTATGCATGTGTGTGTGTATATATACACATAGACACGTGTATGTATGTATATGTGTATGTATACACACACATGTATACTTACGTGTGTGTGTGTGTGTGTATATATACATCCAGACACAAATACAAATGGCAGTGTTTTTGAAACAAGTACTCTAATTTCTTTTCTTGGTGGATCAGATTCCCCAAAGCTTTCAGGCACACTCAGTCATTCAAGATGAATTCCATCAATGTCAAGGCACAAATGCATGTGCTTACACGATGGCATTTAAAAACACAGTTTAGACTCTCAGCATTACTAGCCCTGCATTTAAACTATGCAAACATTAATGGGCTTTTTTATTCCCGGAGGTCCACTCCAGACACATTTCCTCAGTTTTCTCTACTTCCTATACCAACATAGGGAGAGATTTTCTCTAGAATAGGAATATACCTCACTGCTAAGACACAGGAAAAAACACAGCATAGAAACAGCCCTCAGAGACACCTCACAGCTCTCATGGAACAAACAAGCTTCAGGCAAGAATAAGCTTTCATCCTTTTCAGAAGACATTTTAACTTGCAGATAAATGATCATCCGAATTTAATAGCGATATTCCACTCCTCTTTGGCAACTTAGAGACATAGTCAACTTCACACAAAAAGGGGAAATTTTCACCCAGAAATAAATGAAACCATGGTAAACAGGTAACTGAATATTCTGAATATAAATATCAAGGTAAATCTTCTCTTCCCAGTGGTCTCATATGAATAGAAAACAAGTATCTGTAATAAGGAGAGGTATGATAATGAAATTTTAACACCCAGCAGGAGGCTTTAATTTTAATGGATCTGAGTTTTTGCTGTAAAATGAATCAACTGTCTAAAGACCGACCTCTGGGATGGTTCAGAGGCATCCTTAAAAAAATTGCAGCAGAAAGAATAAAAATTCTCTGTAGCAAAATTAAGCTTCATTTTCACAAGTCTCTTCTTCCTTCTACTGCTTGACATGTTAATGTTAAGCATACCCTCTGGGCAATTTCTGTTTGGAACACTGTTCTTCTAAACAGAACTGATCACAACCCACTGCTCTTGGGCATTCTGCACAATATTGCAAGGTTCCAACCTGAATGCGGAGAGGGGGTCCCTGGTGAGCCCGACAGGAGCACCTGGCCGGGGGGAGTGGGCTCTGGCCAATGAGCAAGCGAGTCCTCTCTCCTGAGCTCACGGCCAAGACAAGACCCACACACTCTCCCTGCTGAAGCTGGACTCTAAGAAAACAAGCACTGGTGCATTCCAACCATGTCCAAAACCATCAGACGGGGTCTTGTACGAAGAATGGGGGGGCGGACTTTCCCTGTCCTAATGTCAAGCTGGCAGTTACATTTCTGTCTGCCTCTGGGTCTGGGGTTTGCAGACACATTAAAAGGCCTCCTTCACATCCTTCTTTATCTGCAGGGACAGTCAGAGTGTAAGAGTGAAAGTGTTAGTCATTCAGTCGTGTCCCACGCTCTGCAACCCCTGGACTATACATAGCCCACCAGACTCCTCTGTCCACAGAATTCTCCAGGCAAGAATACTGGAGTGGCTGCCATTTCCTTCTCCAGGGGATCTTCCCAACCCAGGGATCAAACTCAGGTTTCTTGCACTGCAGGCAGATTCTTTACTGTCTGGGTCACCAGGGAAGCCCAGGGACTGTCAGAACCTTCACTCAAACCTTACGCCAGCAGGCAGGTGGCTATGTTCAGACTCTGGCCAAAATCCCTTGCCTGGAGGGTGTTCTTCCAATGGGCTTCTGTGGCCAGAAGGGGGATGCAGTTCTGTCCCTAGTGTTAGCGTCAACAACCACAGAAAGATGAATTACTCCCCAGATGATTTTTTTTTAAAAACACCTGAAGTTTCTATAGAGTGCGACCTCCTGGTTTTCTCCATATCTCTACCCAGCCCAATCCTGGGACTCAAGATCCAGATACAACGAGCTGACGGCAGCCACCCTGAAGCCCTGGCAATAATCCAGGCCTGCAAGTTGCCTCCTGAATCTGGAGGAGTAGAGATGGGGTGGGGGACGCAGACCGGTGAAGATTTCTGATGCAGAAAAACTCAGGGAGGGATTCATGAAGGGCCGAGAACCTGAGCTGGATTTTGTAAAAGAAAACCCGAAGGCAGAGAGGATAGAGCGAATAGATTCCAGACTGAAGGACACGGTGAGCAGGCGGGGAAAGGCGTGTCTGGAGAACCGGCAGGGACCCGTGGCTGGAGCGAAGGGTTCACAGAGGGAAACTGGTAATAGCTTTTTTTTTTTTTAATTTAATGGGAGGCTAACTACCTTACAATACTGTAGTGTTTTTTGCCATACATTGACATGAATCAGCCATGGGTGTACATGGGTCCCCCATCCTGAACCCCCCTCCCACCTCCCTCCCCATCCCATCGCTCAGGGTTGTCCCACTGCACCAAGCTTTGAGTGCCCTCTTTCATGCATTGAACTTGGACTGGTCATCTATTTCACATATGGTAATATACATGTTTTAATAGCTTCTGTCAACAGAATCTGCACTGGTGGGTCCCCAAGACAGGTCCTGAGTGGCTCTCGCTCCATCAGCCTGCGTTGTTGGCAGTGCGACCGCTCAGCTGAGCTCCTGTCTCCTCTGAGGACAGCACATCCTGCCTGCTGGCTTTCCTGCCCTAGCTTTGTGTCGAGTTTGCTTTTCAGTACAGCTGTCTGCTTGGAGCAGATTCCTCCGTGGCTCCAGACCAAGTGGGCTCTTCTGAACTTCGGCCGCGTTTCTGCCCGTTGAGCTTTCCCAACAAGCTGTACTGAGTGTTGAGAACGTCTCCCTCTTGGGGAGCCAGCTGTCTGCTTTTTCACTGACCTAATGCTCTCTCTGGAGCTACGGAATGACTGTCATAGCTCTGGGAGCACATTTTCCTTTTCGCTCGACGTGGACAAATGAGAGGAGTTTATAGAAGACAAACAAAATGTTCTCTCCAGAAATACATGCTTCCGCGCAATCGTCCAACACGTGTGTTAATAGTATACTTTGTTACAGGGTCTGTGCTAGACACTGGACGCACTAGCAGTGGTCTCCAAAACATGCTAAGCGATCATCAAACAATTTATCTTACAGATTAACTAATAAAAACAAGCTTGTTACCAAAAAAAAATAAATTTGCAGAACAGCCAAAAAAGAAAAGAGGCTAATAGT
Organism: Bos mutus; assembly: GCF_027580195.1. Taxonomy (NCBI): domain Eukaryota; kingdom Metazoa; phylum Chordata; class Mammalia; order Artiodactyla; family Bovidae; genus Bos; species Bos mutus. Next base: position 31,229,809 of record NC_091628.1, read on the forward strand.
GAAAATTCACCATCACCATCCCACCCCCTACTTAGCCTCCAATCCCCTCTTGTTCAAAATCATCTTTTTTAAAATATCCTTATGGGCATTTGATTCTGGACCTTGTAAATTTTTCTAGTGAATACGAGAAATACAGGCCATTTATCCAGATCAGAGAATCTCCACTTTGCCAACAACTGACATTTGGGGGTCAGAAAATTCTTTATGGGGGACTGTTCTTGCCTGGAGAATCCCAGGGACGGGGGAGCCTGGTGGGCTGCCGTCTATGGGGTCGCACAGAGTCAGACACGACTGAAGCGACTTAGCAGCAGCAGTCCCGTGCATTACAGAGTGATCAATAGCAGCCCTGGCTAGTACACACTAGAGGCCAACAAGCAGGGATGACGACCAAAAATGTCCCCAGATGATGGCAAACAGTCTCCAGGAGAGACAGCAAAACCACCTCCATCAAGATCTAGCTCATTTGGGCCAACGTAATTCTTTCATCAACAGCTGAGCAACTGGAAGGGACTAGAATGTCGTGAAATGGTAACTCATAGGAAAGCTTACTGGAAGACTCTTCTGACTAATTTAATTTCCTTTTAAACTCAATGATCACATCCCCCATTACTGAAAATATTTCCAAAATACCCGTATCTTTTCCTGCCATACTAGGTGCTATTATCTGAGAATAATTCACTTCTTTTGACTATTGGAGTTCTTAGAATACCTAAAGTTATTTTTCAGTACAGCAACTATTGTTAAGTGGTACTGCAGGTATAAAATTCTAACATCAGACCAATACTGATCAGCCCTCAAATATACTCACTGCAAATGACTCAGAAAGGATGCAGAGAGCGCGGTCTGGGAGCTCCACACCTCCGTGCCTCCCTGGTGATCTTCCCTTAAACCATTCTTTTGACACTGTTTACTTACTAGGCTATCTCATTAGACTGTAAGGCAGAAACCTAATTTTATTCCTTTTATGGTCTCAAGATTGAGCATAGTAAATATTACAAGTCAGATGTTTGATAAACATTTATGCACCTAAATTTAAAAAAAAGAGTATATACTAAGAAAAACAAATAAAACATGGAACCACAGCACGCATGAAGAGCCCTGTATTTCTGCTAAGGAACCGGGGTGTTAGCCTGTAAGTAAATACCAACAAAGGCCTGTACAGTCAAAGCTATGGTTTTTCCAGTAGTCATGTATGAATGTAAGAGTCGAATCATAAAGAAGCCTGAGTGATGAAAAACTGATGCTTTCAAACTGTAGTGCTAGAGAAGACTCCTGAGAGTCCCTTGGACCACAAGGAGATCAAACTAGTCAATCCTACAGGAAATCAACCCTGAATATTCATTGGAAGGACTGATGCTGAAGCTGAAACTCCAATACTTTGGCCATCTGATGTGAAGAGCTGACTCACTAGAAAAGACCCTGATGCTGGAAAAGATTGAAGGCAGGAGGAGAAGGGGACGGCAGAGGATGAGATGGTTGGATGGCATCATCTATTCACTGGACATGAGTTTGACCAAACTCTGGGAGATGGTGAAGGACAGGGAAGCCTGGGGCGCTGCAGTCCATGGAGTCTCAAAGAGTCGGATACAACTGAACAACAACAACAACAAAGAAACTAACACAACACTGTAAATCAACATCATAAATCAACTATACTTCAATTTTCAAAAGAGCATAAAGAGGAACCCAACTTATGAGGGGCTCTACCACAAAGCCAAGGCTTCCACTGAGTAACATATGCCATGAATAAAGGTTTTTTTCTCTTTCTAGTTTCTTAAACAAAGTGTGGTCTTACCGTGGTCTCTCAATATATCTCTGCTGTAGAAAGAAGGACTGTGTGAGTCTTTCTTTCCTTGAAATGAGTTGAAAGAGAAAGGACTCCTCCTCCCAGAGCCACAAGCTTCCAAGTTGCCTTGTTCATTCTATAAACAGTCACCGAGCACCCAGCACGTGTCAGGCGTTCAGTGGTCCAGGTGCCAGGAAAATAGCAGTGCATAAACAGGCTGCCAGCCCTCACGGAGCGCACATTCTGTTGACAAGCTGGACCTACAGGAGCAAGATTACAAAATGCACAGACCTCCCTCCCTCCCCTACATACCAAGGCTGCTCCTCAAGCCACAGAGAGTGACAACTACTTCTGCAAAGGCCGTTCAGCCTCTCCTGGCATCTAGAGGAATGTTCCATCCTAGCACCTGGACACTAAGCACACACAGCATTTCTAATAATCAAGAAGTTAAGTACAATGAATAACGACCATAAAAATATGAAGATGAATTAAATACAAAGTTCTTTTCAGGCAAAAGCAGATCTTGAAAAGCCATTTAATTCATCCTCCTATCGTTGAAAGTGAAAGCATTAGTTGCTCACTCATGTCTCTTTGCAACCCCATGGAACCAGGCTCCTCTGTCCATGGGATCCTCCAGGCAAGAATACTGGAGGGGGTTGCCATGCCCTTCTCCAGGGGATCTTCCTGAGCCAGGGATGGAATCCGGATCTCTCGCACTGCAGGCAGATTCTTTACCTTCTGAGCCACCAGGGACATTCTCTGCCTCTCCTGGCATCTAGACAAAGGTCTCCATCTTAGCACATGGACACTAAATACACACAGCATTTCTAGCAATCAGGATGCTAAGTACAAAGAATAACCACCACAAAAACATGAGGATGAATTAAACACAAAGTCCTTTGCAGGCAAAAGGAGATCTTAAAAAGCCACTTAATTCAAGCTCCTGTTGTTGAACAGAACCAAACTAAACCTTCAAAAGAAGAGCTAGAAATGGATCTCCATGTGACCTCTCAACACAAAGTCCTGACCTTCTGCCCCAGGAAACCACTGCCAAGTGGCTGATGTCCGTACAGGTTCTCAGTGTTTCTGACAGGAGGGAAGATGGGGCTGGAAATCCACATTGTATGAAAAATGTCCAAGCTAAAGCAACGTCAGAAAATGTTTGAATAACCCATTCATTTTTAATCCTTCTGTAATTTCTGTGATCATTTTAAATGTGATGAACTCATCTGACATAAAGTGAGGAACGCAGGAACTTTTCCAGGATTCCTATTGTAATTCATCACAAACTGGACGCCTGTTCAAATATTACACAGTTCCCTGCTATCTGTCTCTAATAGCAGGAGCGAAGCCATCGCATTTGCCTACTGGCGGCTTACCCATTAATTACCAAAGATGGCACACTGCCAGTGAGATCCAGGCCCCTCTGAGCGTGCCCCGATGACCTAGTTTAATCAAATCTGGCCTCGAATCCAACAGAACACAGATTTAATTCATAGCTAGAGGGCTGGATGACAGCATGTATCTAACAGTTTGAGAGAGCAGTGCATGGAAAACTGAGCGGTCTTATGCACCATTTAAAACAGACAACAGAAAAGACTAAGTGATTTCTTATCATCTTGATGGGATTGTCCACATGACTTCTATTGACTCTGTACCCCCCTCACCCCCAACAACCAATTTCCTAACATTCTGGGCTCCGGGCCTGTGGATTTAAGTATTGAAATATGGTTGGTCTCTACTCCTATGTTTTCTTCCTAAGGACAAGATGGATTGGGAAAAAGATTAACCTCAATATCCCTGAAATAATGGACCTTGATACCCTGGTGCTTCTAATCTATTCCTGAGGATCATTTTAAAGCAGAAAATAAAATACATGCACTGCCAAGTTTCTTTACATATTCAAAATCTGAGTGTATTTCAGTCCTATTTGACATTTAGATATTTCAGACTCACAGGACTTTCTTTGGTGGGAAAAAAAAAATTAAGTCCTTAAAAATCTCTAAGTCTTTAGGAAACAAATTATAACCAACAATTCCTCACATCTCACTATATGATGCAAGTATTCTTTTCCCTTTGGCCAAACTGTGCGGTTTATGGGAACTCAGTCCCCCAACCAAGGATGGAACCCAGGCCCCCAGCTATGGAAACTCAGAGCACTAACCAAGAGACTATAAGGGAAGTCCCACAAATTTTTGTATCTAGGATCCCTCTGGCCTTGTTCAGTTGGTGCCTGCTGATGACAGAATGATCTGCTCCATTTTTAAGCAGTTCTGTCTATGACACTATCAAGCTTCATACAATGGGGGATACAGAATTCCGGATACAAAAAAGACTTTCAGGAGGGAACCCAGTCCCATGTCCAGGCAGGCAGTAGAGGCCAGTGGTTAAGGGCACAGCTGGCTGCAAGATCCAGCTTCAACCCTCACCACTTCTGAGCTGGAAAATGAGGGTGTTGGCAGCACCTACCTTATATAGTGTTCAATAAACAAACAAAACAATGAGGTCAGAGAAGCCTGGTGGGCTACAGTCTAAGCGGTGGCAAAGATTCGGACATGACTTAGGGACTGAGCATGCACACACAAACACACATACACATGGGCTCACACAGCACTGAAGCAAGTGAGCACTCACCAAAATGGTAGACAGAACCAGCATTTAAACACTGTAAAGTCACATCACTCCATTTAGCAATGTGCTATGTACATGGTGCTATGCACCTAACCTAACACCTTCTACCATATGATAACCCACTAACCCTGCCGTTTAAAAAGCTACTGTTTATGTCCACATCTCTCCTGCTGCAGTGGACCTACCTCCTTACATAATCAGCGGAAAGGATCTCTTATTAAAATAATCAAGGCAATTATTTGGATCACAGAGTGATAAAATACGTCAACTCCAAATTTATGAAGATTAATGATAATGAGAGTACTGGATTGTTCTTAAATATCATTGTTTCATTTTAACATTTATGAAGCTCGTGTTTTCACAGACCTTTCCTAGTAGTAAATATCATTCTCCCTATGAAAATGAAAGTGTTAGTCGTTAAGTCATGACCAATTCTTTGTGACCCCATGAAGTTAGCCCACCGGGCTCCTCTGTCCATGGGATTCTCCAGGCCAGAATACTGGAGTGGGTTGCCATTCCCTTCTCCAGAGGATCTTCCCAACTCCAGGATAGAACCCAGGTCTCCCATATTGCAGGCAGGTTCTTTACCATCTGAGCTCAGTGGAACAAGAAATTATTAGCTCAAAGTCACAGGTACCAAATACTAGACCCAAAACATCATATTCTCATTCTTTCCTTGGTATTCCAAAGGAAAAGAAAAAAACATAGTATCTACAAACAAAGTGAAACACACAGCTAAGCAATTATCTAGGGGGGAATTAACTCACATAAGCCTCCCTAATCCTCTTTCCCCTTTTCCTTCTGCCACTGAACTCATTAAAAAAAAAAAAAAAAAAAAACTACATTGTTTCTTTCTTCAATCATGTACATATGGTGGGAGCCGGGAAGAGAGGTTTCAGATATAAATAACACCAGGGCCTCTTTCCATAAATCACATAAACGGTTCTTTTAATTGATCATACATTCTTCTACCTTGTATTCAGAGGATCAACCCCCCTCCACTCCCCACCCGCCGCCCCTCCCACCGCACACACAGGAAAGAAATGTGGGCCTTGGCAGGGGTAAGGGAAATAAACACCAAGGTTCACTGGAATTACAAGTATTCTCTGAGGTCTCTTTTTCCCTAATATTTATTTTTATTTATTTATTTGCACCCAGTCTCAGTTGAGGCATGTGCGATCTTCCATCTTCACTGTGACACGCGGGATCCTCTAGCTGTGTCGTGCGGGATCTAGTTTCCCGACCAGAGATCGAACCTGGGCTCCCAGAACAGGGAACACAGAGTCTAAGCACTGGACCGCCAGGGAAGTCCTTCTGAGGTCTCTTTATTGTTATTCTTATGTTAAGCGGGTTTCCTCCAGGGGAGGAAGAGATGGATAACTGACACCATAACAGAATGTGTTTATCATTCCACAGAGAAGCCCCTCGGAGCTCCCTCTAATCAGTTCGGTCATCAGCACCCAAGAAAGAAAAAGCTTTTTCCCTGGCCACATATTTTGTGTCTATGGCCCAGCCTCATTTCCATTTCCCAGTCCTTTCCTCTGTATGATTCATCAGCGTCCCAGTGGCTGCCACCACCATCTTGACCATGCCAACAATCACCATGACCTCTACCCATGACCTCAGCTACCAAGAACACTAGCACCATCACCTATCTGTCCTTTTTTTAATCTCAGTTACAGTTCAGTTATCAGTCACATTCTCCACCCCCAGCCCTCTCTCTGGGCCCAACACTTTGCTGTATCTCTCTTACCCTGTATTTGTCAATTAATAGCCACCCATTAACAACAACATAACAGCTTTTTATCTCATCCAAAGATTAATTACAAAAACCCAGCAGTAAGGAAAAGTCAGCCATTATGGATACGCCCAACAATTCAGTTCAGTTCAGTTCAGTCGCTCAGTCGTGTTCAACTCTTTGCGACCCCATGAATCGCAGCACACCAGGCCTCCCTGTCCATCACCAACTCCTGGAGTTCACTCAAACTCACGTCCATCGAGTCGGTGATGCCATCCAGCCATCTCATCCTCTGTCGTCCCCTTCTCCTCCTGCCCACAATCCCTCCCAGGATCAGGGTATTTTCCAATGAGTCAACTCTTCGCATGAGGTGGCCAAAGTATTGGAGTTTTAGTCTCAGCATCAGTCCTTCCAAAGAACACGCAGGACTGATCTTTAGGACGGACTGGTTGGATTTCCTTGCAGTCCAAGGGACTCTCAAGAGTCTTCTCCAACACCACAGTTCAAAACCAATTCTTCAGCGCTCAGCTTTCTTCACAGTCCAACTCTCACATCCATACCTGACCACTGGAAAAACCATAGCCTTGACTAGATGGACCTTTGTTGGCAAAGTAATGTCTCTGCTTTTCAGTATGCTATCTAGGTTGGTCATAACTTTCCTTGCAAGGAGTAAGCGTCTTTTAATTTCATGGCTGCAATCACCATCTGCAGTGATTTTGGAGCCCAAAATAATCAAGTCTGACACTGTTTCCACTGTTTCCCCATCTATTTCCCATGAAGTGATGGGACCGGATGCCATGATCTTCATTTTCTGAATGTTGAGCTTTAAGCCAACTTTTTCACTCTCCTCTTTCACTTTCATCAAGAGGCTTTTTAGTTCCTCTTCACTTTCTGCCATAAGGGTGGTGTCATTTGCCTATCTGAGGTTATTGATATTTCTCCCACCAAAACTCAAGTTTAAATAGTCCTTAAGAATAAGAATATTACAGAGACGATGACCTACAGAATAAAACCACCTTAGAAGTGCTTGAAATTTGAAGCACACATTCTCTATCACTAAATTGCATTCAGTTCAGTCGCTCAGTTGTGTCGGACTCTTTGTGACCCCACGAATTGCAGCACGCCAGGCCTCCCTGTCCATCACCAACTCCCGGAGTTCATTCAAACTCATGTCCATCGAGTCAGTGATGCCATCCAGCCATCTCATCCTCTGTCGTCCCCTTCTCCTCCTGCCCCCAATCCCTCCCAGCATCAGAGTCTTTTCCAATGAGTCAACTCTTCACATGAGGTAGCCAAAGTACTGGAGTTTCAGCTTTAGCATCATTCCTTCCAAAGAACACCCAGAACTGATCTCCTTTAGAATGGTCTGGTTGGATCTCCTTGCAGTCCAAGGGACTCTCAAGAGTCTTCTCAAACACCACGGTTCAAAAGTATCAATTCTTCGGCATTCAGCTTTCTTCACAGTCCAACTCTCACATCCATACATGACCGCTGGAAAAACCATTGCCTTGACTAGATGGACCTTTGTTGGCAAAGTAATGTCTCTGCTTTTGAATATGCTATCTAGGTTGGTCATAACTTTCCATACAAGGATTGCATTAACTTGGTCATTAATTTGGTTTAAAACATGGTTTAGGTTTTCCCTCCTGAGTTTTACGCCTAGAAAACCCAGGCCACCCCTCTGGCCTCCAAACCTACAGTAGCCACTGTCCCTCTGATAAGTTTCTTTCAATCAATCCAAGTGTCCAATCAAAGCCACACCCCAAGCTATTACTTCTTTCTCCTGTCTTTAAGGAGTAGAACTCAATAAAAAGCCTCCCTTCCTTACAATCTGTCCAGAGAACAAAACAACAGTTCACAGAGGGCTGTAAACTTTGCAAGGCCACAGCATTCAATGGGACTCCAATCACATCATTTAAAAAATTGTCTGTATTTTTATCGCAACTTTAATGACTTAAAGATGGGTAATTTATTTATATTACAAGTTTCCAGCATATGGCAATAAAGTACCTCGTTCTAAAAATTAGTGCAGTTCTACCATTCTCCATCAGATGGAAGTAAAAGGTCCATGGAAGAGATGCTTTTGTCAAATTTGGACAAAATGCCATATGGGCTAGAACAGCCCTCAGAAAAGCGTCTCTCAAGTGTCTCAAATGTTTTAAACTTTCCGCAATCTTGGTGGTTCAGTAAAGCTTCTATGCATCATTTAATGAACTCTGTTTGCATTTCATTAACTTTTTCCCTCCCAATCTGGTCTCTCTCTCTCAAGAAGCACATTCTCTAATCAAAGCAAGCCCTCAAAAACGACTGCATCATCTCGTCCTATTTCTGTCAACTGATATTATTCAACACATGTTAACAACCACACCACAACCTTTTGTCACTGAAAAAGATTAATTACCCCTACGAAAGAGATGTCTTTATAGACACACTCCTCAATTTTAAAATCATTAACAAGACACGTTGCTTGAACTGGAGTTCCAATTCATATCTGAATATAATTCTCACGTCTTAAAAAAAGCAAAACTAAATTACGCTTTCACATGAAAACCCAGTTTAATTCACTTGCATCATTAATAATATTTACCCAAATTCACCACCAGCGATTTACTTGGAGTACCAAGAAGTCTCACACAACATTTAAGAGGCAACTGCGTGTCCCAGTCAAGTGGAACTATAAATTGAATAGAAACCCACGTAAACTTACCTTGACGCACAGAAAAGCAGTGTTACTGCCATTGGTGACAGTTGGCCCTAGTTGACAATTCACGTGTGGAAACCTTAAAGGGAAAAGGGACAGGAAAATTCAGAAGAAAGGGGAGGATCCGGGGATGTGTAAACAGCACTCCACTACACGCTGCGTCTCACTAGGAAAGTACAGTCAGTGCAGGAGTTCTTGAATCTAGACAATAACTGTGCCACAAATAAGCTCTTCATAATGGGAGTTGTTTCAATAAACGCACCATGTTTCCATTGGCTAGGATTTCAGAGATACTTAATCTTACATTCAGATTAATCCTCAATGGATTACATGACTTCAATTTTCTATCTTAATCCCTCAAGTAGTTAATGATCTGAAAACCGATTCTTAAATACACCATATAAATGAAGGATCTTAAGGACTTAAGGCTTTTATCAAGGGAAGAATACCTCTGATACATGAATAATCATGTCCATTTTCCAGATCTTAATTTTCTTAAATTGCACCAAATTTATACTTGTTATGCTTCTTATATTCTTAGAATTCAGGAGAAATAAAAAGCCAGAGCAACTATAAATCCTACAATATTAACAATATTAATTAAATCCTTAATAAAACTATATTTCAAAACAAATCAGCAAAATTTATTTTCCTCTCTAAATTGCCCAGCGAGAGGAATAGTTTTTAGGTGGTAGAAAAGACGCAAATTTTCCTCCCAAATGCTACTGCAAGAGACCACAGAATGCCTACTATTATTGGGCTGACTCATATAAAATTACTGTTACTCAACCATTTTATTACCTGCAGAAATGACAATTTTACCATTTTTCCAAACAAGCAAATAGACAGAATTGGAAAACCCAGTGATTATGAAACAATTAAATCTTCAAAACTACCTATCTCTGTGCACACGTCATTTTTCTGAGAAGCATCAGGGAGTCTCGGTATAAACTGTTTCCATTCCAACCCAGCACATCTTCAGGGCACCTAGAAGACAAGAAATGAATCGCCTCCAGCATTTGGAAGGGCTGAGAGCACGTTTCTGGTTCCTTCTTCCCACCTGGTCCCTATTGACTGCCAACTCCCTCTCGGCTACGTTATTACATTATTTTTAATAATATACTCAGTAACCCGTCTATCTCAGGACCTTCCCAACCAGCACTCCCACCACCTCCCACCGCTATGAACCCCACCACAACCACCCCTACCGCTATGGATGTCACACGGGGCGCCCAGCGCTGCCGGGACTAAAACCAATGGCGTAGAGGCCGTGTGAGAACCGGTGTACAAAAATCCACATGTTCACAAGCCGTGCCTTCTTCCAAAATGGAGCAGAAAGCACCTAAATAATCTTCCCTCCTACCAGGAGACCTGTTAAATGAGCTCCTATTGTTAAGTTGCTTTGTTTGTTTGTTTGTTTGTATGAACTTGCAGTCAGTTGCAAAATAAACCTTTTGACCTCTTTTTAGACCATCTATCTATCTCTCATTCCCTATTTTTAATATCACTTATCTGAAGACAATATTTTGGATGGATTAAGTTAAACAAAATATATTTAAATTCATCCTATTGTTTTCCTTTTTAATATGGCTACTAGAAACATTAATGTGGCTCACACTGTATTTCTGTTGGACAGTGCTACTCTGTAAAGTATAGTCTGTCTCCTCCTTATTAAACAATCTGCTCCACAGACTTTGAGAATGAACGAACTTATGGTAGACAGGGAGAAGGGACAGTTAGGGAGTGTGGGATGGACATGTACACATTGCTATATTTAAAATGGAAAAACCAACAAGGACCTACTGCTCAGGGAACTCTGCTCAATGTTATGCAGCAGCCTGGACAGAAGGGGAGTTTGGGGGAGAATGGATACATGGATATATACAGCTGAGTCCCTTGGCTGTTCATCTGAAACTACAACATTGTTAATCAGCTATACCCCACTATAAAATAAAAAGTTGAAAATTAAAAACAAATATCTGTTACAATGCTGTTGGCTTTTCCCAGTGATTACACAGCCATGAACACCAGATGGCACTCCCGTGACTGATACGCAGCAGGGCCCTGCTGGACGCACAGATTTTGCACACATGCTAAGTTGCTTCAGTTGTGTCTGACTCTCTGTGACCCCATGGCCTGTACCCCACAAGGCTCTTCTGTCCTTGGGATTCAACCCACTGGAGTGGGTTGCCATGCCCTCCTCCAGGGATCTTCCCAACTCAGGGCTCAAACCAATGTCCCTTATGTCTTCTGCATTGACCAGGTGGGTGGGTGGGTGGAGGAGGGTGTTCTTTACCATTAATGCCACCTGGGGAAGCCCCCACTAAAAGCTCACACAATGTTGCTCTCAGTTCAGTTCAGTCGCTCAGTCGTGACCGACTCTTTGCGACCCCATGAATCGCAGCACGCCAGGCCTCTCTGTCCATCACCAACTCCCGCAGTTCACTCAGACTCACATCCATCGAGTCAGTGATGCCATCCAGCCATCTCATCCTCTGTCGTCCCCTTCTCCTCCTGCCCCCAACCCCTCCCAGCATCAAAGTCTTTTCCAATGAGTCAACTCTTCGCATGAGGTGGCCAAAGTACTGCAGTTTCAGCTTTAGCATCATTCCTTCCAAAGAGCACCCAGGGCTGATCTCCTTCAGAATGGACTGGTTGGATCTCCTTGCAGTCCAAGGGACTCTCAAGAGTCTTCTCCAACACCACAGTTCAAAAGCATCAATTCTTCGGCCCTCAGCTTTCTTCACAGTCCAACTCTCACATCCATACATGACCACTGGAAAAACCATAGCCTTGACTAGATGGACCTTTGTTGGCAAAGTAATGTCTCTGCTTTTGAATATGCTATCTAGGTTGGTCATAACTTTTCTTCCAAGGAGTAAGCATCTTTTAATTTCATGGCTGCAGTCACCATCTGCAGTGATTTTGGAGCCCCAAAAAATAAAGTCTGACACTGTTTCCACTGTTTCTCTGTCTATTTGCCATGAAGTGATGGGACCAGATGCCATGATCTTCGTTTTCTGAATGTTGCTCTCAAGGTTCTACCAACTCACTGGAGTTTCCTTCTCTAGTATCAGTTGCTGCTGCTTCACACGTAAGGACCAACCTTCCTGAGGTTTCTGATCTTCTGACCTAGATATTTGACTGAATTGAAAGGCAACAAGCCTGTTGTTAAGCAACACAGGGGTCAGGTCTAAGATGAGACAAAGCTTTTGCCTCTGGCATGAAATTTAAGAGGAAGCAAAAAACGCAGTAACCAAGATGAATACATTTTTAAATAACAGCTTAACTGATACGCAACTAACATACCATAAAATGTACCATTTTAAAGGGTGCAATTCAGTGGTTTTAACAGACTCACTACATTTGTTACTATCAAAATCGAAGACATGTTCACTGTCCCACAAAGAAACCCTGTCCCGATTAGCAGGCACCCCATTATTCTCCCTACGCCCAGCACCTGACAACCACTGATCTATTTTGTCTCTACAAATCTGCCTATTCTAGATATTTTATATAAATGGAACACATAACATGTGGCCTTTTATGTCTGGCTTCTTCCACTTAAAATGTTTCCAAGTTCACACGTGTTGTATCATGAGACTGTACTTCACTCCTTTTTATGAATGACTAACATTCTACTGTATGAACATGCCACATTCTACCCATTCATCAGCTGATGGACACCAGGGCTGTTTCCAGTTTGGGGCTATTACACACAAACTGGTATATAAGTTTCAATTCTCTTAGGTATATGCTTAGGAAGGAAATTGCTGGCTATATTATATCTCTGTTTATAATTTGAGTAACCAGCAACAATTTTCCAAAGTGGCTGCACTGTTTCACAGTTCCACCAACAACGGATCACGGTTCCAATAGTCATCAATACTTGGTGTTGCCTGTATTTTTTATGTCAGCCATCTTAGTGGAGAGTAGTGATTATCTCGTTGTGCTTTTCATTTGCATCTCCCTAATAACCGAGGCTCACCACCTTTTAATAGGTAGAATTGCCATTAGTATATCTTCTTTGGAGAAATATCAACTTGAAGTCTTTGCTCAACTTTTAATTGGGTTGTTTATCTTTATATGGGCTTCCCTGTGGCTCAGCTGGTAAAGAACCCTCCTGCAATGTGGGAGACCTGGGTTCGATCCCTGGGTTGGGAAGGTCCCCTGGAGAAGGGAAAGGCTACCCACTCCAGTATTCTGGCTTGGAGAATTCCATGAACTATATAGTCCATGGGGTCGCAAAGAGTCAGACACAACTGAGCGACTTTCACTTTCTATCTTTATATAACTGAATTGCAACCATTCTTGATCTATTTGATCTATCTATTACATACATAATTTGTAAAAATTTGCTCCCCTTCTATGGGCTTTTTGTTGATGATACTCTCTAATACCCATTTTTATGAAGCCCAACCTAAATGTGCTTTCTTTTGCTACTTATGTTTTTGGTATCATACTAAGAAACCATTGCCTAATCTAAGATTACGAAAATTTACTTCTGTGTTTTCTTCTAAGAGTCTTTTTGTTTCAGCTTTGACAATTTTTGCCTCACTCAGTGAAATTTTGTTCTCATACTGTTTTGGAAAAAAAGAATTTACAGAATGTCCTTACTCTAACATTCCAGAGGTGGTTCTAAGATAAATGATATTTTTAAAATTAAAAATTAATGCAAAAAAATTCATGAACAATACCAAAAGTTTAAATTAAAACACGATCAGCAAAATTTTTTTTAAATATGATCAGTAACATGATTAGTCACCATATGCCATATTGGAGTCTTACACAAAAGACTCTCTAAAATGTTTGTCTTTTTAAAATGTTTGCTAATTAGTTCATGAATTTTTGCATTATTTTTCATTTTTTAACCATATTAAAATATTGTTTATTTTTATTGCTTAGGTTTTTAGCACCCCCTTACACTTTGTGCTTGAGGCAACTGCCTGACTCATCTCTTTCTAGTCCCAACCCTGCACAAGGGTGATTTTCAGACCACATATCTGCTTTCTTCTGTTTTAACTCTTCAAACTGAGATATTAGTTCTGACTCGCATTTACATTCCATTATAATACCTTGGATAGTTGTCAAAATGATAATTCTAAAACACAGCAGAAAAAATTCAGTATGAAGTTTGGGAGCAGAGCTCAAAGTAGTTGTATTAAATTAACTTCCTCTGCTGGTAGAAGCATATTGACTCTCTCAGTATAAAACATATTACTAGCTACCAGTTAAACTAATATAAAATTTGTTAATACTAGAGTCTTTAGGAAATTAAATGCAATTTTTGGCATGTCTGTCATACACACTTCCTAAGATATTGTGCAACACGAAGACAAAATGCATCAAGCTTAGAGATATTCATTTCAACTACAGTTATTCTGTTGCATGATTTCAGTTCTCAAATTGGCTTCCCCATAAAATAAGCTGATAGAAATATAAGAATTAGGTACAAAAATATGCTTGGTTTAATATGCAGCAACATTTACAACCCGAGAAGGCAATTATTTGTGTGTAAAGAAGGGTTGTCTACTTTCAGAAGCTATTTTGAGTAATTTCAAACAGCCTTGTACAAAGACAATTAATTCTGGATGATTTGAGATTACTTCTCTTACACTGTCATTTAACAGCAATTGTGCTCATATTAAGTTTTCAGATTAGTATTTTGCAGTAAGTCTGGTCAAGCATAAAAATGTAACTTCTCTATGAAGTGTTCGTTATTTGCTTCTGCTGTTTTGTTGCCATTTCTTATAATCCAAGGCTCTGTACTCCATGCTTCAGCCATATTACTTTTGAAAAGCACTTAAAATCACTATATCAATACTAGCATGCTTCTGGACAAATGCATTTGCCTTATTACGGTCTTTATAGAAGCTAATACACTATGTTGGCTTTTCATTTCTGCAGGTGAGTCAAAGTTCTCCAAGTCAACATCAACCTGTCATCAATACTGGCTCAGTCCTCATCACGTGCACTGCTGCCTCACCTCTAACGACTACGTGTACACGCTGCTTTGTTTGTCTAAGGAAACTGAACTTCCTGCACAGTGAGTCTGCAGGTGCACGAAGCATCACAAGACTAATAACGAGAAATCCTGAGGGGCCATACAACCTACCCACTACGGGACAGGAGAAACACACCAACCTAGAGAACAAAACTCAATCTTATATTTTAAAAAATCACTCAACAGACTGAGTTAACAATCTCTTCTCCTATCTAGTCTAAACTCTGGCAATAAAACATGAAACAGAAATAACAAAAGAAACCAAAATAATAATTACCTATAAATGATATGATTGTCTACCTAGAAAATTCAAGAAAAATAACCAAAAAGAGGTTAGAATTGATCGAAGCTTGAAAAGTGCCCAGTTACACAATTATATCTTAAAATCAATACGTTTCCATACATAAAGTATTGGTTAAATATATACTACAGTCTGAATGTTTGAGTTTCTCCAGAATTCATATGTTAAAAACCTAATGCCCAAGATAATGGTGTTAGGAGGTGGGGACTTAGGGAGATGAGTGGATCATGAGGGCAGAACCTTCAAAAGAATGAGATTGCATGAGCGTGCTAAGTCGCTTCAGCGAATCTTTGTCCAATTCTTTGGGACCCCATGAACTGTAGCTGGCGAGGCTCCTCTGACCATGGGATTCTCCAGGCAAGAATACTGGAGTGGTTGCCATGTCCTCCTCCAGGGGCTCTTCCCCATCCAGGGATCGAACTCACATCTCTCACGTTTCTATATTGGCAGGCAGGTTCTTTACCACTAGTGCCACCTGGGAAGCCCATGAATGGGATTGGTACCTTAATAAGAGAGGCCCCAGAGAGCGTCTGGCCTGCTCCTTCCATCAAGTGAGGACAGAGCAAAAAGCAGCCCCTTAGAAGACCTGCCAGCACCACGATCCTGGACCAACCAGAACCCACAACAGTGAGAATAAATGTCTGCTGTAGATAAGGCGCCAGTCTGATGTATGTTGTTACAGCAGTCCAGAGGGACTAAGACAGTGTCATATTACCACTATGCACAGTATATGTAACTGATTCATTATGTAACTGTGATGCTGGGAAAGACTGAGGGCAGGAGGAAAAGGGGGAAACAGAGGATGAGATGGCTGGATGACATCACCAGCTCAATGGACACGAGTTTGAGCAAACTCAGGAGATGGTGAAGGACAGGGAAGCCTGGCATGCTTTGATGTCCCAAAGAGTCAGACACGACTTAGTGACTGAACAACAACAATTACATAACAACAGCCAATAAGAAGAGAGCTCGCTTACAAAAGCTAAGGAAAGAGTATAACACAGCCAGGAATAACCTTCAATCCCCCATTTTCCAAACACAGTAGGCGACGTGAGAAAAGCCGGCCATGTGAGAGACCATGCACAGCAAATGAAAGGCACAGAGAAGAGGTAAGCCCACCAGCCTCCTACACACACAACCTTCCAAATGCCACCTGTCAACCTCCTACTCATGCCATCTTCCTAATGCCACTTACCTGTGTGCTCATTCCTCCAGGCCGCCCTTATGCTCCAACCCGCCAGCGAACAACCCAAGGAGACTTAATCTACAAGGAGGATTTCCTTGGCTGTGTCAGGGATAGAAATGATTATTCGCTAATGGCTTGATGAAGTAAACAGCTGTGGATCCTGTCCCCCACCCCGTCCCCCATGCACCCCGGAAGGCTAGGCCTTTCTCCAGCAGAGAGTTCCTGCTCGCTGCTCCCCTACTGGCTTCTCATCTTTTCCACTGAGGGATCCACGACCACCTGCTGCCAAGTCAACACACACGTCTTCTGATTAGTCACACGGGGTGGCCATCCGAGCACACAGGAGCCTCACCAGCCAATGAGCACTCGCCCCTTCTCAAACCCTAACCAACCCCAACACCTTCAGGCCCCAGAGGTTCTCTGGGGTTCAGTTTCACCTCCAAAGTTGCTCTAAGTTCTTGATATCCCCCAAGAAAGAGCCGTGGAGTTCCCAGTGTCAGCATTTTTCACTTAACCACTTGTTCCAAGGGAACTGCAGGAATTTGGGCTGAAATGAGACTCTCCTGCCAGCCGCTCTCCTACAAGCCAGTGGGAACCATCAAGGAAGACAGACAACCTCCCCTCTACTCCTGGTTTATGTAGTGGTGTGGACTGGACTCCAGCTGCCCTGCACAGCCCTCAGCCGTACCTGATCCCAAACCAAAACACCACCCAAGACCCAAGAGGAACACAACCTCACATGACCAAAGAGGAGGATCCCAGGGCAGGTCTGAGAAATCACCGCAACAGAATTAGAGGGGTGAGTGCTATTGTGGGGAAGCACTGGCCATGAGCCTGCCTACAGCACCAGGTCCCCCTCGTAAGCACCAACACAGTTCCAGAAGCCAAACTAAAGTTTGGTTAAAGGGAGTGTCTTTGTGGATGGATGGATGGATGAATGGATGTTTGGATGGGTGGATGGACAGGTGCATGGGTGGGTGACAGGTGGGTAAGTGGATGGATGGGTGGGGAGGTGATGGGTGGGTAGTTGGATGGATAAATGGGTGAGTGGGTGGATGGATGGATGGGTAGGTGAGTGGATGGATGGGTGGGTGGGTGATAGGTGGGAAGCTGGATGGATGAATGGGTGGATGGATGAACAGATGGATGGGTAGATGGATGGGTGGGTGGGTGGGTGGGTGGGAGGTTAGGTAGGCAGGTAAATGGGATGGGTGGGTGGATGGACAAATAAGTGGCTGGAAGGGGTATGAGGGTTGGTGGGAAGGGGTCAAGATGGTAAGATCTGAGGAATCTTAATTCAGATATGAAGTAGAAATACTTCAGAGAAAAGGAAAACCCTCCACCCATTTCAACAACCCCCTCTCAAACATTCCCGTGGTGGGCATTACAGTCTTCCATTTATCCATAAAACTGCTAATGGGAACAATTCAGTAGTGCATCCCAGCCCTTCCCAGCCTGCACTTGTTTCCTGCAGGATATTTCCCAGGCCTGAGTTTGCTCCCTGTTTAGAATTCATATTAAAGACAGAGCCTAAGGAGTTTACAGGAAGGTCTCCTATGGAGCTGATGCTATCTGTTGCTATTAACTTTATTAATGAAGCAGCTTCTGGTAGTTCATTTTTTTCTCCCTTTCCCCTCTGCAGCCATCTCTCTGAGATGTGGAAGAGCTTTAACCCACTTTCTTTCCTTACCCGCCTCCGTCTCAGCTTTTCTCTGCCTCTGGCTCACACCGAGATCCAAAAAAGTCCCTGTGTGTGTGTGTTCACAAGGCAGAGCTGGTTCTCCAGGTAACCACCTGATTCCTGATAATACCACTCAGCCCTGGTATTAGCAATCTGCATTTTCTCGGCAGCTCAGCTACAATATTGGCCAGATTTTTTTTTTTTTTGTCTTTTCATAAGACTTCAGATGTTGAAATAAGAAAAAGCATTTTTGAAAGTTAACATTTGAACATAATTAGGAAACAGGGGAGATTCAGGGTTTGTAGAGCCTTACATTTATATGACGTACGGGAGGTGAGAGGCAGAGAGTGTCTTCCTTATTTAAAAAAAAAAAAATCCATAATTACAAATGCAAACTTCTGTGGCCATGGGAGCACATTGCCAGTGTCCCTCCTGGGGGCTTGGATGGAGCCAGAGTAAGGGACCCTGAAGCTTAACATTCATTAGCTTTCCAGTCAAGGCACCTCTGCTGGGAGACACAAAAGGCTAGAGAGGTTAATACGGCAGCATTAAAATCTCCAGAAAACCGCTAAGCAGAACTGTCGTCTCTTACATCGGTCCTCTGGACGCTATTCTTATCTCTCTTTCACAAACCTCCGTCCCTGCTGTTCCCTCTAATTTGGCAGCAGCGATTCATTATGAAAGCGCCTGTGCTGGGCTGGGCTTGTACATCCTTTCCCTGTTTGGGCTTCTCCGATCCAGCACTGTGTCAATTATGTAATAGCCAAAACAGGGAGTTTCACAGAATACGAAAAGCATAGTCGCAGCTCTTACATAAGCCTTCACAAACCACCCATAAGATCCACCCCTAGACTGCAATATTGGGAATTACATAAGGTAGAAAGAAAACACTGATTCAGCAGCCAGGTTTTTTCCAATCTTAAAGACAATAAAAGCTTTTTTGCACTTTTTTGGCTAGTATGTATTCACTCAATGAGTGTTGAATGTGATAGAGAGAATGATCTTTTAATAAGACTTGACTGTCTTTCCATATAAACAGAAAGGAGTATCTTGATACCACGACTCAATGTCACTGTCACTTCTGCACAGAGAAATGTCTCACTCCCCAACTTAGTCAACAGGGGACCATGTGTCCCGATAAACATCAACTACCGGGGGACTTCCCTGGTGGCTCAGTGGTAAAGAACCCAGCTGCCAACGCAGGAGACACAGGTTGGATCCCTGAGTCAGGAAGATCCCCTGGAGGAGGCAATGGCAACCCACTCCAGTATTCTTGCCTGGGAAATCCCATGGACAGAGAAGCCTGGCCTGTTACAGTCCATGCGGTCGCACAGAGTCGGACATGATTTAGCAACTAAACAACAATATCAACTACTCCTTGTGGATTTTTAAAAAATCAAGAAAATATTTTGACAAAATACAGAAGTGAACATGCTATAATTCTTCAACATATCTCCTTTCCTATACCATTTTTCTCTCCCCATATTTCTAACCACTTATTTTTTACTTTCTTTAAACCACTGTAGCCACACCTTGAGGTGCTGCTGCTGCTGCTAAGTCCCTTCAGTCGTGTCCGACTCTGTGCGACCCCACAGACGGCAGCCCACCAGGCTCCCCTGTCCCTGGGATTCTCCAGGCAAGAACACTGGAGTGGGTTGCCATTTCCTTCTCCAATGCATGAAAGTGAAAAGTGAAAGTGAAGTCGCTCAGTCATGTCGGACCCTCAGGGACCCCATGGACTGCAGCCCACGAGGCTCCTCTGTCCATGGGATTTTCCAGGCAGGAGTATCCGAATGGAGTGCCATTGCCTTCTCCGACACCTTCGGCTACAAAGTGACAAATTAGAAGAAACAGTGCTATCCTATGGGTCTCACTTCAGCTACAGATTAGAATCACTAAGGAGTTTTTAACATTCCAAATATCACACCATCACCAAAACCCAATTAGAATAGAACACTGAGCTGGGGGTCACAAAAGGAAGCACCCAGACAACAGTACACTTGATATTCCTACTTCTGTCTTCTTCCCTGAAAAAAAAAAATCCATAAACACAAGTAGAGATATTAAAGGTTATTTAAATCTTTAATAACTGGCAGCTCATAATTACTAAGTTTCCATCAGCTATAAAAAATAAAATAAGTCACTAGTTTAAAAGCCACAAAGAATATCTGCGGGATCTTTTTTATTACTATCAATACGTAGTTAAAGAATTTTCACCAAGTCTCTCAAGAGCCTTTACAAAACTATTCTATTTTTTTTTAACGTTTTACAATTTTACCTAATGAGTTCAAAGAAAGGACTCTATGTTATCTTTAAGGCTATCTCCAGCTAAGACCATGTTCATCTTCCTGGAAAGTTTTGGTTTAAAGCAGAAATTGTGGCTCTGACTTCTCTTCACCCTCTGTTCAGAGATGCTCTGGTAATTCCTTTTATAACTTTACCAATGAGCAAATATTTTTTTTAAAAGCACTTATATAACAGAGAGTACAGGCGCCTTTGGTACCCTGCCAAGAGTACTTCTTTCCGTGTTTGTATTTAAAATAGAATGGTAGTAACATCACTTGTGCGCCTGAAATTCCTTCTGTGCACAGGCTCAGAATGAAGAAAAAAAAAAAAGAAAAGAAAAAAAATGGATGTAGCAAACCGCTTCGCTGCTTTACCATTACACAGCTCAAAGGAAATAACACATTCATACTAAATTAAGACGAAGAGGCAGAACAAATTATCCAAAGCTGGGGGTGTTGTGGGGTGGGGGGGATGGAGAGGTAGGGATTCGGTTGAACCAACCTACCAGCCCTTAGAAAACAGAGGATGTTTAACCTGACAGCACGCGAAGGTGCCGGAGGAGCTGCAAAAAAAACCTCAGCCGGAGCAGGTGATGCAGGGAGGAGAGAGCAAGCGCTCGGATGGCAGAAAAGCCCAAATCCACCCCGCGCCGCCCAGCGCCCCCGCAGCGGACGCTCCCCGGCTCCGCGCAGGGTCCGAGAGCGCCGGCCCCGGGGCCCCTCTAGACCCAGACGGACGGGGCAGAGGAGATTCCGCTCACCTGGGTGGGAAAGAGCCTCGGGAGGTGCCCAGGAAGCCACGCTGCCCTGATGGAGAGGCTCATAGCGGACCGGCTTCCCGCACGCCTCCTCCGCCTCCAGCTCGAGTTTTCCTCTTTGGCGACAGGTCTGGACCCGGCCAAGCGGCCGCGCAGGTCCGCAGACGGGGGTGGGGGGGCCACAAACTTGCGGGGAGAAGCCGGCGGCAGCGGCGGCGCGGGCGGAGGAGGCAGGGGCGCCCCCCGCGCGCGGTCCCCGCCGCCGCCCGCCCACGCCCGCTCGCGCCCCGCGCTCACCCCGCGCCGGCACCGCCCAGGCTCTGAGCGCGGGGGAGGCGGGGGAGCGCGGACCCAGAGGCTGAAGCCCCCCCACGGATGCAGCGGCCGCCCCTCCGGCCGCCTTGCCGGGACAAAGAGAAGCGGCGGGGCGGGGTGGGAGAGGGGAGCGGCGAAGCGCGGGCCTCGGAGCGCGCCGCGCACCCCGCGCGCCTGGCCGGAGAGGTGCGGGCGGCGGGGACCGCGCGGGCGGGCGGGTGGAGAGGCGCGCTCCCCGTCCAGGCCTCCCCGAGACGCACACGCAGGGACCCGCGCCCCGCAGCCCCGCAGCCCCGCCGGGGAGGCCGCAGCGCCCTCTGCCGGCCCCGGGGCCGCCGTGCGCGCGCCGTCCCGCTCCGGCTCCGCGCCGCCGCGGCCCCCCGACGTCCCGGCGCCCCCGGGGGCAGGGGGCTTCGAGGAGTGGGGTCTGCTCTTCTCCCCTGGGGACAGCTTCCAGTATGAGCTGCAGCAGGAATTGGGACCCAGCACGAGGAACGTGGAGGGCACGGGGACTCCTGATGCAGGAGGGGCCCCAAATTGACCTCTGGAAGGTTTGCGAAAAATGCAGGCGTTTCTTTCGAGAATCGGGTTCATCTGTGTTTAATAAACACCAAGTGCGGCTAACACTCGTCGAGGGGTGCTAGAGAGCCTCTCAGGAATAAATATGTTAATTTATTTCTCAAAGAAGTGCTCGCGCCTTCCCTAAGCAGTGCGCGTGGCAGGCTTCAAGAGGTGAGCCAGGTCAGAGGACTTCCGCTGCCTCGGGTTCAAATGTCAGTGGGATAAGCATTTGCGCTTATAAAAATGAAATGTGGGTGCTGGTCCCCGCCCTAATTAGAAGTGTTTTCTTGGTGACTCAGTTGGTAAAGAATCTGCCTGCAATGAGGGAGACCTGGGTTCGATCCCTGGGTCAAGAAGATCCCCTGGAGAACGGAATGGCCACCCACTTAAGTATTCTTGCCTGGAGAATTCTATGGATGGAGGAGCCTGGCAGGCTTCAGTCCATGGGATAACAAAGAATTGGACAAGACTGAGCGACTAACACTTTCACTTTCAACTTTTTAGGAGTCTTTCTCCTAATTACCCGAAGAAGGCAATGGCACCCCACTCCAGTACTCTTGCCTGGAAAATCCCATGGATGGAGGAGCCTGGAAGGCTGCAGTCCATGGGGTCGCTAGGAGTCAGACACGACTGAGCGACTTCACTTTCACGCATTGGAGAAGGAAATGGCAACCCACTCCAGTGTTCTTGCCTGGAGAATCTCAGGGATGGGGGAGCCTAGTGGGCTGCCATCTCTGGGGTCACACAGAGTCGGACACGACTGAAGTGACGCAGCAGCAGCAGCAGTCCTAATTACCACATTAAGCAGTATTTTACACCAGTTAATATTTGAAGCACCACTGGACTACTTGGTAAAGGGAAATCACGAAATGGTACAGTACCTTTTCCCACACCACTGTCTTTTAAAATTATTCTAACAGATCTCCTGTCTCCTCGGGAAGAATCTAGGGCAGACTTCATAGCTTTTCCTGTCACTTTCAGCTGTTAATAAACAGTCTGATTCTCTGATATTAAAAAGTCCAGTACAATCCAAGTCAAACTGTGGTCTCACTGCACCTGAGCCTGCCTGCCTCCCGCCTCTCCTGCCAGCCACTAGCTCCCAGTGGGCCCATAGCTCACACGCCTGCCTGGGGAAGGGAAAGGCCGTTTTCTTCTTTGTTCACCTCTTCCCCTGGCTTCGTGCAGACTAGCTGCTCCAAGATGGCTTAGTGGGGAGCCTGTTCTGGTCCTGGCTTCCAGGTGAGCTTCTCACTGAACGTGCACCTCTCTCTGCAGGCATCACATGTCCAAGCAGGTGGACCCAGCTGCCTTCCACCCTGTCCATCCAGGTCATGGCCACAGCTGCACACCCTCCTCGTTCCCTGGTCGCAGGCAGTTTTGACCAGCCTGGCTCTTTGAAGCTTATCATGTAGGAGTCAGGACTTTCTGAGTTCATACATGTCCCCAAACCCCAGCTGATCCCTGCCAACCTTCCCAGGTAGTTCTCCAGACCCCTTTCTTTGCATGAAGTGACTGGTCTGCCCCCTCTCCCTCAGAGCACCCTATAATTCTTGCTACCAACCTTCTCTCTAATCACTCTCTCCTCTACCTAAATCTCAGTTGAAAACAGCAGAACTCTTACTCAGCAAAACCTACAAAGCTGGCCCAAGCCTCTCTTTTAAATGTGGAGACTCCTCTCTCTGTGGTGGCCATAGACATGTGCTTCTCACATTTTGAGAGTAACTGATGACGTCACATCTTCAGGCCCATGGTGGTACTCACCCCTGGGTCACGCCTCACCCCGGAAGTTCCTCCATGGTGGGAGCACTGGGGTTGCGCCGTTTCTGCCTCATTTAAGACCCATCTACGGGGCAGCCTTAGTTCCAAAATTCCTCTTCATCCTGCCAAGGCTTTCTCAGAACTGCCCCCTGTCTATAAGTTTGCAACATCTGGTTATTTATATTCAATCTGACAATCTCCATCTTTTCATTTGTAAATATGCTTCATTTAATTACTAAATAACTAGTGTGTAATTATAACCATTATTTTTATAAAGAAAGCTGAGCACTGAAGAATTGATGCTTTTGAGCTGTGGTGTTGGAGAAGACTCTTGAGACTGCAAGGAGATCCAACCAGTCCTTCCTAAAGGAAGTCAGTCCGGAATATTCATTGGAAGGACTGATGCTAAAGCTGAAACTCCAATACTTGGGCCACCTGATGCAAAGAACCGACTCATTAGAAAAGACCCTGATGCTGGAAAGGATAGAAGGCAGGAGGAGAAGGGGGCGACAGGAGAATGAGATGGTTGGATGACATCACCAACTCAATGGACATGAGTTTGAGTAAACTCTGGGAGCTGGTGATGGATAGGGAGGCCTGGTGTGCTGCAGTCCATGGGGTCACAAAGAGTCAGACATGACTGAGCAACTGAACTGAATTGAACTTCTGCTATTTAATTGTGAACCTTCTACTGGTCTTTTTTTTTTTAGTATCTTTTCTGCTTCCCTTAGATTGATTAAGGGAAATTTTCCATTGTTTTATATTTCCTGTTATAAGAATTAGACATTCTATTTTTTTCTTCCAGTAATTATTCTTAAGCTTGTAATATGAATAGGTAAATGGAAATTCTAAATTTTTATATCTCTGTGCTTCTCTTGAACAATAAAGGGCTTTTAAACTCTTCAATTATCATTTCTCCATCTTACATGACATCATGCAACATTTTAGTTGAAATTTTTCCTTTGAAAATTAGAATTATTATCATTATTATTATTATTTTACAGTCAGTGTTTGCTTATTCTTCATTCTTGACTCTCACATCTTCTGGGATAAGTTTCCTTTTTTCTGGAATACATCATCAAAAATTCTTTGTGGACACCTTTTGGTGATAAATACTCTTGCAGTTTGGCTCCCTAAAGAAGAAAAAGTATAGTTGCTCATTCATGTCTGACTGTTTGCGGCCCCATGGGCTATAGCCCACCAGGTTCCTCTGTCAATAGAATTCTCTAGGCAAGAGTACTGGAGTGGATTGCCATTCCCTTCTCCAGGGGATCTTCCAGACCCAGGAAACAAACCTGGGTCCCCTGCATTCTTTACCATCTGAGCCACAGGGAAGCCCTAAATATGTCTTTATTTCATTTCTACCTTCACATGATAGTTAACCCATGTCCACAACTCTAGGTTAACAGTCACTTTCTCTTTGCATTTCCATTGCTCCTGCTGTGAAGTCAGCTGCCAATTTTGTCGCTATTCCTTTGGGAGCGACCCATCACTTCTGTCTGCTTTTACTGTCTTCCCATCATCTTTGTTGTTTTTCAGTTAACTTCTTTATGTCAAGGTGTGGATTTCATTTTATTTCTCTCTTCTGTGATTTATTGTGCTTCCTGCATCTAATAATTCTTATCTTTTATCAACTTTAGAAAATTCTCCAACACCGTCTTCTAATACTGATTTTCCCCATTCTATCCATCGGAATTCCAATCACATGCACATTATATTTTCTTATTCTATCCTGTGTGTCTCAGTCTGTTTTTCTTATTTAAGACTTCTTACTCTCTTTGGTCCAGTCTCTCTGTCTCTCTTCTGCTCCCTCTCTCTCTTTCCCCCTGCCTCCTCTGTCAGCTCTTTTAGGCGGCCCCAGGGTACTGGTCTCGGTCTCCCGCAGCCAGCCGGAGCTCTGAGCGCCCAGCCAGGCCCGGCTCCGGCGGCGGCCGCGGCTGCTTCCTGCTCACCTCTGCGGGGGCGTCCTCGGCAGCAGTGCCTGGAGCGTTCTGCGGGTCCAGGCAGGCAGCATGTCGACGCTTCTGGCAATGTCCCTGCCTCTAAGCCAGAAGCCATGGAGGAGATAAGGTAGCTCCCGTCCCTGGATTTAAAAATAATAATAATAAAATAAAGCAGAAATAGATGTTTTTCTGGAACTCTCTTGCTTTTTCGATGATCCAGTGGATGTTGGCAATTTGGTCTCTGGTTCCTCTGCCTTTTCTAAAACCAGCTTGAACAACTGGAAGTTCACGGTTCACGTATTGCTGAAGCCTGGCTTGGAGAATTTTGAGCATTACTTTACTAGCGTGTGAGATGAGTACACTTGTGCAGTAGTTTGAGCATTCTTTGGCATTGCCTTTCTTTGGGATTGGAATAAAAACTGACCTTTTCCAGTCCTGTGGCCACTGCTAAGTTTTCCAAATTTGCTGGCATATTGAGTGCAGCACTTTCACAGCATCATCTTTCAGGATTTGAAATAGCGAATCAAGGTGAAGTGCTCTCTAATTCTACAGAAGAGAAACTGGTCTAAGCCTCCTGGGCTTGGTTGCTGCAGCAGCGGCTGGAGCCAATGGTGGGACCAGGAGAATTTAGAGAGAACCCCATGCAGAGCCCAAAGCAGACACTAGCTGCATATTTTACAGCAGCATTAAGTGTTTGAGTCAGAAGTTGCTTGCTTCTTCTTTCCTTCCTACATATGGAAAGGGAATAATCACACTGGTCTCTGTGCCTGTCGAGTGGAAAGAGAAATCTCACAGTATGATGGGAAAAGCAGCAAATGTATCACAAATCAGAAGGTGTGCCATTGGTCACATAACCTAAGCAGGACACTGAGCTCCTACAAGCCCCAATGTCTGCATCTTTGGGGGAGATGATAACAAATGATTTACTGACTTTATAGGACAGGATCAAAGTGATAACAAATGTAAAAGCATTTTACAAGAGGCAAAATGCCCCCAACAATGTAATGTATGATAATTGTGAACGATAAGGCTTATTCCTGGTGTCCTGGCCGCTCTGTGCACCCAGGTCCCAAGCCAAAACTAAACCAGCTGGGCTTTTAATAGGAAAAAATCGATGTGAGAGAAACATTTGAGAGAAGCAGGGAAAAGATAAACCAGCTATGATGTCAGTTTTTGAAATGAAGTAGATTTGGAGAAGGAAATGGCAACCCACTCCAGTGTTCTTGCCTGGAGAATCCCAGGGACGGGGGAGTCTGGTGGCTGCCGTCTATGGGGTCACACAGAGTCGGACACGACTGAAGTGACTTAGCATAGCATAGATATGTCACGGTGGTGTACTTTGTCTCCTAACATGTAACTAGGGGCAGAGATGCAGAAACTCTGGAGTCCTTGTGCACTGTTGGTGCACGTTAAAGTGAGGCAGTGTTAGAGAAAACAGTATGGCAGTTCCTTGGAAAAAAAATAGAATTGCAATATGATTTAGCAATTCTACTTCTAGATACATACCCAAAGAATTGAAAGAGACTCAGAGATATTTCTGTACCCCTGAACAGTATTCACAACAGCAATAAGGTGGAAACAACCCAAGTATCCCACTGACAGATAAATGTATAAACAAAATGTGGTATGTACATATAATGGAATATTTTCCAGTTTTGGAAAGAAAGGAAATTCTGATAAGTGTAACAACATGGATACACAGTGCTATATATGAAGTAGATGGTCAGCAAGAACCTACGGTGCAGCACAGGAAGCTCTACTCAATATTCTGTAATAATCTATATGGGAAAAGAATCTGAAAAAGAATGGTTCTAGTATATGTATAAATGAGTCACTCTGCTGTTCGCCTGAAACTAACACAGTATTGCGAATCAGCTTACTGTGATATAAAATAGAAATTAAATTTTTAAAAAACACAACAACATGGATGAACCTTGAGGACAATATGCTAAGTAAAACAAGCCAGACACCAAAGGACAATTATAAGAGTCCACTTATATGAGGTCCCTAGAGCAGTCAGATTCGAAACAGGAAGTGAAATGGTCACCAGGGGCTGGAGGAAGGGGAGATGAGTTGTTTGATGGAGACAGAGTTTCAGTTGTACAAGATGCAAAGAGCTCTGGAGAGGGATGGTGGCGATGGTTCACAGCAATGGGAACACGTGCCACAGAACGGCACGCTTAAAATGGTGAAGATGACAAATTTTATTTTACCACAGTTTTTTAGAAATGGAACCCACAATCAAAATAGTATAGGAAGCCAAAGACGGTTTTCATAATGAAAGCAGCCGCCGCCTCAAGGATCAGAGGGCTCCTCCGTGCCTCCTTCCCTGGTCAGGTGGCTGGAGGCTGCAGGCTTTGGGACCTGCCTAATGGCTCAGATGGTAAAGCATCTGCCTACAATGTGGGAGATCTGGGTTCGATCCCTGGGTCAGGAAGATCCTCTGGAGAAGGAAATGGCAACCCACTCCAGTACTTTTGCCTGGAAAATCCCATGGATGGAGGAGCCTGGTAAGCTACAGTCCATGGGGTCGCAAAGAGTTAGACACGACTGAGCGACTTCACTCTGTATAAAGGCTCAAGTGATGGGTGCGGACATTACCCATCCATTGATAGGGACCACACCTCTGCACACACTGCCCAGCTCCCAGGCAAGTGACCACACACAGCCTTAAAGCCTGTCTCTCCTAAATCCTGGGCTCCGCACGAGGCGATCTGGACTCCCAGCTGTTCCTCATCCCGCTACTGCTGCTCTGGGCCCACCAGCCTGGCTCCCAGGAGTGTGAAAGCCTTTCGCCAGGGCAGAGAGAGACAGGCTGGAAGACGGGAGGTCCAAAGGCAAAACCCCTCAGGCTTCTGACAGTCTACAGGAGCTGGACGTACCTGTCCATCTCTCTTTCCTCGGCATGTTCACTGGACATTGGCTGAAGCTCTCCAATACTGTCAACACTATCTCCAGTGTAGAGGACATGGTCAGTTCCTGTTCTTGAAAAATGGCTCTAATGTCCAAGAGTTTAAAGACCTTTTTTCTCCTGAAATTTGTAGCCATTCCCTCCTCCAGGGAATCTTCCCAACCCAAGAACTGAACCCCAGCCTCCCACACTGCAGAAGGATTCTTTACCGGCTGAGCCACGAGGGAAGCCCCATAGTTTAGAGTGTTGTAGTTAAAAGACCCTGGCACAAACTGGGTTTTGCCTCAAATATGCACTCCCTCTTCTCACGTTTGCCCTAAAGGTCAGTCTTTCCTCCAGTTTGAGGCTGCTCAAATGGTACAAAAGTCATAACTCCTGTCCCTAAATGTAAGATAAATTCCCCAGGCAATTGTATTTGGCATGGCAGAAACATGGGTAGAATAAAAATGGCTGCAATCCTTCTGATGTGACTTGAATTTCTAATGTATTTATGAAATTAGAACTCTCTTGAGAACATGACATTAATTTAGGGCTATAACTAAAATACTATATATCGAAAGACATATGCTTTGCTTCCCTTGGCTTGCTTTGTGTACTTATGGTGAGTACACTTACAAGCTTCAGATATTATGGCAAAGCCTATTGAAAAGTGTATGCATACATTTTAACACAAAATGGCAACCCACTCCAGTGTTCTTGCCTGGAGAATCTCCAGGATGGGGGAGCCTGTTGGGCTGCCATCTATGGGGTCGCACAGAGTTGGACACGACTGAAGGGACTTAGCAGCAGCAGCATGGCATACAATGGAGAAGGCAATGGCACCCCACTCCAGTACTCTTGCCTGGAAAATCCCATGGACGGAGGAGCCTGGTAGGCTGCAGTCCATGGGGTCGTGAAGAGTCGGACACGACTGAACGACTTCACTTTCACTTTTCACTTTCATTGGAGAAGGAAATGGCAACCCACTCCAGTGTTCTTCCCTGGAGAATCCCAGGGATGGGGGAGCCTGGTGGGCTGCGGTCTATGGGGTCGCACAGAGTCGGACACGACTGAAGCAACTTAGCAGCAGCAGCAGCATGGCATACAAGTGGGCTTCCCTGGTGGCTCAGTGGTAGAAGAATCTGCCTGCCAATGCCGGAAAGGTGGGTTCAATCCCTGAGTTGGGAAGATCCCCTGGAGGAGGAAATGGCAGCCCACTCCAGTATTCTTGCCTGGGAAAACCCATGGACAGAGGAATCTGGTGGGCTACAGTTCGTGGGATCACAAAAGTGTTGGACACGATTTAGCAAATAAACAATAGCAACAAATAGCATACAAAGAATCTTTTTCAAGAAATCTGATATATTCAAATCAGTTTTCCTAACCTCCCAAATCTCTTAAATTTATCTTATGCTGTAGTGTCTGAAAGCCTAATCACCGAAGACCTTGCAAGAAGCTTTTCAGCAAAAAGGAGACCCCCCTGGCATTTTACCTAGGATCTCAGAAAGGTGTTTCTCTGGAGAACAGTGGATATTGACCAAAAAGTCAGACATGATTATTCTATTGGCACAATACTGGAACACAAAGCACTTCTATTCCTTCAGGCCTTCCATATCTTGACCAGTTTAGTCCAAGAAAGGCTGTTTTCTCTTTGACGAGGCATTATTTCCCCACAGGTGCTTCCTGGACACCTACTTGACCTTACCCCGGTGTGAGGCCCAGGGTGACCTGGTCTCTCCTCTCAGGGAATTTACATTCTGAGTGATGACAGGTGTTGTGAGGACCAGGGGGGAGAAATAAATGGGACAAGGTGATGGAAACTCAGAGTGGGCGGAGTTTGGGGCATGAACCACCCCCTCATGGGCGCTGTGTTTCCCTAGTCTTAGAGTTCAGAGGGAAGAGACAGTAACAAGTGCCCAAGTGGGAAGGAGCTTGCTAACTATGTCTGTGTGCTCGTAACTTTTTTCTGATTATGAGAACTAATTTTGAAGGTTTTTTTTTTAATGTCAGTTTCTTTTTAGACTTTATTTTCCCAAAATTGAATTAAAGAATATTAACTAGTTTATGACTAGATATGAGCTTCCTAGCTGGCACTTATGCTAAGAAACCAGCCTGCCAATGCAGGAGACACAGGAGACACAAGAGACATGCGTTCAGTCCCTGGGTCAGGAAGATCCCCTGGAGAAGGGAATGGCAACCCGCTCCAGTATTCTTGCCTGGAGAATTCCA
This sequence comes from Bos mutus, assembly GCF_027580195.1. NCBI lineage: Eukaryota > Metazoa > Chordata > Mammalia > Artiodactyla > Bovidae > Bos > Bos mutus. The sequence continues at coordinate 31,260,576 of NC_091628.1, forward strand.
TGAACAGAGCAACCTGGTGGGCTATAGTGCATGGGGCAGCAAAGAGAAGACACAGCTGAGCACACACGCACTACACTACATGTGTATGCATTATATATAGATGTTTGTATGTAATTATATGAGATTTTGTGTGGCATATATATGATATATATAATATTATATATTTTTCCTTTATATTTCATATATGCCACAACATATACATAAACAGAGAGAGAAATCCAAATAAAAAGGTTGCACCAATTTATACTCCTATCATTAATGCATAAGAAAAGCTATTTCACATTTCTTTTAATCTCCCTTAAAAATGTTTGCAAATTTGATAAATATAAATAGTATCCAACTTCTCTCCTTTTTCATCGTATGTTTAAATATAATATTAGAAAACATAGAAGAACATATGTAATATGTTTGTAAGTTATAAAACAAAATAAAACAGGTGATTTTAACACTTCCTTTATAAATAAGTAGTGATTACTCCCTCCATGCAGTCTTCATTTCCATGTTTTATATTCCTAATGGAGTTGCTCATCTTTCCATGTGTCTATTAATTGTGGGTTTCCTGTACTATAGATTTCCAGCTTATTTTTCTTTCCTACTGTGATCATTTAGATTAATTCAGCTTCTCGCCCAACAGTGGATGGAGTACCATTCCCTACCCCAGTGACAGGGCTTGACCACATGACCTCTTTGACCAACAGAATGTTAGCAGACGTGACACAAGCTAAAGGCTTTACTTATGCTTGCTCAGACGGGCTTATCTCTTGCACTGGTGCTATCATCTTGATAGCCAGCCCTGAGTAATCGCTGGCCTTAGAGTGATGAGTGGGGACTGGTTTCACTTGGGAAAGACCTGTACCCACACTGCATTCCAGAGCCAAGCCCAGTGAACTTGCAACCAGAAGCAGAGTACCCAGCTCAAGTCAACCTAAGTCAGCCAAATCAGAGTCACCGGCAGACTTGTATGAGAATAAAAGTTGTTGTTATAAGCCAGTGAGTTTTAAGGTGATTTGTTATGCAGTAATACTGTAGTTAAGAGCTGACTAACACATCTATAATATTAGGCTCCAGAAAGTTTGTTTGGATTTTTTCCATGACAGCTTATGGAAAAACCCAAACGAACTTCTTGGTCAACCCAATATTTATCTATCAAGGTGTTAGAGAATGTATCACTTTCTGTAATTTATCAATTTATATAATGTAATAATTAATATTTAAGAAAGTTATATAATTATTAGTTTATTCTGTAACTAACCCCCATGCTAGAGTTTGTCTTGTATTTTGATGGTGTTTCTTAATTTTACATAGGGAAACTTTCATTTTTAAGTTTGTACACATTTTTTTCCTCTTACTCTTCTACTACTTTTAAACCTTAACAGTCTCCCCAATTCTGAGACTTAATAAATAATCAATTCCATTTTCTGTTTTTCTAGAACTTTAAAAGCGTAGTATCCAATTTCTTTCCTTTTTCTTAATCATATGTTTAAATATAATATTGGAAAATATAACAGTGGTATATTAATCATTCCTAGATCCTCTTATTTTATTCCTGAGTTCAGTGTGATATATCTGGGAGCTCTAAAAATTAATCCCAATTCTAACTGGAAAAATGTTTATGTTGAAAACTCATTAAGATTATGTAATAGCCACCCTCTTAGCTAACATGTTTGTTTTTGCCTTAAATTTTGAATTAAATTAGCACACCAATTTAACGATCCTAATTACTTTGTGGTTAACCAAGCTAAAATTACACTTTCATTTGCTGTCCAATCCTCTAGAGAACTCAAATCTACCATAGTCTTCTGCTGCTGCTGCTGCTAAGTCGCTTTAGTCGTGTCCAACTCTGTGCGACCCCATAGAGGGCAGCCCACCAGGCTCCCCCGTCCCTGGGATTCTCCAGGCAAGAACACTGGAGTGGGTTGCCATTTCCTTCTCCAATGCATGAAAGTGAAAAGTGAAAGTGAAGTCACTCAGTCGTGTCCAACTCTAGCGACCCCATGGACTGCAGCCCACCAGGCCCCTCCGTCCATGGGATTTTCCAGGCAAGAGTACTGGAGTGGGGTGCCATTGCCTTCTCCGACCATAGTCTTCTAGTAATCCACATCTCTGTTCCTTATTAATCAAAATGGCTTAATTGCTCCCAAAATTTTTTATGACTTCCAGCTCCTAGATTGTCTTACGATTCTTTTATCTGTACTAGTTGTAGTTGAAGGAGGCATAATGGCATCGTGAGCATGGAACAGCATCACTCTATTGAAGGTATCCTCCCGTGAGTGAAGGTGGGTCTCCGTGGACCCTTCCCTGATTCTCTGGGGTCGGGGGCGGCGGTTGCTGCTCTTCTCCCTGTGGTCCCATGACAGTGTGTTCTAGAACTTGCATTGCAATGTGCTTTTGTTTACATGTTTGGCCACCCACTTGACTGAGAGTCTCCCGTTGGCACTCACTCATTTCCCGTTGTCTAGCCCCCGTCTTGATACTTGGCTCAGAGAAAATGCTCTGTACCTATTAGTTGGTTGATCAATTGATTGGAAGCTTGCGCTGGCTGATAGTGAAGTGACAGGGGCCAGCCTATTCGGTAAGCTTCCTTTCTCTTTCCTCTCTGTCAGACCACGATCAATACATAATTCATTTACACTCTTATGCCACATCATTCTGTTACATCTCTCACTCTAGGTAGTTACTGGAATGCCCCAGGAGATATGAAAGTGAGGACTGAAAAAATTATCCCAGGACTGCCCTGGTGGTTCAGTGGTTAAGAATCCACCTGCCAATGCAGGGGACACAGCTTCAGTCCCTGGTCTGGGAAGATTCCACATGCCTCAGGACAGCTAAACCAGTGTGCCCGTGCTCTGCAACAAGAGGAAATACCACAAGGAGAAGTCCCATGCACCACTACTGGAGACTAGACCCCACTCGCTGCAGCTAGAGAAAGCTTTCATGCAGCAATGAAGACCCAACATAGCCATGAAAGTGAAAGTCGCTCAGTTGTGTCTGATTTTTTGTGATGCCATGGACTATACCATGGAATTCTCCAGGCCAGAATACCGGAGTGGGTAGCCTTTCCCTTCTCCAGGGGATCTTCCCAACCCAGGGATCAAACCCAGATCTCCCACATTGCAGGTGGAATTCTTTACCAGCTGAGCCACAAGGGAAGCCCAAGAATACTGGAGTGGATAGCCTATCCCTTCTCCAGAGGATCTTCCCCACCCAGGAATCAAACAGGGGTCTCCTGCATTGCAGACAGATTCTTTACCAACTGAGCTATCAGGGAAGCCCAACACAGCCATAAATAAACAAAAGTATCTCCAGTTTCTATAACTAAGTGATGCTAGCACTGTGATATCCTGGCAAGAGCACTGAGCAAGGGGTAGGAGGACTTAGGGTCCAAGTCGAGCTCTTCTCCTTAATATCCAGCTTAGAACTGCTCACGTCCATGACCTGGGACTGCAGTTTCACTCTACAGATTGTGATGTGCCACCACATTGCACAGTCTAAGTCCTTAGGACTTTAGTTCTGAACCAAACTAATCAGGTTGAGGGGTTCTCAGCAGGCAGCCACACTGCACACAGAAGGATGCGGGGCTTTGCGGTCATGCGGTGGGGGCATTGAGTCCAAACTGTCAGTTACTAGATTAACAACCTTGGGAGAGTTATTTAACTTCACTGATTGCTTGGTTTTCTGTGGGACATAGAATACCTCTCTTGCAAAGCTGCTGTGAAATTTCAGTGAGATGAGGCAGATGAAGCAGGTAGCACCGTGCTTAGCCTGCGGTGGAGTCTAGACGGAAACCTCAGTTGTGTTCATTGCACACAGCTTCCTCTGTCCTTGCACAGAAAGGAAGCTCATCTTGCATCCTTCACTGATGCTCTCATACACTGCACACACACACACACATGCACACACACACAGCAGAATAGGTAAAGATAGCAGAGGTCCAATTTTAGTGACTTTCCCCCATGGTTTTGGTACCAGGAGGGCCAAAAAGAGACGCTACCTTAAAGGCAGTGATTTAATGGTTAAATGTTCACTTCTTGATGTCTTACAATAATTAAAGAGATCTTCTCTAGGCATCTCCCACTATGTCCAATAAAAGGAAAAGTCACCAGATACATGGAACTCGGAAACTGTAGTAATTGGGTTCTTTAAATCCTGCACAAAGATACCATTAAAGTATAGGTCCCTCCCAATAATCTTTTTATTTTAAAGAACATTTCACACTCAGTAAGCAATATTACATGATAATCCAATAGAACAACATCACCAACTGTCCCAAATGTTGTTTCTGCTCCACTTCACCTCTTAGATATGGATACTAAGGTTTGTGATTGCTGATTTTGTAATAAAACCCATCTGCCTACAAGGCAATTCACTTAGAAATTGGGTCCTCAAACCTGCAGGAACCTTCAGAGCCCAGAGGAAGAACATCATTGACTCAACCATTGCCTCAAATTGCGTCTTGAAATTTCATGGTTTGGAAATGCTGTCTTCACAGATTATGAGGCCGGGCTACTAATGCCTGATCTGCCCAGCAGAGGGCAACAGGCCCCATGGAAAAGTAGCGTGAGTCTCAGCCAGGTTTTAAAATCAGGCTTCCCGGGAGAGGCTGCCCAGGGCCATGGCCAAGGCCGCCGGCGCTCTCCCCACGTGGAGGAGCAGCAGGGCCAGTGCAGAATGAAAAGATGGGCCCCTTGTTCAAAAGCGCCTCAAGTCCGCTCCCCTGGATTCTCAGAAACTGTGGGGTACCCTCCTCCATTCACTCAGAACTCTGCTCAGTGGTCACCTTTTCAGGGAGGCCTTCCCCGGCCTAAATAGCATTCCCCTCCAAGGTGAGGCCTGACCCTTTAACCAGCTTTACTTTTTCCTCCCAGCACTTGTCACCAATACCTGATATCTAATATGAATTAGTCTGCACTTACTAGAATGTCCATGGGAGCAGGAATTGTGGGGAGATTTTGGTCCATGACTGTATCCCCAGTTTCTGAAATGGTGCCTCACACTGGAATGTGGAGATGACCCTCTGATGAGACAGAAGTAAAGACCAAGGAATAACCAGGGCGAGGCCTGTGGGGGGCATGTCCGTTAGCTCAGCAGAGCGGATGGGAAAGAAGATCCCTTGTTTGCAGACTTACTCTGAAAATAGAATGCTGACTCTGAATAGAACCATTGTCTTCCCATCACCTAATCTATGATGCCCTTACCACATCCTTGGGGAGTGACAGCTTCGCTCCTTCTACAGGTGAAATGAGGAAAGCCCAGAGACACAGAGACTCTTACACAAGATTCCGAAGTCACGTAGCTCCCCGTGGCAGAGCCTAATCTGAAAGACCAGAAATCAGGCAAGACTCAAATTTATCCTCGTGCTTTTTCTGAGATCACGCTGTCCCAGAGTTGGGGTCTGCCACCTGACCTTTTCATTCCACCCTAGTGTCAGGAAGATAGACTTAGTGGCCTTGGAATTGACTCATTTTGTTTACAGAGATCAAACAGCTTTGTCTTGAATGCTGTTCGGGGTCAATGTATCAATCACTCTTTATTAATAAGCCCAAGTGTATGGTGTTTCTGAGCTATTGAATGTCAAGAGAAAAGATAAGGGAGTGTACAGTGTGTTGTGAAATACTGCAATAGACAAGCATATTCCGAGTCATGTGAATCTAAGCATCAGCTTCCTAAATAAATATTGATCTCTGGCCCCTGTGGAGTTCATTGTCTAGCCCTGAGCTGACAGTTGTTCCAGCCCATGTACTGTAGCTAATTACCCACAGCTACCATCTCACATGAGGTTTTTCTTTGCGGTGAACTTTAATATTCAGCAGGAGAAGAGATACTCTTATTCCTTTAATTGTGTTTTTCTAATTAAACTGCAAATTGCAATTGCTTATTCCCTTGAAAGGAAGATCTTAGACTTACTCACTGAGTGCCAATGCTCACATATCAACAGTTTTTTCAGAACTTGTCGTGACTAAATAACCCAATAGATCTTACCCCATAGATAACTTCTGGATAAATGTAAAATTTTCCATGTGACCATAAGCCTTACTACATGGTTCTCTAGTAGTGTCTGATGTATAATTATTATAAAAGGGACAAGAATAATACTCGATCGATCCTGTGAGTACTTGAATCTTCCCAGTAAACTCCTTCTTTTGCCTTTTGCTGAAGTCAGTTTCTGTTGCTATTGACCAAAATCTCTCTCTGGTACACCTGGCTTCTAGACTCTCTTCTGATTTGTTTCCCCGTGCGTTTTCTGCTCCTCACCATTTTCTGTTATCTCAATGCAAGTCCCATTTCCTGCCAAATTAGCCTCCGAATTGAGCAGCTGGGCAAAGGACTGCGAGGACTTTGTGACAGAGTGGATGGTTCAGCTCCGTCTGTCTGGAGAGTGGAGCCCCAAGGAAGGACTGCAGCTGCTGTGGAAGTCATGCTGCCCCTCCCTGGCCAGCCCAACAAGCCAGGGGGAGAAGCAAGCAGCTGAGTGGACATGATCCATGGAGAAATGGATCATGCATTTCTGTACGTGCTGTGTTTGTGATCCATGATGAATCTCATGTGGGCTAAGACTGGTCCTGGGTTTAAAAGAGATAAGCAGAAACAGCAAGAAAGGGAGGAGCTGTGCCGATAGGATTATTGTGGCCAGTGTCTGGTGATGAAGTAACTGAGATGAATACTGAAGACTTACGCACAAGAAGATGCTCACAGACTTCCAGACAGGATATAAACAGAATTCGAACTATTACTGCGTCTGGGGCCTTTAATAAACTAGACAGCGGGTGTGGAGTAAGGCCCTGTGTTACAAAAAAGGTCAGCTGGCTCTTCCATCTCTCAAGAGTCCTTCCCAGAGATGCTTATAATGGCTAATGTGAAGGGGATGTCTGTTGTATGCCAGACCAGACGATGACTGTGCTAAATGACCTGCATGCATTTTCTTATGTGATTTCACAAACTTCTGGGGTAGGTTCTACTATAATCCCCCACTTACAGACCAGGAAAGTGGTGTTTACAGAGGTTAAGAACTTGCTCAAGGCCACACCGCTAGGAAGATTTCAACTGGATATCAAGGGATGCTAGTCTGGTGAGAGGGAAATAGGATGAAGGAGAGAGGCCAGTGAGATCCTTGTATCTGCCCCCACAGTGGGTGTGAAGGAGACATTTCAGGAAAAGATCAGGCAGAGAGAAAACCATCGTGTGTGTGTGCTCAGTTGTGTCTGATTTGTCATGGACTGTAGCCCACCAGGCTCCTCTGTCCAGGGGATTTCCCAGGCAAGAACACGGGAGTGGGTTGCCATGCCCTCCTCCAGGGGATCTTCCCAACCCAGGATTTAAAACTGCATCTCTTACATCTTATGCATTAGCAGGCAAATTCTTTACCACTGAGCCACTGGGGAAGCCTGGAGAAGACCAGGGTGGAATGCAACAGTATTCAGACTTAATGGGGACCTGCGTGTGTCCTGAGTGCTCCTGGGGATGGGGGGGCACTGCTCATTTCCCACCCCGCTTCCTCTCTCTGCTGTTCCTTCCAAACCTTTCCTCATCCACCCTTACCCAGCAACACCTGCGCTCCCTTGGTAGCCGATTAATCTGACTGAGAAATTTGCAGGAGTAATGTCTGCTGGTGTCTCGTGAAAAAATGATGAGAAGTGTTTTCTCACCCTCCTCTTAGAAAGTAATCGTGGCTTTGAGTCTTGGAAACTTGCGTTTGCTCTTGACCCAGGAAAGAACAGGTCTTTCAAGTGCCCCAAGGTTTGAGGATGGTAGGGTGTGACCCCTCCCGTCTAAGGAAGAGTAGGACCGCCTTAAGAAAGGGTCTCAAAACAGTCCCCCCTGGTATCCCCGAGACCCTTTCAGTGGATAGAGATGGTCGAAATTATTTTCAAAATAATACAATTTTACTTGCCTTTTTCACTTTCATTCTCTCACCAGCGTACCTGGAGTTGTCAAGAGGCTATGCAATGTGTGACATCACAACAGACTGGATGAAGAAGCAGGTATGAAAACCCAGCTGTCTTCTATTAAGCCAGGTATTAAAGTGATTTCTAGAAAGGTAAAACAATACCATTCTTCTCAGTATTATTATTATTATTACATTGGGAAAGGTCTAAAGCTGAACTTGAGGAAAGTTTCATTTGGCCCTAAATTTATTTTTATTTTGCTACAGAAAAAAAAAAAAAAACCAATTTGGAGACAAAGTATCTACCTTCAGAAAAAAAATTCTTTCCTTTTGTATCTTCCTCCAAAAAGTCATATGATTTATGACTAAGCAACCCTGTTTGCATGATTGCTGTTTTGTTTTGGTCACTTTTCCTCCCTTCTGAGCATCCCCAGTCCTGTAATCCAAGACACCCTGGGACAGAATGAATTACTGAAACACAGGTGGCAGGCCACCAGAGAGCAACTCAAATCATGACAACTTATTAATCAGTAGGGTTATTGGGGTTTTTTATCATTTTACCTTGAACTATCTAAAATATCACTGCTCATCCGTTTCATGGCTGATGAAGACTGCCTCATGCTTGTACTCAGTTGTCTGACTCTTTGAGACCCCATGCACAGAAGCCCTCCAGGCTCCTCTGTCAGTGGGATTCCAGGCAAGAATACTGGAGTGGGTTGCCATGCCCTCCTCCAGGGGACCTTCCCAACCCAGGGATGGAACCTGCATTTCCTGTGTCTCCTGCAGTACAGGAGGATTCTTTCCCGCTGAGCCACCAGGGATGCCATGGAGGCTTTCTGGTGTCTACTTCTGTTCTTCAGACTGAGAGCTATTTATGGGCTTTATTCAACACCACAAGGGCCTCATGAGGCCTTATGAAGTACCTGGTACAGAGAGGCACTCAGTTAATCTAGTTGGATTGGACTGAAAACTCTCAGCTCTGCCAATCCAGGAATAACCAGAGAGACCTGATGAGCTGTGACATACTGCCAAGTCAACCGAGCATCCCCAGCTGGCACCCCAACTTCTTCTGGTCCTCCTCATGGACCCTGGGTCAATGCCTTAGCCTGTGGTATCCCCCAGCTGCCCTGTTCTACCTACTTCCCTCTTCCAGGCTGTGAGGAGATGGGAGGCCAGAGAGGGGATGGGAATACCCAGAGAGGCCTCCACCAGCATCGAAGTGGCTCATCCTGGCCTGTGTGTATCCAGAACAGAATATTCTTTCAGTGATTGTCTATCATTTACAAATGTTAATGAACACATAACCCACTTCACCAAAAAAAAAAATCTATTCAACTAAAATGTTTCTAATTCTGGTCAATATGGAATCTTGAATTTTTATACAGTTGTAATCAATAAGTCACACTCTATAGAGTGTGCTCATTTTTACTGACTACAATCTGTATACTTGCCACATTAACCATTACACAGAGTTTTATTGTACTCACATACTGTTGTTTGCTTACCACTTGCAGTGCAGTGGTTACTTTTTTTTTGCTGTGCTGTGCTCAGTTATGTCTGACTATGTGACCTCCACAGACTGTAGCCTGCCAGACTCATTATATCATTTTATCAGTTACTTGAGTCGCTCCAATTTTTCATTACCATGAATTGTGCTATGATACACATATTTATGCAAATTTCCTTTTTTGTCTTTTAGTATTCCTTAGAACCTATTTCCACAAACTATACACCTAGTAATAAGGTTATCAGGACAAAAGAATGAACGGATACACACACATATACATATTGCCCTGCTGTTTTACAGAAAGATGGCAACAAATCATTGGTTTCAATTTGGCAACAATTTTTTAGGCAAGAGTTTTTAAAATCTTACTTTAAAAAAATTGAGATCTTAGAATTTAAGGATTGGAATGGAGGACTTTTTAGAGGTCATCTCAGCCAACTCCCCCAAGAGTGCAAAGATGCCCTCCCTCCTCTTCACAATTCTTCTTGTCACAACATATTTGTTAGGTCATATGTTGTGAAGTATAAGAGAAAAATCCAACCTCACAAAAATATGCAATTATAACAGGATGAGCATTAATAATCTTTCCAAAAAAACTGTTGGTATTTTCTTTGATATAACCCCCAAATACAACAAATGGTTGGTTGCAGTGTAGAATTTGAAACTGTATAGTGAGATTTTCATACTTTGTTACATTAAAATGCACTGATCTATCTTGCCCTTTGAATGACACTTTTACTCAGGCATGGTTATATAGCATCATGCATCGGTCAGTTGAAAAATTTTGATTCACTAGTAATAGGGATCTTTCCAATGTAGACACCTTTCATTATATAATCAAAAAATCACACTGGCCCAGGACCAACCAAATGGCTTCACTGGAGAATTCTCTCGAACATTTAAAGAAGACTTGACACCAATCCTTCTCCAACTCTTCCAAAAAAAATTGGAAAAGAAATAATACTTCCTAACTGATTTTACACTAGCAGCCTTACCTTGATAATAAAATAAGACAAAGACACTGTAGCAAAAGAAACTACAGCTCAATATGCCTTATAAATACTCCAAAATCCTCAACAAAATACTAGCAAGACAACTTCAACAGCACATTTAAAAGATTATACACCATAATCAAATGAGATTTATTCCAGGGATGCAAAATAGTAAATATATATATATATATATGTGTGTTCATTTTCAGATTCTTTTCCATTCTAAGTTATTACAAGATATTGAATATAGTCCCATGTGTAAAACTTCAGTGTCATTAGAGGAAACATATGAAATATTCTGGTATTCAAATACTCAGGACTGAAAAATAGTAATTTGACTGTTACTCATTCTGTAAATAAAAGTAATGTGCTGTGGGGAGGGAGTGGCTTACTGAGCTCACATCTCAACTCAGTGAATGTTTTTTTCTCAAGCACTTAACCGTCATACAGCAGAAGCACTTTAACTGTGCTTCCATTTCATCACAGAGAATATTGACAAGACAGGTACTCAAGGGCTGACATTTGATAAACCCAATGTTTCAACTTCCCTAAAGACATTCTTAAGTGTCCAATGGCTACTGGCATGGATTGGTACCACTGCAGCACTTCAGAGAGTGAGCTGGTCAGTACTGTTGATCAGCACCCCTTTACAGTTTACAAAGTCAATTTTTCTATTTTCCCCCATTTAATGCTGACACTTATCATTATTTGCTATTCACAGACCAGACACTGAGAAATAAGGGCTTGAGAAACTTCCCCAGAGTCTTCATGTTGTCAACAGGCAGCACCAGCTTTACTGACATAAAATCCCACACTGTCTTCATGGAAACACCACCTCTCATCACCACCTCTGACTGACTCGACCCCAGAGCCTTGCATCTGTCTCAGGCCTCCTCACTTCCTTGCTCCCCTTTCTTGACACTGAGGGTGCTCACCCATCCAGACGTCTATCCCGCCCCTTGCCCCGCTTCATTCCCCTCTCCTGCAGCCTCCTCCTGTCTGTCTCCATCAAAACCACACTAGTGCCTGACCTTTGTTCTGTGCCCTGGAGTTTTATGAAGCACTTTCCCATTTATCATCCTTGGATTTTGATCTTCAAACTGCTTTGTAAAGTAGTTTTCCATTCCCCTGTTTCACAAGGAAAATGAGGCTCTGTGAGGAGCTTATTTGCCCCAAGTTCACACAGTTCAGCTTTCTTGTGCCTCCGTTCCTTAAGATCCTTCCAATCTCTAAGAGATTTATTTATGCATGCGTGTGAGCTCAGTCCTTTCAGGCATGTCCGACTCTTTGTGTCCCTGTGGACTGTAGCCTGCCAGGTTCCTCTGTCCACAGGATTCTCCAGGTAAGAATACTGAAGTGAGTTGCCATTTCCTCTCCAGGGGATCCTCCCAACCCAGGAACCGAACTCACATCTCCTGCATTGGCAGGTGGGCTCTTTACCACTATCACCACCTGAGAAGCCCAGATGTACTTATAAGGAGGTTTGAATGATGGGTAGCTTCTTTACACGTTCTCTCCAAGAATCATTACCTTTATGAAAGGAAGTTTAAAAAACACACATACACACACAACACTTGTACCTATGAAATGATTCCCTAACCTTAAGACTCTTAAACATCACCATTGTTTGTGCCTCTCCAGGTGAATGACTACATGTAGAACTGAAGGTGGGCCACGGAGAAATAGAAATGATCGTAATTTTGCAAGTGAACTTATAATGGGTTTTGCCAATTGTAATCAATGAATCTAAATATCTACATTTGGAAGTGATAATATCATCCACTGTGTTCCTTTCATTTCACAAGCACATCTGAACAAGGCATGCATTCTCCTCTGAAGCCACAAACCACAGGAATAATCTAATCTGTGTGTTCAGGTTGGATACATGCAAGATTACTAGCAGAAATCAGTTGAATAGCATTTAAAGGTGGTGTTCTTTCAACAGCCACAGACCGTTCTGCAAGATAACTAAATGCCCAGTTAGAGTGAACCACAAAGAGTTAAAAGGAAAAAGCAGAGAAGCCCAGCTTTGAAGTTTTTACAAGAGTATGGCCACGGGAGGGAGTACTTTAAACTGAGGAAACAGGAAGTACCTAGATAAAAATTTTATTTCATTTCCTGAAGTGGGGGGGAGGATCTTTCCAGAAGTGCTCTTCCAGGAAACCAGGCCTTTCCCACCTAGATGTTTAGGTTTCCTGGGAAGAAATAAATAACCTTGCCTATCACTATGTGGAGGATCAACTAGTCCATCAAGAGCTGCAGAAATTTGAATTTGCCCCAGTCGATGTTATCAGCTCAAAGAATGAAGACTTTGAAGAAAGGTCAGAGAGAGAAGTGGCTACAATTCGGGGTCCTTCTGGAGACCTAAGCAGAGCACAGACGGAGAAGCAGAGATAAGGAGCAGGTAGCTGAAGGTGTTTATTCATGAGTGTGTGCAAGGCCGGGCTGCATCCCCTGACACCTCAGAGATGATGCTGAGGATGGTACCTCAGAGATGATGCTGAGGATGGTACCTCAGGGTGGGCAGAGGACATCCGTTCATATACCAAGCCCTGTGGAACTGAGATCTTCCCTTAAGCCATTCTCAAATCATTCCATTCTGTCTGCAGCTCCACCACAAGGACCATAGCTGGAATGGACTGGTGTGTGTGCAAGCTGCCACCCACTTGTGATCATGGGGCTAGGCCCAGGAGGTACACTTGGAATGAGGTTGTGGGACTGTGGCTTCCTTCACCCACATGACTTCTCTGTCTTCCCAAATATCAAATTATTCAGTTAAGATACTCTGGCTGCAGCTACCCATGCGCCATGCTTCCTTTTCAAGATGATTTTCCCCCACCGACTCGTGTTCACCTGAAGCAGACTTCCATCACATTCAGCCTGCTCTACACTTCCTTCCCACGAATGCCCAGCACTCAGAGGTCCAGGTTTTTTCACATGTTCCTGAGTCAGACGCCGCTTTCCCAGCTCATCATTCCCCATGAAGCCTCTACCACCTCTTCCATTCTGATCTGAATAAACCCAACCTGGCTGGTCCTTGGTCTTTGTGGGCCCCCTTCTGACGATGAGTGGTGGAGACCCCACCAAAGTATTTAGTGATTTGGTATTTGTTGAAGTTTCAGAGAGAGATTTCAACCAGAGACATTGCTGGCATTTCAGAGAGCCCTGTCCAGTCACAAGGGAGGTGGTGAACGGCCAGGGTGCCGGATGAACTTTGCAGCACGTGGCTTCGTTAGAAACTGCAGGTTCGTGAGTGCAGCCAGGCAACGTGTCAGCAGTTTTCTAAAAGGGGAATGTTCTCAGGAGAAAGAGGAGCAGAGGCTTCCTCCTCAGGAGTGTTCGTTACTGAATGTGTGTGAGATTGTTGCATTCCTGAATAAACTCAGAGGTAGTATTTTGAGAGAAGTAACTTGCCTTGATGGGCTTTTCAGGTGGTGCTAGTGGTAAGGAATCCACTTCCCAATATGGGTTCCCATCTCTGGGTGGGGAACATCCCCTGGAGGAGGGCATGGCAACCCGCTCCAGTGTTGTGGCCTGGAGACTCCTATGGACAGAGAAGCCTGGCGGGCTACAGTTCATGGAGTCACACAGAGTTGGACACAATGAAGTGACTTAGCATGCATGCATGCAGCTTGCCTTGAACAGAGAAAACTGTTTATACACTTAGAGTTAAGAGGTAAAAAGAGACACTGTTTTTCTCATTGTAAATGTAAATGTGTGGACATCGTAAATGTCTATACCTACAGATACTTGTAGAGACCTTTTTGACTCAGGAACTGAGATGAATAGGGTGTTTCTCGGAAGTGGGAAGGTGCAGTAAATAGCCTAATTCTGAAACACCTGGAGACTTCACCGAAGACGACTTGAAATCAATGCCCTTTTAGGGACTGGGAAATAAAATAGGGACCAGACCTGAATCAATGCATAAGACAGAAAAACAAGTTGCTGTAGTCTAAACATAAGACACAGGTAATTCTTCTCAACTTCCAAAATAAAATACACCTCAGACCAAAAAGAATGTACTGAATGAACCCAAATAATTCTCATCTTAGATGTCACAGCATGCAGTTTCTGGCAGAGTATTAGGGTGTGAAGGAAAATGCTAGCATCTGGGAGATGAGTTATAAGGTATGTTTAAGAAATGTCAATCCACTCCAGTGTTCTTGCCTGGAGAATCCCAGGAACGGGGGAGCCTGGTGGGCTGCCGTCTACGGAGTCGCAGAGTTGGACACGACTGAAGCAACTTAGCAGCAGTAGCAAGAACTAAATGGAAGCCTCAAATTTATTTTTGCCCCTAAAAATGTTTGTGTTTCGGAGAATTTCTGGGACTACATTAGATCATAAAAAAAAATTCTTAGGCGTTGCCCTGTTGACAGCCAGCATAAACAGTGGATCAAAGAAACTATCCCATCAAAGAGAAGCCGGATACCAGAAATTCAGTCTTTCAAACTGTTAGATAAATCTGTGATGTTTCTCTATGGCAGAACACTGGGACAAAAATGACCTCTCGTTCCTGATAAAATGTAACTAACACTCTTTTTGTGTGAAATAAAAGAACGGACAGGACCAGGAATATGTGGGGGAAAACAGGAGCTCATCACGAGAGGGAAATGTCCGTGGCACCACCCATCCGCAAGAGCTTCTCCCCAAAAGAGGATGTTGTCTGTAGGGGCTGGGTTTCTCTGTAAAAGGGAACACTGTTGTCTCTGATGAAGCCGGCCAGTCATCCACCATCCATACCAATCTCGTTTGCACTCTCTAAGCCCACTAGAAAGTATAAAGCAGGATTTTAAATCTCAAAGCAAGGACTCAGTTTGATAACAGAGCCAAGCAGGTTTACAGCTGAGAGGGTGCAGGTTGTGAGCCACACGCATCTTCAGAGCAAAAGCAGCACTTTCTGCTCTGCAGCTGTGAGAGACGCAAATCTTCTTGGCGACTCTGGGTGCGGATCCAATGTGCTCCAGAACAGCCAAGAGACAGCACAACAAACAACTCTAGTCTGGCCGCTCAGTGTGTCCCTCCCACCAGCAATATCAGCGTTACCTGGAGCTTCCTCCCAGTGCAGGCTCTCAGACCCCACCCTGGTGGCTCAGTGGGTAAAGAATCTGCTTGTGATGCAGGAGACCTGGGTTCGATCCCTGGGTTGGGAAGATACCCTGGAGGAGGGCATGGCAACCCACTCCAGTATTCTTTCCTGGGAAGTCCCACGGACAGAGAAGCCTGGGGGGTTCCAGTCCGTGGGGTTACTTATACATGACTGAGCAACTAAACACGCACTCTAGGTGGTATGCATTCACATTACTTTGAGAGATGCCATTGCTACTGTTTTCTGTTGAACAAAATTAGAAATGGAGGCCAGGTGTCCTTGGTGGCTCAGTGGTAAAGAATCCGCCTGCCAAAGCAGGAGACATTGGTTGGATCCCTGGTCTGGGAAGATTTCACACGCCACGGAGCAACTAAGCCCGTGCACCACAGCTACTGAGCCCGTGTTCTAGAGTTCAGGAGCTGCAACTAGGGAAAAGCCTGAGCAACAAAGAGGACCCAGCATGGCCCGAATTAAATAAATAAATAAATAAAATTATTTTCTTAAAAAATCAAGACCAACTTTTCCCAGCCTGTCTTCCCTCCCATCTTGTTGTCAGACAGTCAAATGGACACCAAATGCCCAATTAATAATTCATCTGCCTCAGAGTCTTTCACAATAGCTGATATTTGCATGAATGGAACTGCACTTACTTTAGAAAATTCCATTTCAGTATGTCTTTATAGGAACTAAAACATACTTTTTTCCCCTTAAAAAGAAATCGATTTTAAAAGTACACATATTTCTCTCAGACTGTTGATTAGACACACATCTGACCATTTTATTTCTAACTTTCTTCTCTCCCTCCGCCAACATCTGCCAAGTACAAACAGGGATAAGTGACAGTTTACATAACACGTGCAGGTATTTCTATTTGCAGGAATTCATTGGGATGTTGGCTTTTTCATTTGCTGTGTTTGTTTTGCTTAAGACAAACTGGGCAGTCTGGACTATGGCCTGCTTTACGGTGTTCATCTAGTCTAGTCGAACATCCATATCTGGGGGCATCAGTGGAAAGCTGACCACCGGTAAGAAAGCTGAAGCGATCTAGTCTCTATCTTTTGCCAAGTTTTGAACCAGCACATTTTACCTTAAAATGTTCATGCTTAATATCAGGACAGTCTAATTTGAAAATAAGGTTTTACTGTGCTAAAGAAAATATCATGACATGTGTGTTAATTGCATCGCCACCTGCTTTGAGAAGTTAAGTGAAGCAGGGAAACAGATGTTAAACTCAAGGAGTCTGCATTGAAAAAAAAATTGCTTTTCATTAGCATTTACTTCTTAATGCAAAGCTCCATTTTCTGCCCTCAAAAAGATGAAGTAGGTACAGTTGATGCAAAAGTGTATTTTAACAAGACTGGTAGAAACCCAGAAATGATGTTCTCTGGAAGGTTTCTATGACACACTGTTCTCAAAAACCTTTAAAAAGTCTCTAGTAAAACAGTTGAGGGGATATTTCCAGGTGACAATGGGGCTGGAAGTGACATGACGTTTGTACGTGATGAGCTACTCCTGTTTCTGAAATAAAGAATCTTGTGAAAAGAGGAATTATGACTAGTATTTACAAGAGTGTTTCATAAACATCCCCAAATTCCAGGCACAAGACAAAAGGCATGAGTCAGAGGCCAGTAGGCGTGATGGCCGGGGAAGTGGTCCCAGGGAAGATTGCTTCCCTGAGGCCCTAGAATAGCTCTGCAGAGACTCTGTAGGAAGCTGATAATGGGCGATCTCATGCGAGGATCACCAGTAAAAATCGGGTTTCGGTCAAGAGCATTTCCTTAGCTAAAAATGTCATGTTTCCAGGCCCTGACTTGACGTTTTAGTAGATCATGGCTGAGAAGACTGAACTGAAAAAAAACAATATGAATGAAGGTGATTTTTTTTTAAGTGTGCTGCCATTTGATGCTATGTGGGGAGGCTATCTTTTTTTCTAGGGTTGTTATTCATCTTTTTTTTTCAACTTTTTAAAACTAACATTTAATTGGAGGATAATTACTTTACAATATCATAACTAAACTTTTTATTTATATTGGATCATAGACTCTGATGCTGGGAGGGATCAGGGGCAGGAGGAAAAGGGGACGACAGAGGATAATATGGCTGGATGGCATCACCGACTCGATGGATGTGAGTTTGCGTGAACTCCGGGAGATGGTGATGGACAGGGAGGCCTGGCGTGGGGTCGCAAAGAGTCTGACGCAACTGAGCAACTGAACTGAACTGATAGCGGTTTAACAGGGCTTTCCTGGTGGCTCAGCTGGTAAAGAATCTGCCTGCAATGCGGGAGACCCGGGTTTGATCCCTGGGTTGGGAAGATCACCTGGAGAAGGGAAAGGCTACCCACTCCAGTATTCTGGCCTGGAGAATTCCATGGACTGTATAGTCTGTGGGGTCGCAAAGAGTTGGACACGACTGAGCGACTATCACTTCACTTCTTCATAACTGATTAACAGCATTGTGGTAGTTTCAGGTTCACAGATGAGTGACTCAGCCATACTTATACGCGTATCCATTCTCTTGATGGGTGTGGCTTGAGTTCTCTTCCAGGCTGTGATTGGGGCAGGGCTGGGGGGGGGAGAGTTTATCTCTCCCCAAAATTCTCTGCAGTCCCACTTGAAAGAGGTGTTCTTGAGAGTGCTTGTGGCAGCTGCTCACAGGAGTTTACTTAAAAGCTCGTCCTCTGAGGTCTCACACCTGGTCTGAGGTGGGATTACGTGTCTGCCTTTTTATTTATTTTTATTATTTATGTATGCTGCTGCTGCTGCTAAGTCGCTTCAGTTGTGTCCGACTCTGTGCGACCCCATAGACGGCAGCCCACCAGGCTCCGCCGTCCCTGGGATTCTCTAGGCAAGATCACTGGAGTGGGTTGCCATTTCCTTCTCCAATGCATGAAACTGAAAAGTGAAAGTGAAGTCGCTCAGTCGTGTCCGACCCTCAGCGACCCCATGGACTGCAGCCCACCAGGCTCCTCCGTCCATGGGGTTTTCCAGATAAGAGTACTGGAATGGGGTGCCATCGCCTTCTCCGATTATTTATGTATAGGAGTCTGCATTTTTATAAGATGGTTCTGAGGAGGTGATCTTCAGAATGAGTTCAGAGAATCGCTGATTACAACCCAGTTAATTCCTCATCTTAAAATAAAAATCCATACCCCAAAAAAAAACAAAACCCAGAAAATAACAACTGTTGCTGAGAATGTAGAGAAATTAAGAAATCTTGTGCGCTGTTCATGAGATTGTGGAAGGGTGCAACCGCTGAGGAAAACAGTATGGAGGTTCCTCAAAAAATCAGACAAAAAATTACCATACGGCCGGACTTCCCTGGCCAGCCAGTGGTTAAGACTCTGTGCTTCCACTGCAGGGGGGGCATGGGTTCCATCCCTGGTTGGGGAAGTTCCAGATGCCGCATGGCACAGCCAAAAAAAAAAAAAAAATCTGTTACCATATGACCCAGCAATCCCACTTCTGGGTAGACACCCAGTGAACTGAAAGAAGGGTCACAAAGAGTGAAAGGGCCAAAGTCTCCTCTCCACCCTTTAGCGACTAAACAATAACAACATAATACTAATTCGCACATATATATAAACACACATTAAATGACTACATCTTTATATGTAGTGCATAGTCGTCTGGTTTCATATGTGTATCTATATACATGTCTGTGGGTATGTGCTAAGTCACTTCAGTTGTGTCCAAATCTTGTGACCCCATGGACCCCGCCAGGCTCCTCTGTCCATAGGATTCCCCAGGCAAGAATACTAGAGTGGGTTGCCATGCCCTCCTCCAGGAGATCTTCCCGACCCAGGGAGTGAAGCTGCATCTCTTATGTCTGCTACATTGACAGGTGGGTTCTTTACCACTAGCGTCACCCGGGAAGCCCCATATATGGTTTCTTCACGTCTATAATGTTAAACAGATGATGGTTGGGAGTGGTCTCTGCAAGAATATCCCAACATGTGAATGCAGTGTATTTTCATTATGCATCATTGGGTGAATGGGCTCGTTCCTCCTCACCAAACTTACTGCACAATGCAGAAGAGCCTGCTTTCCCCCAGAGGCTAAAAGGGGTGTTCTTTTACCAAAAAAAAAAAAAAAAAGTTACAAGAAAATGACTCCTAACAACAGAGGTTCAGTTCAGTTCAGTTGCTCAGTCATGTCTGCTTCTTTGCGACCCCATGGACTGCAGCACGCCAGGCCTCCCTGTCCATCACCAACTCCCAGAGTCTACTCAAACTCATGTCCCTTGGGTCGGTGATGCCATCCGACCATCTCATCCTCTGTCGTCCCCTTCTCCTCCTGTCTTCAATCTTTCCCAGCATCAGGGTCTTTTCCAACAACAGAGGACATATAGACAAATGTATGTCATGAGGAAGAACTGAATGTAATTTGAGTACTAAACCGTTAACAATCTGGGGTCAACAGTCTACACAAAGACCCAAACTCTGCCTAGCGCCACCTAGTGTGTGAAAGTGTGAGTTGCTCAGTCGTGTCTGACTCTCTGGGACGGTCTCAGAATTCAGGCCACGGCTCCCTGGGGGCTTTGGTTAGACTTGGGTGGGGGCTTTGGTTAGACTTGGTACCCAGCTCTGCAGGAAGCTGATTCTCCTGTGATGTCTATGGCAGATAAGCTTCCGGAGGAGAGCGGAGACAGGCCCTTCTCTTCTGAGGCTCCTGCCTGAGGCGACAGAAGGCAGGGAATGGTCTTGAGAGTCCCATGTGGCCACTGTCCCCATCTGAGTCTTAGGAGGTCTTTTAAACCTTTGAGCATTTCCTGTACTCACTGCATAGGTTCTGGGTTTGGATCTTTTCCCGAGCAACACACGTAGGACTCTTAGAGGAAACAGGACAGACATAAATATACTAACTTTTTATTGAGGCTATAGATTCTGTGAACAATAGCCGTTGCCAGTATGAACAGAACAACTGAGAAATGTGTTACTCTTTGTGTATACATATTGCAAACATGATCTCTATGTTTTCTCCATGTCTGTTTCCAAAGAACTCCAAAGGCTTTTCAGATGGTTTTAAGAGGTTCCCATCCCACTGGTTGCACCCAGATTGGCATGGGAAACCATGGTCCAAGGCAACTGGAGACCCATTCTTCCCTACATCTTCCCCCAAGGGAAAAATACAGAAAAATTATCACAGATCTTTAACTGGTGCCTCCTAGAGGGCATGTGGTGTTTAATGACCCGGGGAAGAGACATACAGAGATTTTCAAGGCTGGAGTTACCCTGGGTCATAGGACCTGGATTTTCCAAGTCCTGCATCATCAAGTCCTCCCCAAAGTGTCCCATGATAATGACAAGTTTTAGTCCAAATATAACTCACCCCTCCACCTGCTCTGCAATGACTCTATTTTTTGGCTGTGCCACATGAGGCTTGCAGGATCTTAGCTCCCCAACCAGGACTCAAACCCCAGCCCACGTCAGTAAAACTACTGAGTCCTAACCACCGGACTGCCAGGGAATTCCCTTTAACAACTCTAGAAGAAGGGTTTTTCTTCTACTTTTTTTCTATTCCCCATGGTGGAATGCCCCATATAAGAGAGTTGTTCAATAGTCAATTCTCAATGACATTCACTCTGTTGTAATTTTCATTTCTGCAGTTTTAATGACTGGAGATCTTTCCTTAATTTATACAAGAAGAGAGAAAGTGGAACTGTTTGGGGGCACCTAGAAGCCTGGGGAAGGAGCTAAGTTTGGCCTAAGAACCACAGAATCAGGTACAAGAAATGTAGTTTTCATGTTTATTCAAGCCTCTGCTCCCTTTGACTATTTAAGGAAGAGTTATCAGGTGACAATGAGTTAGAACAGAGACGTCCCATAAAAGGGACCTAAGAGCTTACCTGGTCAGACCGTCTGAGAGTTCACCTGATCAGAACATCTGAGAGCTCCCCTAATCAGACCACCTGAGAGCTCCCCTGACCAGACCACCTGAGAGCTCCCCTGATCAGACCACCTGAGAGCTCCCCTGACCAGACCACCTGAGAGATCCCCTGGTCAGACCACCTGAGAGCTCCCCTGGTCAGACCATCTCTTTCTACTGGAGCTTCTCCAGCAGTGGTCATTCTTTATTCTATGAAGATGAGCATTTATCTATAGCCTTCTGGATATGCTATTAATACCAAAGTGGTCCTCCCCAGAAGAGAAATAAAGGAATGAAGGCAAGGTGAATGGCACATGTCTGGGGGCCAGTTCCCCAGAAAACAGACAGAATGTTTTGGAGCCTTGGGAGCAAGGATGTGTACTGAGAAGGGCTCTGGGTGGACACCTGAAGGGGAGTGGCAGCTGTGGGAGGAGTGGGCAGAGCAGAAGCAGAGCAGCAGAGGCCGTGGCTGGTGTCTAGGAAGCTCTGAAGCCTGGATGATTCAGTCCCACAGCTCATATGTTGAAGCCCTAACTGCTAGAACCCTAGAAAACAACGGTTTTTGGAGATGCAACCTCTAAAGCGGTTGTTGTTGTTGTTGTTGTTCAGTCACTCAGTCATGTCCAACTCTTTGCCACCCCATGGACTGTAGCACACCAGGCTTTCCTGTCCTTCACCATCTCCTGGAGTTTGCTCAAACTCATGCCCATTGAGTCAGTGATGCCATCCAACTATCTCATCCTCTGTCACGCCTCTTCTCCTCTTGCTCTCAATCTTTCCCAGCATCAGGGTCTTTTAAGGTTAAATGGGGTCATAAGGGTAGGGCTCTAATCCAATAATTGGTGTCCTTCTAAGAAAAGGAAGGGGTATCAGGAATGAGTGATCAGAGAAAAGGCCACATGGCCATAGCAAGAGAACATCCATCTACAGGCCAAGGAGACAGGTCTCAGGAGAAACCAACCCTCCCTGATCTTGGATTTCCGGCCTCCAAACTATGAGAAAACAAGTGTGTGTTTGAAAGCCACCTAGCCTGTGGTGCTTTGTTTTGGCCTCCAAAGCAGGCTGATATACAGGCCCCTGGCCAGTGCATGGGTGGCCTGTTAGGTGAGGAGCTCCCTTCCCCTGAGGTATTTCTTTTGCAGGCAGGGCTGGGTGCTGTGGGGTCAGGGCTGCACCCCTCAGCACCCTCTACAGCATGGCCCCAGGGTGGTGCCATGAGCCAGATAAAGGACTGGAATTATGACAAGGCAAAATTGCAGGAACGAGGGCAATATTACAGGAATCATCTCAATGATCTGCCATCAAATCAAGCCTTTACAATTTTGACCTTTAGCATTCACAAAACAACACTTCAGAATCTGAAGTCAATTTAAAGATCATCTCATCAAACTCTGTATTTAAAGGCTGGTGGCAAAGAGGCTTAGAGAAACAGAGATTCTCCCAAGATCGGGAGGCCACTGGAAACCCAGCTGGACCCAGGACCCTGGCTTCCCAGGGCTCCCTCTGAGATGCCTGATCTAACTAGAACTGATCAATAGTCCCCACAACTATAAAGGCTCTAAATACAATGTTTTTTAAAAAAACTTTTAATTTTGTATTGGCATATAGTAGATTAACAAACAATGTTGTGATAGTTTCAGATTGACAGCAAAGGGACTCAGCCATATATATACAGGTTCCATTCTCCCCCAGACTCCCCTCCCATCCAGGCTGCCACACAATATTGAGCAGAGATCCATATGCTGTACAATAGGTCCTTGTTGGTTATGCATTTTAAACATAGAAGTGTGTACATATCCATCCTAAACTCCTTAACTATCCCTTCCCCCTGGTATGAGCTCATTCTTGAAGTCTGTGAGTCTCTTTCTGTTTTGTAAGTAAGTTCAAATTGTATCATGTCTCTTTTAGGTTCCGCTTATAAGGGATGCCATACGATATTTCTCCTTCTCTATCTGACTTCACTCAGTATGACAGTCTCTAGGTCCATCCATGTGGCTGCAAATGACATTATTTCATTCTTTTTAATAGCTGCGTAATATTCCGTAGTATGTATGTGTCACATCTTCTTTATTCATTCCTTTGTTGATAAACATTTAGGTTGCTCCCATGTACTGGCTTTTGTAAACAGTACTGCAATGAACATTGGGGTGCATGTATCCTTTCAGATCATGTTTTTCTGCAGATGCCCAGGAGTGGGATAGCAGGGTCATATGGTAGCTCTATGTTCTCCCTAGTGGCTATACCAATTTACACTCCCACCAACAGGGTAGGAGGGTTCCCCTCTCTCCACACCCTCTCCAGCTCTAAATAAAGTTTTTAATTAAAGGTCTCAGCCTTAGACTTGAAAACAAAGACAAATGTAAACTGCACTGTCTGCAAACCTGGCAGCGTTATTCACAAGCTATGACTGTGTCCTGGGGGGAAAACCCACGAGACTTCAGTGCTCCTGTACAACACGCTCCAACTGGCCCCAAACAGCAGAAACAATCACTGGAATTGCTCCTGGTGGGTTTGTTCCACAGACGCTTCACCCAAGTGTGGCAATCAGTCTCACTCTTAGCCTCTGAACCTTTAAGAGGGACTGAGTCATCAATCTGAGATTCCTGCAGAGGCTGAAGCACCATGGCCAGTGTCCCAGGGCCATTCCTGTGGCAGCTTCTTCATTTTGTTTTTTCTCTGACTCTCCTGACTTCCTGTCAATTCTGTGAGCAACGTAATGCCCTTCCAGAAAATTCCTTCTCTGCTTAAGTGAACCAGAGTCAATCTCTGTTGTTTGTACCCAAGAACTCTGACTAATACAGCCTGGAAATTGGCTTTTGACTCAAATATCTGTTTAGTTTGGCTTCTTGTATTTACCCATTTCTTTCCTCCTGAGAGCCTACTGCATTCATTCATCCATTCGTTCACTCATCCATGGAACATTTACTGGTTGCCTTGTATGTCAGACAAAGTACTAGGTGCTTGGAATACATAGCCTATAAAGATATGGCCCCTTCCCTTAAAAGACCCACAGCCTAGTCCAGGGCAGAGGAGTCAAAAAAAAAAAAAAAAAACAATGATGATTATACTACAGGGCGGTAATTACTATGATCATGAGAAAAAGCACCTGACTTATACATTAGTGGCGGGTGGTGGTGTTGGGAGGCATCCTGTGGCCACTGCTCCCTGAATTGTGTCTTCAGTGATAAACTGGATGGCAAGACAGGATGGGGAAGAGGAGGGACATTGCATGAAGAGGAGGGAATTAAGCTGGTCAGCACTCTGAACCAGAGTTCCATGTGTCTATACATAATATTCTAGGTGGGGAGTGGTAAAGGTTGAAGCCATAGAAACAGGTAGAGGTCATTGCTGTAGGTCTCACTTAGGAATCTGAACTTTTTGTAATAGCAATTATTTCTGCTTTATTGACTATGCCAAAGCCTCTGACTGTGTGGATCACAATAAACTGTGGAAAATTCTGAAAGAGATTGGAATACCAGACCACTTCACCTGCCTCTTGAGAAACCTATATGCAGATCATGAAGCAACAGTTAGAACTGGACATGGAACAACAGACTGGTTCCAAATAGGAAAAGGAGTACATCAAGGCTGTATATTGTCACCCTGCTTATTTAACTTATATGCAGAGTACGTCATGAGAAACTCTGGGCTGGAAGAAGCACAAGCTGGAATCAAGATTGCTGAGAGAAATATCAATAACCTCAGATATGCAGATTACACCACCCTTATGGCAGAAAGTGAAGAGGAACTGAAGAGCCTCTTGATGAAAGTGAAAGAGGAGAGTGAAAAAATTGGGTTAAAGCTCAACATTCAGAAAATGAAGATCATGGCATCTGGTCCCATCACTTCATGGCAAATAGACAGAGAAACAGTGGAAACAGTGGGTGACTTTATTTTTCTGGGCTCCAAAATCACTGCAGATGGTGACTGCAGCCATGAAATTAAAAGACACTTATTCCTTGAAAGGAAAGTTATGACCAACCTAGATAGCATATTGAAAAGCACAGACATTACTTTGCCAACAAAGGTCCGTCTAGTCAAGACTATGGTTTTTCCAGTGGTCATGTATGGATGTGAGAGTTGGACTGTGAAGAAAGCTGAGCGCCGAAGAATTGATGCTTTTGAACTGTGGTGTTGGAGAAGACTCTTGAGAGTCCCTTGGACTGCAAGGAGATCCAACCAGTCCATTCTGAAGGAGATCAGCCCTGGGTGCTCTTTGGAAGGAATGATGCTAAAGCTGAAACTCCAATACTTTGGCCACCTCATGTGAAGAGTTGACTCATTGGAAAAGACTGATGCTGGGAGGGATTGGGGGCAGGAGGAAAAGGGGATGACAGAGGATGAGATGGCTGGATGGCATCACCGACTCGATGGACATGAATTTGAGTGAACTCCGGGAGTTGGTGATGGACAGGAAGGCCTGGTGTGCTGCAATTCATGGGGTCGCAAAGAGTCGGTCACGACTGAGCAACTGAACTGAATATGCAACTGGTGGCTCAATGGTAAAGAATTCACCTGCCAATGCAGGAGATTCAGGAGATGAAGGTTCTATCCCTGGGTCAGAAAGATCCCCTGGAGGAGGAAATGGCAACCCACTCCAGTATTCTTGCCTGGGAAATCCTATAGACAGAGGAGTCTGACGGACTACAGTCCATAGAGTCACCAAGAGTCAGACACAACTGAGCAACTGAGTATGCATACGTATAACCACTGAAACAGAGAGAAAGCAGCCAGTTTTATATTCGAGATTGACTGTCTTTTTAGCAGCAAGTCAAAGAATCGCCCACACTGATTCTGTCCTTGGCCTTGTCCGATCTACTGTTGAATCCATGAAGGGCAGTCTTCATTTCTGTTACAGTGGTTTTTTGCTTGATTGCTTTCTTTTCTCTGCGCCATACCACAAAGCTTGCAGGATCTTTGCTTCTGACTTCTGGCATTTCCTTTTGATGCGTTTTAACAATTCCACCTTGCTACTCACATTACCCATCTGTTCTTACAAGTTGCCTGCTTTGTCCAAAAGAATTCTTAAAATATTAATCATAGCTGTTGTAAATTTGTCTGTCCAGTAACGCCCAAATCTCAGCCTTATCTGCAGTCTGCTTCTAGTGCTTTTCAGATTGTGCTTTTGCTTGCCTTTTTAAATGCCTTGCAATTTTTGTTGAAAGTAGGACATGACTCGTTAGGTAAAAGAACTGAGCTATCTAGGCCTTTAGTCTGAGCTTTTATATTAGTCTGGCTGGGGTTTTTGTGTGCCGCGCATGCTCAGTCCCTCAGTCGTGTCCGACTCTTTGCAACACCATGAACGGTAGCCCGCCAGGCTCCTCTGTCCACGTGGTTCTCCAGGCATGAATACTGGAGTGGACTGCCATTTCCTCCTCCAGGAGACCTCTCCAACCCAGGGACTGAACGTGTGTCTCCTGCATTGGCAGGCGGATTCTTTACCACTAGCCACCTGGGAAACCCGGCTAGGGTTTTAGGCTGTGTTTAATCTTTGTTGTAGCTGCAGCTTTCAGAGGCTTGAGAGTAAACAGAGCTGGCTCTTTCCTCTGTAATCCACTGTTTCTTACTGGAGCTCTGATGCTGATGACCAGGTGTTGGGGAGGAGAAGCTTGCTTATATAATCTTACGATTCAATAGCAGTCTTTCACTAGACCCATGCTCCTGGGCTATGACCTTCACAAGCATTTATTAACTTTGCTCTTCCTCAGGTGAGACAGGAAGGCTAGAGGGGGCTGGAATCAGGGAAGGGCCCTTCTCCAGGTGGTTACAGGTGCTTTCCCTAAGAGGTAGGCCTTTGAGGATGCTCTAGGCATATTTCAAAATCTTCCCCACCCCTCTGCCAGAGACAATAGCAACTCATTCTGAATTCTTCATTGAGAGAAACCAGTGGGTTTCCTGTAGACAACCAAAAAAGCATGGAGCCCCATTTAGGTAACAGACCCCAAGAGCTTCTTACTCTCAGGTTAGTCCATACTCAGCCTCCAGCAATTCATCAAAATGCTCCTGCCAGCATGTAACTCCAGCACCATCTGTCTGGCTAAGGAGATCTTGATTGTGATCTGGGCTTTCCTGATTCGCCAGATCATGGGATGTTGCTGTGCCCTGTGCCCTGGGGCTCTGAAGGGCACAAGATAAAGCACCGATTTCCAGCTCCTTCAGCTCCTTTTGCTCTAGGGACAAGAGTGACGATTTCCAAGTTCTTTACACACTGGAGCTGAAACCAGTACCTCAGGCTGTTGACTGAATACAGCACAATCATCAGGTCTGAGTGAGCATCTGTGGAGGAATACCGTGGAGAAGGGAGTCCAGGATGATACCTGGATCTGGCTGGAGTGAGCATGGAACACAGTAGGGGAGGGAATACAGTGGAAAAGAAAGTGAAAGTCACTCACTCGTGTTTGTGACCCCGTGGACTGTAGCCTACCAGGCTCCTCTGTCCATGGGATTCTCCAGGCCAGAATACTGGAGTGGGTAGCCATTCCCTTCTCCAGGGGATCTTCCCAAACCAGGGATCGAACCCAGGTCTCCAGCGTTGCAGGTGAATTCTCTAACATCTGAGCCACCAGGGAAGCCCAATACAGTGGGGAGCAGATAATTTAGGGAAGGAAAACGAAAGGCTAACAAACAAAAAAGCTCATGAATAAGGAGTTCTGCTTAGTTTTGTCCTGAATACTTTCAGATTACCTGAAGGTTTTCTCCCCCCCCCCCTTTTATTTTCTTTTTTTTGGAAACAACACAAATCTATTCACTTAAGGTCTAGAGGTCAGAAGTCTGGAATGGGTCTCCCTGGGCTAAAACCAAAGTGCTAGCAGGGCTACACTCCCTCGGGAGCCTTTAAGGGAATAATCCAGTTTCCTGAATTTTTCCAGCTTTTAGATACCAACTGTGTTCCTTCGTTTATGGACACTTCCTCTGTATTTAAAGCAAGAGGTGTGTGTGCTCAGTCACTTTAGTCACGTCCGACTCTGCAACCCTGTGGACTGCAGCCCACCAGGTTCCTCTGTCCATGGGATTCTCCAGGCAAGAACACTGGAGTGGGTTGTCATGCCCTCCTCCAGGTGTCCTCTGACCCAGGGATCAAACCCACATCTCCCAAGTCTCCTGCATTGGTAGGCAGGTTCTTTTCCACTAGTGCCACTTGAAAAGTCCAAAGCAAGTAGTTTAGCATCTTCTTTCTCTGGTTGTTACCCTCTGATGTCCCTCTTTCCATTGTTAGGACCCTTGTGATCACACTGGGGCCATCCAGAAACATCACATACCTGAAAGGTCCCTGCAGCTGTGCAAGATAACCTGTCCTCAGGTGCCATCGACGAGGACCTGGCCTCTCTAACACAGGCGCTATTCTGCCCATCACAGAAGGCACTGGTCAGGAGGTAACGACTGGATTTACCCTTTTATATACTCCAGAGAGTGTAGAGAGAGAGAGAGAAGCCAAGAAAGGTGATGAGATAAGACTTTCCCCTTGGGACTTCCCTGGTAGACCAAGGGCTAAGACTCTGCGCTCCCAGTGTAGGGGGCCTGGGTTTGATCCCAGGTCAGGGAATTAGATCCCACATGCCCCAACTAAGAGTTCTTACAAGCTGCCACTAAAACCTGGTTGGTGCAGACAAATAAATAAGTAAACTTATTTAAAAAAGAAAAAAAAGGTCTAGCACAGGGAGGGACTCTCCTCAATACTCTGTGAAGGTCTGCATGGGAAAGACTCTAAAAATGAGGGGAGATATATATATATGTATAACTGAGAAATGTTGCCATATGTCTGAAACTAACACAGTACTATAAATCAACTATACTCCAATTAAAAGCAAAACAAAACAAAAACTCTCCTCTCTTAAAAGTTTTCTCTTTTTTCCCTATTCCCTCTTCCCCTTTCTCTTCTCACTATCAGGGTTATTCTCTTGC
The DNA here is from genome assembly GCF_027580195.1 of Bos mutus. Classification (NCBI taxonomy): domain Eukaryota; kingdom Metazoa; phylum Chordata; class Mammalia; order Artiodactyla; family Bovidae; genus Bos; species Bos mutus. The sequence goes on from NC_091628.1 coordinate 31,289,812, forward strand.
CCTACTCTTTTCCCTCAGCTTGAAGGTTTTCTGCAGATTAGAAATCTATGGTCAGAGTTACACGAGATATAAAATAAGAAATACCCATCCGGTTGGGCGGGACTGGTGTGAATGCTGACAGCATAAGTTATAGTTCCTTTTATTCAAAAATACCTAAGGGCTCGCTCCCCATCTGTGTCACAGAGAAGGTGGTGTGACCGCCCTGTTTTCATGGAGAGTGCAGTGGCCTGGAGAAGGGCAGTAAATACTGAGCAATGGTGGGAGCAGCTGCCAAGGAGAAAGATAAGAGGAAACATTTCACCTTCCTGTGGCACATGTGTACATCAGAGCTTCCCCTTTATAAAGTCTCCTTCTTGGACTTCCCCAGTGGTGCAATGGGTAGGAATCTGCCTGCCAATTCAGGGGACACAGGTTTGATCCCCAGTCTGGATGATCCCATATGTGGCAGAACAACTAAAACCTGTGTGCCACAAATACTGAGCCCGCGCGACCTAGAGCCTGTGCTCTGCAAGAGAAGCCTCCGCAATGAGAAGCCCATGTACGGCAAGGAAGAGTAGCCCTCATTTGCCACTACTAGAGAAAGCCCTTGTGCAGCACTGAAGACCCAAGGCAATCAAAACTAAAATAAATAAGTAAATTTTAAAAAAGAAAATAAGTCTCCTTCTTTAACTTCCAAACTGCCTTCTTAACCACTCCCCTGCCCTTAAAAACTCCACTCATTTTTTATCAGGAAAATGAAGGAAGAAAGACAAGCAGTTAGTAGGGCCTGGATTCCAACTAGAGTCCTTTTCTTATCTCTCTGAGCAGATGACTAGAAGACCACAACTAATATGTTCCAGGAAGAATATGTCGACTTAAAAAAAAAAGCAAAATGTGAGAGTTTCAAGTTTAGTTTTACTGGGGGCAAAATGAGGCCTGCAGCCCAGGAGGCAGCACCTCAGATAGCCCTGAGAAAATGCTTCAAAGAGGTAGGGAGGAAGGACAGTATATGTGTAATTTGAGGTTCCATCCCTGGTGGGAAAGATTCCCCTGGAGAAGGGAATGGCTACCCACTCCAGTATTCTTGCCTGGAGAATTCCACGAACAGAGGAGCTTGTCAGGCTACAGTCCATGTGGTCCCAAAGAGTCAGACATGACTGAAGCGACTGAGCACGCATGCATGCACAGGCAATTAAGCACATGTTTTCCCAGAACGTTTCTGCTAGTCATGAGGCACAGTCATCATGGATTTTAGTCCTTTTCTAGATATGAGGAGGTATAAGAATTCTTCTCCTAAAAATATCTAACTATCTGAAGACCTGTCTTGCCAGTAGCCATTCCCACCCCCAGCACAGAGTGCCTCATTTCTCTCCACCTTGATCTTCTTCAGGGGATGTTGAAGGTCAGAAGCTGCAGCAACAGATGAGGCAATCCTTGTAGAGGTAGACGGCAAGTGCCAATTTGTCGTTGACAAATAACACAGTTACTTTGGTTTCAGTTTTCTTAGGGGTAAAGTCAGGAGCCTAGACTAGAAGGTTTCTGTGGTCTATGAGTCAAGCTGTTTTGTGAGTCTGGTTTTAAATAGGTTGATCCGGGTCACCCAAACAGTTTACCCTGGTTCTCCCTCCATTCCAGAACACTTCTTTCCTGGAAACCTCTGCAGGTTTCTGGAAAAGACAGCTTTTGATCCCCGCCTGGTCCCCTGAGTATGCATCCCTCCCCCTTACAAGTAGTAAGTTCAGCTCGTTCATCTTCAGGGGTGTTCCTGGCGGTTCGCTGGAGGGAAGGTGCAATCCTCGCTTTGCTCCAGGGTTATGCTTTGTGTCCACCTCAAGGGTTTCAGCAATACGATCCTGTGAGACTGTTCTGTCCACTTGACAGATAAATGGAAGCTCACAGAGATGAAATAATTAGCTCAAGTTCGTACCACCAGGAAGAGCCAGCGACCACACTCGACCGACCTAACTCTGCTTGGAGCGCTCTCTCTCCTGCACCCTCCATGGGCACCCCTACCCGGTGCCCCTTTTCCGCGTTTCCCAGGGCACTTGCCCAACCCACTGAGCGGCTAGGGGCGGGGGTGGTTGCAACCCAGAATGTCACTTCTGCAACAGATCTCCTGTGTGCTCCCGTGAGAAGCGCTATTCGGTCCCAGAAATGCTCTCTACCCACAGTCCTTGAACTTGCGGGGGGGCTGCGGGGGCTGGAGAGGGACCCGCGGGGGTGGGCGGGCCTCTGGGGCGGGAGCTCGAGAGTGGCGTCGGAGCGGACCAATCCCCGCGGAGGCGCAGGAAATCAGGACAGTGCCCGCCCCGGCGGCGGGGGTGAAGGGGGGGACTAGCACCCCAGAGGCGCGTCCCCGGGGCTGGCGGCGCCGCTGAGTCACTGCGCGCGCAGGCCGGGGTGGGGACTCAGGGACTGCCGGCCGGGGTCGCAGGAGCCGCTGTCCCGCGCGGGCCCCGGGACCCGCCGGACCGAGATCGCACGCAGGGCCGCGCCGGAGCCGAGCGAGGGCTACGCGGTGGACTGTAGAGCTTGTCCCCTGGACGCGGAAGGGCGCTATCTTGGTTTGCTTTAAAATAAGGGCTTGAGGTTTCCCGAGCAGGTGCATTTGGTCGAATTCAACGGACTTTCATTCCCCTTCCCGCCCCAGCGCAGCGGCGCAGACCCAGCCTCCGTGCGCACCTGCTGCCCGGGAGGCGCTCCAGGCAGGCATCCCCAAAAGGAGACAGCCCCCAAGACTCCGGGCCCCGACAATGGTCAAACCCGCGCCCAGCAGCCTGGCAGGAAGACCGTGACCGTGGGGTGAGTTAAACAGAAGAAACAACCCCTCATTACGACTGGGAGCTGCTTCGTTAAAGGCCCCCTTCCTGCCCGCTGTTCACCAGCAGCCAAAGCAATAATAAACAATTACGTAACTGCCGTGTCCCAAGAGCAACCTCACTGTTTCGTTTATGAAAACCAGCTGGCAGTATATAACGTGGGAGTTATAGTGTGATCACTGGATTGCCCAAGTGGGAGATAACTTATTAAGACTATTTTAAAGAATCTTCTTAAGGGTCCTTGGACTTCCCTGGTGGCTCAGATGGTAAAGAATCTGCCTGCGGATACAGGAGACCCAGGTTCAATCCCTGGGTCAAGAAGATCCCCTGGAGCAGGGAATGCCAACCCACTCCAGTACTCTTGCCTGGGAAATCCCATGGACAGAGGAACCTCGAGGGCTACAGTCCATGGGGTCACAAAGGGTCGGATAGGGATGAGTGACTAACATACTTAAAGATCCTTAAAGGTCCCTTGAGTTCTTAAAGGTCCAAGTTAATCATCCTGAGTCCTTAAAGGTCCAACTCTTAGAAATGAGAAGTATGACAGTCTCAGGTTTACTGAGTACTGAAAAGTTATTTTCTTCGGAAGTGCTTACTGCTTTCTGTTCCCTAGTGTGCTTGTTTACGCCACAAAATACCCCTAACTTCCCCATCGTTGAAAACCTAGCCTATCCTATAGGAGTACAACTGATTTTCTCCTTTTCTCTTTAATAGAACTCCAGCTCTCTACCCAAGCAAGATGAAGATTCCATTTGTAGAACCTGTCATTTGCCTTAGTGTATTCGCTCTGACTCTGAACAGCCCACTGACGACACAATATGTGTACAGGAGGATATGGGAGGAAACGGGCAACTACAGCATTGAACTTGAGAGCAATACTTCTGAGTGTGCAAAGAACAAAAGCAGCCCGATTTTTGCATTCCAGGAGGTAAGACATGAAAATAGCCCTAAAGTGTATTATAAAAGAGGAATGTGCAGCGGGGTTTTAAAGGAAGGAGGATACTGCTCTCATCATACATCGATCTCTGAAGGGTCACCCTAAAACCCCAAAGTCCCAAAGCAAGAGCCTTTATTCAGTTCTCTTTTTGTTTGAAGCTCCCTGACACCTCTAATCTGCCTCTTCTCCTTAAAACCCCTTTCTTCTCCTGTGATTCTGGCTCTTCTCCTTTCTCTCAGAAGATTTCAGTGCAGTCTCCTCTCCTGTGTGGCTGCCTCTTTCCTCCTTCCCCACAGAAAGCCTGAAAATCAGGCAGGGCAGGCTGGAATGAGTGCTCGGTGGACACAGGTGGAGTGAAACATGGGTCTTACCTTTCCCTTGTCCCCTCCCCCCACCTCTTTCCACTGCCCACCTGACCCAGTTTTTGGTGACCCCAGAACGTAGCCCATCCCTGAAGACTGTGGGCCCTGGGCCAGTGTCTGTCATGGGGTATGGGTGGCATGTGCCATCCACCATTTGGTGTTATCAAATCAGCTTTGACCACCCCCCCGCAAATGCTGAGGAGCATCTGTATGGGGATGTGGTGGGTCGAGAGCTCCCACTTGTGCTCTAAGGTCAATGAAAATGTCCCGCCAGATACCACAGAGCCTGTCCTTCTCCCCCACCACCCTCCACCCCCAGGAGGGACACCGCCAGTCTCCTGCTCTCTTAGGCAGTTCTTAACAGAGCCTGCCAATGTCCAAATGCAAAGGAGAGAGCAGCCAGATTGGGAAATTCCCTGCCCCACCCCGCCCCCAGCAACAATGCCTGAAAAACCACCACACTTAGGAGCTTTGAATTCTTCTGCTTGGGAAGAGAGGCAAAAGAGTGGCACTGCCTCCCCAGTCGAAAGAGGAAAAAACCATCAAGGGACTCTGGGTCACCTGCACCCTCAGAGAAAAAGAGATTATTTCCGAACAGCCATGTGGATATCAAATTTCTGGCCTAGAAGGAGGTCATAAAAACAGAAGGGCCAAGGGTCTCTCTTCTTGGTTTTGTCTCCCTTCAAGAATGTTTCTTTGGACTTCCCTGGTGGTCCAGTGGTTAAGATTCTGTGTGTTTCACTGTGGGGGCCACAGGTTCGATCCCTGGTCGGGGAAGTTCCGCATGCCAAGGCCAACAAACAAACAAAAAAGAATGTTTCCTGCTACATGGGTGTCATTGCCAGGGAGTGAGAAGTTTCCAGAGTCTCATCAGTCTCTGCATTTGATTCTGTGTGTTCCTTCACCGGAGCCCTGGGAGCAGAGTGGGGGATGGAGGAGGAGAGGACTCAAGTGTCTGAAAAGTCTTCTGCCCTGGCCCTCCAGCTGAGGGGAGACAGGCCTCGGTCCAGCTGCCGCAGTGACCTCTGTGACTGTGTGGTCATGAGTACTGGCCCCCCTTGCCGCCTGGCCCAGCTGCTGAAAGCCCCTCACTGCCCAGAGCAGTGGTCTCATTTTGAAGATTTTTGCCAAACTTTTTCACTGACTGACTGTGGTTTCATTGAATTAATAGTCAGGAGAGCCCATTGCCCCGGTGTGGTTTCATTGAATTAATAGTCAGGAGAGCCCATTGCCCCGGTGTGGTTTCATTGAATTAATAGTCGGGAGAGCCCATTGCCCCGGATGCCTTGGTTCATAGTCAGTGCACTGGAGCTTTAGGTGCTTTTTCTCAAACTGGGGAACTGGATACCACCCCGCCCACAACTGGGACGGGGTGTGGCAACCTCCTCACCACCTGCACCTTAGGACCAAAGAGCACTTCCTTCTGGGCCCCTCCCTGGCCCTGTTCAGCTTTTCAGAGAATATTCTCCCCTCTTTAAATCCAAGAACACATGTTGCCTGTTTCCTGAGTGGCTGTCTCAGTGCCCAGCTCCCTAGGTGTGTTCTGGCCACATGCAAGTTGAGAGGTTTGTGGACTGTTCTTATCCCTAAAAATAAGAGACAAACCTCTAAACTTGGAGGGGACAATTTCAGGTTACCCAGCAGATCATGAAATTGTTCTCGCCCAAGAATTCGTGTATAAACCTTTTAATAACTAACAGAGTCCCTTGTTACCAGCAGATAAGGAGTATTTTCTACTCAACTGAAATTAATATATACATTTTAGCCTATGAAATTGTGACTTCCTTAAAACTGACAGTACCTTCCTTAGTTTCTCCTGTCTCAGTACATTGTTATTCTGTTCCATCTTGTATAGGAAATAGCTTTTTTTTCACTCTGATTTCCATCATCTACCCTTATATGACATATAATTATAATTCTCCAGAGTTTAAAGCATACAGACACACAAGGATTTCTTCTGTCTCAACATTTATGGTTGACAGATGCTTTGAGTTTGCTTTGTTAAAATCTGCATTTCAAAACATGGGTTGCAGATGAGAGCAGTCTGTGTAAAAGACTGGGTTGAAACGACAGTCGATAGAAAGGAGAGGAGACCAGGACATAGGAGGAGGCGTGGAAAAGGGAGGAGAACCCCAAATTGGAACATCTTGTTGAGGAGTTGATGAAAAGATAACTGTTTCACTTGTTTGTTTATTCAATAAATATTTACTTGATGGCTCCTATGTCTGTAGGAGGTACCAAGATGTGCTCAAGAAATTTATTCTAGTATAGACATAAAACAGGCAAGAGTGATTTAGCACTGACTGTACGAGGGCCCTGTGTGGAGCACCTTATATTTAATTTTAAGTCTCCTGGCAGCCTGCGAGATTGGGACTGTTGACATTCCCTCTCTCGTCAGATGAAGAAGCTCTGGAGTTAAGTAATTTGATCAGGTTCACACACAGCAAGTTACAGACTCCTGCTTTACTTGATGGTTCATTCATGTCATCCATCTGACTACTGAGTACCTGGAAGCACTGTTCTTGGAGCCGGTGATCCTGTGGTGAAAGAACAAGGTTCCACACCTGCCCTGGGAGCTTAGGTTGGAGTAGAGAGGTCATGCAATGCACACCCAGAGTAACATATCATGTCCTGTCAAGGGGTGGTGGGTCTCTAGGGAGAAAAACAGCAGAATGAGGGGCTGGAGCGTTGGGTGGGGGTCAGTGGGATTGCTTTAGTTGGAATGATGGTCAGGGAAGGTCTCTCTGAGGAGGTGGTTCTGAATTAAGGAAGTAAGCTGTGTGCAGATTGATCAAGCTGAGAGAACAGCAAGTAGCCTGGAGGTTTACAGAGTCTGTGCTGGGGGGCTGCCCCCCACCCCCCACCACCACCTGCAAGGAGTTTGCATTTACTCCAGTGGAAGGAAAGTCGTTGAGGGACTGTGACATGAGCCGACGTGCTCATGATGAGAGGAGTGATGTGAGCTGATGTGCGTCTACCTTCCTTGGTGCACTTTTTAGCGGTTATACCACACTTCCGGGAGTCCCTTTTGCCTACATAGTTGATCAATGTTAAGAAAAGTAGGAAAGAATGATTCAAATTGCCATAATTGACTTCCTGTTTGGAATTGTCAGTGGATTAACAGGACTGTCTTCTGTTCTTCTGTTTAATTAAAATTTTTTTTTATTTTTTGTTTTTTACACTGTTGTATACTACAGCTCAAATCAGCCATAAAGATCACCCAAAACTGCTATGTACAGAACCGACTGGATGGAATCAAGGTTCCTCTGACTCCAAAGCTCAAGCTCTTAATCATACACAGAAAGTACAGCTAGGGGATGATAACTGTTGTGTGAGAAGCTTTGGAAGGAGGAGTAATGACATGGGTTTGGGAATTTCAGGGAAATCCAAGCAGGACTGACTGTGGATGGTGCCTGGAACATAGACTGTACTGGGAGTGAGTGGGCATGATACAGAGGAGTGAGGCCAGGCCACATCTCGGGGACCCCAGGTACCAGGCCAAGGAGCGTGGACTTTTCTCAGGCAGGCTGGGGAGACACTGCAGCTTTGAGAGGTGAGAGACACACTGACAGCGTGCTCTGGGAGATGTGCCCAGCATCCGGGTCTGTGATCTGCAAGTGATCTGATAAGTGATAAGTTACACGTGAACTGAGTAAAGAGACCAGTGAGATGCCAGAGTAGTGGAGAGGAAAACCAATGGGAGTTGTTCACATGGCAACTATGGGACCATCAAGAAGATAAAGGCATGAGAAAGACTGGGGCGGGGAGGAGGGGAGGGCAGGATAGATTGTGCTGGTGGACATGGACGAAGGGAAAGGTTAGAAGCAAAGATGACTCAAGTTTTGGCAATACAGAATGGCTTGAATTGTATAAATATATAAAAATAAAAATAGGCTCACTATTTAAAAATTAATTCAGTATCTGATATTTTTGTGGTTCATCAGGGTTTTAGGGTGCCTTCTAAATATGACATGAATACATTTTTTTAAATGAGTTTGCATGTGTGCTAAAGCACTTCAGTTGTGTCCAATTCTTTGCAACCCCATGGACTGTAGCCCGCCAGGCTCCTCTGTCCATGGAATTCTCCACATAAGAATACTGGAGTGGGTTGCCATGCCCTCCTCCAGGGGATCTTCCTGGCCCTGGGACTGAACCTGTTTCTGATCTTGCCCTGCCAATGAGACATATGGCAAGTGGGTTCTTTACCACTGGTGCCATGTGGAAAGCCTTTAAACTGAGTTTAGTCATCACCATTATAAAAATGGCACCCAGCCTTAATATAAAGTTTGGGAAATACAGAGAAGAGGCAAGAAGACAATGCTTTTAAATCACCCCAAGTTCTTTACATTAAATAACTAGTGCAATGATGGTCGTGTCCGCCAATCTGTGTGCTCATAATTGTGTCAGCCTCAGGAAAGCGGAGTTCATCTCACTCCTTAGTTCATGGCACACTACCGTCTTTTGTCAATACAGAACTCTTCTTTGGGTTTTATCTTAATTTTTAGTAAATAAAGGAATACTTGTGGAGACACATGTAAAAAGGACAACTGAGCTCTGCCTAAATAAAAGTCTGTCAAATATGACACTTACATGTGATATTCATTCCCTTAGCGTAGACAGAAAGATGTATCATGGGAAAAGGTATCCTTTTTCCTTTAGAACGCAATCTCTTAGGGCGAACTGTCCACAGAAGAAAGTGAAAGAAAATGAAATTTGCTCAGTCGTGTCTGACTCTTTGAGACCCCAGTCCGTGGAATTCTTCAGGCCAAAATATTGGACTGGCAACCTTTCCCTTCTCTAGGGGATCTTCCCAACCCAGGGATTGAACCCAGGCCTCCCATACTACAGGTGGATTTTTTTACCAGCTGAGCCACAAGGGAAGCCCAAGAATACTGGAATGGGTAGCCTATCCCTTCTGCAGGGGATATTCCCAAGCCAGGAATTGAACCGGGGCCTCCTGCATTGCAGGCAGATTCTTTACCAGATGAGCTATCAGGGAAGTCCACAGAAGAAAGAGAAGTCATTACATGGCCAGTCCTGAGGCCTTGAGCTCTGTGAATCCTTGATGTGAGTCAGACATACACTAATACACACATTTTATTTTTATGGGTCAATGTCTCCACTGTGGAGCTTGAACATTATGACTGAGCATTGATGATTATATCAGCTTTTGATCTTTGCATTGTAAACTGGATAAAGATTCAAGTTGAGAGCTTCCCTCATGGTCCAGTGGCTGAGACTTCTTGCCCAATGCTGGGGGACCTGCAACTAAGAGTTCACGTGGTACAACAAAGATCAAAGATTCAGCTTGCCACAACTAAGACCCAGGGCAACCAAACAAATAAATATTTTTAAAAAACAAAAAACTCATGCACTATAAATTCCCCATCCCTGACTTACCAGCTCTTGCTTGATTTGTCAAAAGTCTATACCAAAATATTTCCAGGCACATTGTAAAAACCTCTGTAAACACTTTGTCTTCTTTTTCTTTGCAGGAAGTCCAGAAAAAGGTGTCTCTTTTTAACCTGGAGATGGACATAAGTGGGTTAATTCCTGGTCTCGTGTCTACGTTCGTGTTTCTGTCGCACAGTGACCATGGAGGAAGGAAGTTCCCTCTGATTTTGTCTTCTGTCGGCGCTCTTGCCAACAGCGCTTGGCTCTGTCTGCTCTCCTATTTTGCCCTTCCAATCCAGCTTCTGATTGCATCCACCTTCATTGGTGCACTTTTTGGCAATTACACCACATTTCTGGGAGCTTCTTTTGCCTACATAGTTGATCAATGTAAAGAAAAGAAACAAAGAACCATTCGAATTGCCATAATTGACTTCCTGTTTGGAGTTGTTAGTGGATTAACAGGATTGTCTTCTGGCTATTTTATTAGAGGGTTAGGTTTTGTGTGGTCCTTTTTAATTGTTACCGTGGCTCTTTTTGTGAACTTGATTTATATTTTACTTTTTCTTGAGGATTCGATGAAAGAGTCTTCATCTCAGAATATTTCTGTATCGTGGACCGAAACCTTTAAAAACCTATTTCACCGAACGTACATGCTTTTTAAAAATGCTTCTGGTGAGCAACGGTCTTTGTGCTGTTTGTTGCTTTTCACGATGATCACTTACTTTTTCGTGACCATTGGTGTTTCCCCCATTTTTGTCCTTTATGAACTGGATTCGCCACTCTGCTGGGATGAAGTTTTAATAGGTTACGGATCAGCTTTGGGTAGTGTCACTTTTTTCAGCAGTTTCCTAGGAATATGGCTTTTTTCTTACTGTATGGAAGATATTCACATGGCCTTCATAGGAACTTTTACCACCATGGTGGGCATGGCTATGACTGCTTTTGCCAGAACAACATTGATGATGTTTTTAGGTAAGTTACGAGTTACAAGCGTATCCTAGAGTTTCGTATTTGATGTTTATATAAAATGAATGCAGTCTGATGGTTGAGAAACTTTAATACAAAATTCTCTATTTAATGTATTCTAGTTTAATTAAAGGTAATTTGTTAAAAGCAAATTTGCCAGAGGCTGAAAAACAACTGACTTAAAATTTTTTTAATAACCACAATTTTCTAAATTTGCATATTTGCCCAAAAATTGTCTTGAGGAAACTTCTTCTTGTGAATCAGTTCTTCAATATAACATTCACCAACTTAAAATATTTCTTAAAGCACTACTAAGAAGGCTACCTTAAATTAAAAAAATATAAGACTATTATGTAAAGGATGCTCAAAAGATTTATAAGAAAAATGTTTATTGAATATATTCAAGCCTATGACCATACCACCCTGAACATGCCCGATCTCGTCTGGATGTATTCAAAAAGGCTTTGCAAATTGAAATTTCAGCAAATTGGTCATTTCATGAATTGACTTTTGATGAATCACATTCTGGCAAGCTGGACTGTTTCCTTAACTACCTGCACCCCATCAGTGGTTTTTGTAAGGCTTGAGTGAAAATACTGCACTTGTAAAGGTTAAAGGATCTGTAAAGTAAGACCTCAGGAGAGGTCCATTTAGTCTTTTTCTACAAAGGCAGTATTAACCTCTTGCTACCCTGCAGGAAGGCAGTATGACCAAGCAGAATTGGGCTTAATTGCCATCTGCAGAGCCAGGTGATCTTAGGCTAGTTACTAAACTGCTCTGAGCCCTTATTTTTTAATCTCTAAAATGGGCATCGTGGTGCTTGATTCAGAGGATTGTCACCAATATTAGAAGAGATAACTATAAATCACTTAGCACAATGCCAAGAGTTCAGAAAAGGACAGGTCCCTCTCCCTGTCTCCCTTGGAATTGCCAAGGCCAAAGTCAGTTAATATATGTGAGAACTTTACAGTGATCTGCAAATGTAATAAAACTGTTTTATAATGAAAAATGCTACTGACTCTTAAGGGTCAGAATTTAAGAACAGAGGCAATTTGCATTCCTGAAATTTTTCAGCCACAAAGATGAACAACCAAGAAGATAAGGAATCAGTTTGCCAATGAGCAGATCAATAAAAGAATTCTAGCACCAAAAATGCCGAGTCTGAAAGAGCAAAACCAGAAAACAAACAAAAAACTTATTACCAAACAAAAAGCTTATTGTGAATCTGTGATACAAATACATACATATACCCACTCTTTTTTAGATTGTTTTCCCATAGAGGCCATTACAGTGTTGAGTGGAGTTCCCTGTGCTCTACAGCAGGTCCTTATTAGTCATCTATTTTATATCTAGTAGTGTGTATGTGTCAGTCCCAATCTCCCAGTTCCTCCTTCTTTCTCCCCTTACCCCCAGGAAGCCTAAGTTTGTTTTCTACATCTGCAGAAAGTAAACTCATCTTAAACTGACCTGACCATTGTCTATCTTCCTTTATTAAGCAGAATTCTTCCATTAATTAATTCAGTCATTAGAAGCGATGAAGCAGGATGCTTAGAGAAAATGAACTATTTAGAGGGAAACTGTTTCAGGCTTAAAACTGACCCTGAGTTTTCCAATCGACCCAGTTAATTGTTATCTCTTCCTCTCACAGTCAGGCTGCCGTTTCTCTTCACTGTCATGCCGCTCTCTGTTCTACGGTCCATGATATCAAAAGTGGTTCATTCTACTGAGCAAGGTGAGTCTACTTTGCTCAAGAAACAGAATGACTCTATAATCTGTACCACCTCATAGATGTGTACAATCGGTGTTTGTTTCTTCAGAATATTCTCAGCCCTTTTCCTGCACAGAACTCCTTTTGAATCAAGCAGTAAGGTCTGTGTTAGGAAGAGCTGATATTCAGGCAAGGGAGCCCCTGCCCAGGGCCTGGTGCTGCAGAGGGCTTGTTCTGGACATGCCCCGCCCCACTGCAGAAGATTGCATAATTCAATACATTTAAAAATATATTTCTGGATTCTTTTCCACGCATAAGATGTAGCTGTATATTCACACAGATGTTTGTTGATTGTGTGATGCAGAGTAATTGGAAAATCACTTAGGAATATAAAAACTACAGTATGTAAAAACCTAGCTGCTCCCTTGAATTATGTAATGGTTTCTTAGATACAACACCAAAAGCACAACAACAACAAAACAGATAAATTAGACTTTTTCCAAATTAAAAATTTTTATACTTCAAAGGACACCATCAGGAAAGTGAAAAGAATATGTAACTTTGTTCTGTATTTTCTAAGTCTCCTGTAAATGTTTTACCATACTTCCATACTTTAAAAAAAAAAAAAAAAAAGAGAGAGAAAAAAAAAAAAAGGGAAGTGAAAGGACAGCCCACTGAATGGGAAAATATATTGATACTTGCAAATCATATGTCTGATAAGGAACTTGTGTCCAAAATATACTAAGTGAAGTGAAGTGAAGTCGCTCAGTCACGTCTGACTCTTTGCGACCCCATGGACTGTAGCCTACCAGGCTCCTTCCTCCATGGGATTCTCCAGGCAACAGTACTGGAATGGGTTGCCATTTCCTTCTCCAGGGGATCTTCCCCACCCAGGGATCAAACCTGGGTCTCCCGCATTCCAGGCATTTAACCTCTGAGCCACCAAATATATACTAAAACTCAGCAATAAAAAGATGATCCAATTAAGAAACGGGCAAAGGATTTGAACGGACATCTACAGAGAAGATGTACAAATGGCAAACAAACACATGAAAAATTATCAACACCATTAGCCATCTGGGAAATGCAAATCGGAACCACACTGAGACCCACTGGGATGGGTGAAATGAAAAAGACAGACCGTAAGAAGTGTTGATGAGGATGTGGAGAAGCTGGAACCCTCATGCTCTGCTGGTGAGAAAATCATCTAAAATGATGCGGCCATTTAACAAAACAGTTTGATAGCTCCTGATAAAGTTAAATAGAGTTACTGTATGACTCAGCAATTCCATTCCCAGGTATACCCTGAAGAGAAATGAAAACATATGTTCACACAAAATCTTGCACACAAATGTTCATAGCAGGATTATTTATAATAGCCAAGAAGCACAAACAATGCAAATGTCCACGAATTGGTGAATACGTAAGCAGAATGAGGTGTATCTGGCTCACGGAATATGACTTCACAATAAAAAGAAATGAAGTCATGATACACATTACAACAGGAATGAACCTTGAAATCATTATGCTAAATGAAAGAAGCTGGTCACAAAAGGCCACACATTATTATATAAATATGATTCCATTTTACACAAAATTTCCAGAATAGGCAAATTCATGGAGACAGAAATTCCACCAGTGCTTCCCTACGAACTAGAGAAAAGGGAGTGACCGATAATGGGCACAAAGAGTCTTTCGGGGAGATGAAAATGTCCTAAAATTAGATGGTGGTGATGGTTGCCCAGTTTCTGTGAACATAGAAGAACCATTGAACTGTACAATTTAAAAGGGTGAGTTTTATATTATGTGAATTATATCTCAATAAAGCTGTTCAGGAAACAAAAGAAATATCAACCTTCTTTGACTTAGAACTACAATAGACTTGTCAGAATGTATTATTTACTTTGGTTTAGTTTAGCTTGGTTTATGTATCAACTCTTTTAAGACGTGGTTTCATATTATTAAATACAGTGACATTTCAAAAGGTGTAGTTTGCATTTTGGCATGTCTTATTATGAGTTAAAATAATTTTATCAATTCCATTGTGATTCCATTGCTCCAGGATAGTAGAGTCATTTTGTTCTTAGCTGCAAATGAAGAAATCCTTCTGGTGGTATTGAAATGTATGAAAGCGAATGTACTTCCATCCTTCATTACTTCTAAAAATGGATATTTTTGTTAAAACATTAGGCACCTTAAAATAATCTGAGAAGGGAAGTGCTACAGAGGTTTTCAGGTGCTTCACCCTATCTCTATCATAATATCTTATGTAAAAAAGAGGAGGAAACTGACTTTTGCTAATTATTTTGAAATCTCTGTGCTCCATACAGCTATGAAGTTCATTGCTAGAGCACCCTGGACTCCCTCTTTGTCATCTGGGTACTCCTTGAAATTCTATTAATACATGAATGTGAAAGTGAAAGTCGCTCAGTCATGTCCAACTTTTTGTGACCCCATGGACTATACAGTCCACGGAACTCTCCAGGCCAGAATACTGGACTGGGTGGCCTTACCCTTCTTCAGGGGATCTTCCCAACCCAGGGATCGAATGCAGGTCTCCCACGTTGCAGGCAGATTCTCTACCAGCTGAGCTACTTTAATATATGGGACCCAGTAAAAACAAACAGACTTGACTTTTCACATCTATTGGATTTTTTTTAAGTTTAGAAAATAAACTCCATTGCGCTTTTATTTAATCAATTTATCTTTGGTAACTATTAAACAAGTTGCACTACTCAGGGAGTTGCAGCAAGAAGCTAGAGCTATTTCTTGAGAGGGTAGCTGTTTGTTTGCACAGCCTGACCGAGTTTCCAACAAGAAAAGACTCAAGCCACTGTGTAATAGGATTAGCACCATGGCACCATCCCTGGCTTTAGCAAGGAATCAGAAATAAAATAAAACAATGCCATAGTTAGATAACTAGGAGACTTCCTGTATTATCATAAATATCATAATATTCTGTATAATCCTGTATTATCATGGAGGCACCAAGTCCATATGCTACATGATGATGGATAACTGTGCCCTTGAATGAAGCTTTTATCAAATCACTTGACAAGTACGTATTAGATGTCTACCATGTGCCAGCACCGCTAGACCCTGGGGACACAGCACTGAGCAAAGCAAATTGCACTTGACATGGGCAGAACTTTCACTGGGGTCAAAAGAAGACACATCTCTGATAACTTGGCATTCTGCAGAGAGAGTTTTGTTTTATGAACATATGTCCTGTTGTTCAATGAAGACTCTGAAGCGATATATGAGAATATGTTGGAGAAGGAAAGAAATGGCAACCCACTCTAGTACTCTTGCCTGGAAAATCCCATGGAGAGGGGCCCGACGGGCTACAGTCCACAGGGCTGCAAAGAGTGGGACATTACTGAAGCAACTTCACACACACACACCAGAATGTGTATAAAATAGAGTGAAGATATAAATAGACAAAAATCAATACACAGTTTAAAAAAGCAAGACCATGGGGAAAAGAAGAGGCTAGACACATAAACTATAATCCAGCTGTGAAAGGTGGTCCTCAAGCTTGTTTTTTCCTTCCTTATCAGTCCAATTAAGCACAATCATTTACATAAATAGCACTGTCTATAAGGAAAATGCATTACAGCTTATCATGGAAAAGGAAACTCGGCAAAGTAGGGAACAAATACAGCAGCTTAAAAAAGAAAGAAGAATCTGCAGAAACTGTAGGAATTTATACCACTGAAGCTGAGGGCTGAGAACAGTGATGTGAACTTTGACCAAGAGGAAGAAAAGTGCGTCAAGTTGCTCAACTGTCTTTTGGAGGTTTGCCTCTTCAGTTTAACTCTTCAGTCAACATGGTCTTGGATTCCAGACAGGACTCAAAACTTGTGGAATAAGGACCATTTCTCTGACTGTAAGCTTGAGCTGACCCCGAAGCCATTTTCAGTCTTCTTGAGCATGCTCCGAGACCTGCCCTTTCCCATGCCTGGGGTGTAGCAAGCAGGAAGGACAGCAGAGTCCCCTCCGAGGGGAGACAGTTGTAAGCAGGTTAAGACAGAAAAGTATGTTTTAGAGAATCACTTAATAACAGCCTATGGCATAACCTTCACTAGAGCACAGGGCAGTGATGTAATTACTGGAAGAGTCAAGCAGGAAACTGATGTAACTGATATTCTTGTTACTCTAGAGGAAGGGATCAAATTCAAATTGCAGAACATGTGATAAGATTCCCAAGGGCTTCCCAGGTGGCGCTAGTGGTAAAGAACCAGGTTGCCAATGCAGGAGACGTAAGATCCCTGGGTTGGGAAGATCCCCTGGAGGAGGGCATGGCAACCCACTCCAGTATTCTTGTGTGGAGAATCCCATGGACAGAGGAGGCTGGAGGGCTACGGTCCATGGGGTCACAAAGAGTCAGACACGGCTGAAGCGACTTAGCACGCAGGCACATATGATAAGATTATATCTCTCTGCCTTGCTTGTCACTCTTGCCAGATCTGACCTGACCTGGATGTTGCCCACAGGGAGCCATCCTGCCCCGCAACTGTGTCACAGATTAGCCCAGGGACCAAGACTGGCAGGGGGGGAGATTGGAACCTCAGGGGCAGGTGGTTCTGTGTCTGAGGCTGTGGTCGGGGCAGACACACAGCTGATTGCACACGCCTAAGCGGCTGGTGCTTCTTAGCTTTGCCCCGTGGATCTTGAAGTACTGATTCCAGCTCCTCTCTCATCAGGTCCAAGGAGAACTCTTGACCTCAGTTTCTTCACCCACAAAATGGGTGACTGCCTCCGTCACCAGGCAGTGCCCCTGTGTTTGCGGTTTTCTGTGTTAGTTTTGCTTGTTGTTTTGTAACAGCCTTTTCTCTTTCCCTCCACACCCCGACCCCAAACAGGGACCATGTTTGCTTGTCTTGCCTTCTTAGAAACACTTGGCGGGATCACTGCGGTTTCTACTTTCAATGGAATTTATTCAGCCACCGTTGCTTGGTGCAAAGGCTTTGTCTTTCTGCTCTCCGCTGTTTTATTACTAATTCCAGCCATCAGTCTCTGGTAGGTCATTACTTTTTTTTATCCTTTTATCAAAGCCTAGATGGATTGAACGAATTCCCTGACTCCACCGATACAATAACACAGATCTGTTGAAGTTTTGCCTCAGAATGTATTTTTCTCAAGAACTTTTAGACATTATGACATCTGTCAATAATGTTGGAAACTTAGGAAGAAAGAGATAGTGGCATGGCCTTCCAGGACTAGGAGGAAGAAAGACTGGATTAGACGGAGACACTGAGAAGCTACCCCTTATCTTTAAATGAACAACTGAGGAATTTAGTGTTTAAGAATATATATCAATATGTATATTCAATATATATATTCATATATATATTCTAAGAATATATATATTCACATATACATATATGTATTCAAACTATGATTTCCTATAGTATATTATCCCCTGAAGGTCAAAGATTACTCTGAGAAAATATACTTTAATACAGATTCTTGGGTAAATGATAAGAGCAGATAGAATGCACTGGATATTAAGAATTCTCTTTCCTTTCCTGAGAGTTGGCTTATTAAATGATTTCCTTTTTAAGTGTAAATATCCAAATAAATGCCAAATACAGAATTCTATTTATGAACAGTACATAGAATAAAATGACCAGAGGCACAGACTCGTGAGAAATAATGTTTCCTCCTCTGCCTTTCAATGAACAAAAAGTGTAAGCCATCTAGGCAAGTGGTTGTGAAAACGCACGAACAAGTATACTTGACACGTTCTGTGGGGCCCAAGACTTGAGCCAAGAGCCCTTCAACCAGCCTCTGCTGGGCCTGCCCGTCTCATGCAGCTGAGAACAGGAAAGGGGGGTGTAAGCTGGGGCACAGGGCCTGGGATCTCCGCCCCCCGCCCCAGAGCGCATGGGCTGTGGCCGTGAGGGAGGGAGAGCAGAGCCTGTCCGCACAGGCTCTTAACTCCTTCAAGGGCGGGCAGGCGCCTTGTCCGAGTAGGACCTCAGCACGTCTCTCTCAGTGGAACGCTGATACTTAGACCTGTAGAGGCTGGACAACAGTAGAATTTACCAGTCCTCTGTAACTGTGATGAAAAGCTATTCTTACCAGATACCTTTTTAGAAGGAGGCTATTCACCTGTTGAATTGGCAATACTAAAACTCCATGCTGAGCCAGTGAGCACTTGATGAGACCAGCAACCTTGTTCTTTGCTGGAAGTAGTGTTATCCCGCATTATCATTTTTGGAAAGCAATTCATGAACACGTATCAAAAGTTTCCCCCCAAAAGTTCATGGCATTTGAACCAGTGATTCCACTTAGAATCTTACCCTAAGGAAATGATCAGCAATGTCAAAAATTTATATATAAAAAGTTCATTATGGCAAAATATTTTAATGACCAAAATGGCTGGTGATAGGAATTGGTTAAATAAATGACAATGCATCCATATGGTTAAAATGACTTTTATGAGAACTGTATTACATGGGAAGCAGAATAATGGCTCATTTAAATTTTATTCTTCATTATATTTAGAAATATTCTGTGGTGGACACATATTACTTTTATAACTGGAAAAATTAGTGCAGAGAGATAACAGGTTGTTATCCTTTTAATAATGCTTCTAATGTAAATGCAGATGGTCTTCTGAGTTTTACTTTTTAAATCTGTTCAATATTTTTAAAATTAAAATTACCTGCTATTTTAATTATGTCTAGATGCCTTCTGTCCAAGTTTCAGTTATAGGCATGAAACATGAACTTCACTAATAGCTTATAATATTTTGTGGGCACTACGCAGAGTAGACAGTGGGAGATGGACATCTTAGGAATCTGGAAGAGGTAGAACTCGTGTAGTTTTTTTAATTAATATTTTCAGAAATCTATGCATAAAAGTCTGCTAGATTCAAAATAACCAGTACCCTCCTTCTTTGCATAATTTGTTAAAAAGTCATGTAACAAGAGAAAAGATAGAACACAGGTTATTTATGTAGTGCCTTCATCACAGGTTTTTAAATGTCTCATTTGCTTTGGCAGTGTTATCAAGTACGTCAGCAGGAATGCGGGAAGCTATGTCCTTCTTATACAAGAAGAATCCAGCGAAGACACTTCGGACAGATGATTAATTGTGATTAAAAAAAAAATCCGAATGCACATATCATACGCTCTGACTTCTGAAGGATCTAAATTAGCTCCGTGATCAGGACTTCATGAATAATCAATGCTGCCGGTCCTTTCTTCTAAACTCTCAGAGAAAGAGTCCCTCCTCTAGCTTCTTACAGTACCAAGCACTCTGAGCACTTTATGAAGATCAAGTGACATATTTCCAGTAGACAGAAGAAGAAATCTCAAAACACCTTCCACTTTGGGATTTACAAAACAAACTGAAACTTACCGGTCTGAGAAACTTGATACGATCAAAAGCAATAATCTCCCTGATGTACTCTGGTCTCTCACATTGACACCAAGAAGAATCCTGTTTGCTTCAGTTTCTTCATCTGCACAATGGATTTCTGATCTCCTTCAAAGATTTTGAAGGCATAACTGTTGAAAATTATGATGAGTCAGTCACTGATCGGAAAACTATAGACGTTTCAAGCCTTTATAATTCTCCTCTACTCGGTAATGCTTTGTTTCATCTAGGTGTTAGTGGTGTTAGTGGTAGTCAAACCTTTCAGTAGCTGCAAAATCCTTTTTTTTTTTTTTTATGGAACCTTGGAGGAAGGGAAAGCCGCCCGCGCCGCAGCCTTCGCCGCCCAGGTCTCTCTCCACTCTGCAAAATCCTTAAGAGAGAAGCACTTTAGTGAATATGTTTACATTTTTCCTAATATGTTTCATCAATTATAATATTTCCATAACACTGGAAAAAAAAAAAAAGAATACAAATAGTTCCTAAAGAAATGTAAACACCAAGTAGACAGCCAATCATGATGTAAATTAATTAGTGCTTATAGAGCCAATATTCATTCCTTATTTCTGTGAAAAGTAATCCATTTCCTACTGCCTTACACTCCTATCCTGGGACCTCCGTGGTCCCTGAAAACACCACATCCTTTCCTGCCTCCTGTCTGCACGCAATGTTCCACTGGGCCTTCCTCCCTCCCTCCCTGCATTGAAACTTTCAAGTCTCAGCCAAGGCAAAGCTTCTGCTTTCTCCATGTGGCTTCCAAACATTTCTACTCCCCCCACCACCACCGTCCCCCTAGTCCCTTCAGGGCTCCCCAAGCTCTCTGTGGGCACTGCCCTCCCAGCGTCTTCCCTTGTCTTGTAAAATTTGTTCCCCTACTTGCAAATGAGCCCCTTGAGGACAGGGACAGTTTGATTCCTCATTATATCCTCAATAAAAGTTGAATTCAGTGACCACAGAATTTTGTTTTCACTTGTAAAAAATCATTTTAAGCTATATATTTAATGCAGTATGAGATTAACCAATGATATGCCATAGTCATGAAGCCAGCCTTGCAAAGAAATTGAAAAATGCGCTAACCCATATGCATTTTAAATTGGTTTATGGTACTTTTATGGGTCCTTCAATATCTCCCATTTTCTAAGTTTCCGTTTGTAATAACACAAATGTCCTGAAGTACACCTAGATGATTAACTCCTTTGTAAGCTCTTCAAAGCAGATAGAGTCTTGTTTATAGCACTGCTTACAGTTTTTCCCTGTAGGATAATCAATGATTGCTTGACCAGCGATAACACTCATATTTTAAAATACTAGAAATTCTTATTTCCAAGACTATTCCTTTTAGGTTTAGCTAAGGTCTTCTGGGCTATTCTCAGATTGATTGATTGATTTTTGTTTTACTTCCTGTTCAGTGCTCTTCCCAAACCAAAAAAAACAAAGAAACAGTACTTTACAGTTTACAAAGTGCTTTCTATATCAACTTATTTTACCCTCTTAATAACCCTGCAAAGTAAATTATACCTCAGTAATGTTCAATAATGTTCATGGTGGCTCAGACAGTAAAGAATCAGCCTGCAATGCAGGAGACCCGGGTTCAATCCCTGCGTTGGGAAGATCCCCTAGAAAAGGAAATGGCAACCCACTCCAGCATTCTTGCCTGGAGAATCCCATGGACAGAGGAGCCTGGTGGGCTACAGTCCACGGCCGGGGGGGTCACAAAGAGTTGGATGAGTCAGACATGACTGAGTGCACGAGCACGCGTGTACACACACACACACACATGCACACTACCTATAAGAAATGATGTTCTTTAGGTTCAGTAGGTTAGTTTGGAGACTTGAACGTGCTGTTTACTTGCTTTAAACTTTCCACTGCAGGCAGGAGCAGCCACCCCACCATCCTGACTAGTTCATATTCTGGTTGCCCAGAACCTTGCTGTAAATTGTGCAACATGAATTCACGTGACCGGGTGGGGTAGCTATTTCACAACTGCCTGCCAGAGACAGCTGGATTTCCTACTTGGACTCTCTGCCTAATCCCACTCAGTCAGATAATTCATCCCCAATCCCACAGTTCTCTGGAGACGTGTCTCCTACAAAACCAACTGTCTAACGTCAATTACTGAATCATCCAGAGATCCCAACTGCAGGCAACAACTTGCCAACTTGCACTGTTTATTTAAGCACATAGGGATCTACTGAAATGATAGTAGGAGCTCACAGCTCCAATAAAAAGCCTAAACGAGGCTCCGGTTCAGAAAACAACCAAGAACCGGGAGGCTCCAGAGATAAAGTCACAGCAACACAGCTACCATCATGCAGCACGAAGCACGAAGGGCATGGCCTCCACCAGTGATGAGTGGCCTCACTGTCCCCCTCCTGGCCCGCTCTGGAGTCCAAGTCCAGGACTGAGGTTTGATCAGCTGACCGGGATCACATGCCTGCCTCCAGGAGGCACCAGGAGCAGAAAGGTGGACCCTCCTAGCATTTTAGAGAGACAACAGGCACCACCTCCCCCAGACAACACAACACAGAGTTCAAAGTCTCTCAGGAATTGACAGTGGATGCCAGACACACAGAATAAGACAGACAAATCCTGCACAGTGTGGGGAAATTGAGAGAAATGGCATTTGTGTGCTGACTTTGCCTACCTTTCCCTTGAAGCCAAACCCTGGAGGTGTTCAGTTTTCATTTTATTGACAGAAGAGAGAGGCTTCAAAAGCCAGGCTTAGTCCCTAAAATGGTAACGTGCTCTGTGTTCAAACCAGCAAACCAAAGCAAATCAAACACTGATTAAACAATATGCACCTTCATTATGATACCGGCAACAACAACAAAAATGAATTGGTTTCTGGACAGGGTATTACAGAAACAAAAACTTGTTATTTTGAAAATGGACAAAAATAAAATTAAGAAGAAAGCACATTTTCCCTGTCTTTCCTGTATCAACTCTGTCCTTGGGTAACCAAATGGAAGGTCACAGTAAGTTTCCTTCAAAGGAAGTATCCTGATTGAAAAAAAAATGAATGACAGATTTAGAATTACCATTTTGCAGATACTCACAAATAAGTGGATCTATGCATTGTATCAATGGCCACAAACATCACAGAATGAGAGCCTGTTAGGTATGAACATCAGTTTTTGGCTGTGCCAGGTCTTAGCTGTGGCATGTGGGCTTTTAGTTGCAGCATGCAAGATTTAGTTCCCTGACCAGGGTTCAAACCCAGGCCCCTTGCTATGGGAGGGTGGAGTCTTCAACAATGGACCACTAGGGAAGTCCAGGCATTAATGTCTTTTTATGGAAGAACGTAGCACTGATAAGGGGATCTTCCCCAAAATAAGGAAGCAGAATCTGAATCTGATCAAGTTCACAGACTCAACTAGCAATTTACAGGAAATACAGGGTTGAGAAGGATGTGTTAATCTACACCACAAAGATGTAAACAGTGAAAACTAGACTGTGGGAAACCAGAGAACAAACAACTTGGTTTCTTCAAGAAACAGCAAGAAAACCAGGAGATAGAACCATAAATCATGAAACAGTTGACACAAGAGCCAATCACTTGTGTGTAAGTTACTTGGATCTGATTCAAACAAAACAGCTTAAAGAAAATTATGACAACTTTTTGGACCTTCGAAAATCTGAATACTGACTGATATTTAACTGTAAGGAATTATTATTAACGTAAGTATGATAATGATAGTATTTTGGTTATGTTTAGCTTTATAAACTGAAATATTTATGCCTATAAATTATATCTGGAATTTCTTTCAAAATAATCTTGAGGGGAATGTGGGTAAAAAAAACAGATGAAATAAAATTGGCCAAGGATAAATTCTGGAAGTTAGATGAGAGAAACATGAGATTATGTTGTATTTTTCCATCCACTTTCAGGTGTTTGAAATTTTCCATAATAAAAAATGTAAAAAGAAGAATGATGCAAAGCTTCTTGGGTGTTATTAGTTTCCTGTGTCTTCTGTTAAATTTTCATAATATAATGCTCAGTTCAGTTCAGTTGCTCAGTTGTGTCCAACTCTGCGACCCCATGGACTGCAGCATGCCAGTCTTCCCTGTCCATCACCAACTTCCAGAGCTTGCTCAAATTCATGTCCAGTGAATCGGTGATGCCATACAACCATCTCATCTTCTATCATCCCCTTCTCCTCCCGCCTTCAATCTTGCCCAGCATCAGGGGCTTTTACAAGGAGTCAGTTCTTCGCATCAGGTGGCCAAAGTATTGGAGCTTCAGCTTCACCATCAGTCCTTCCAATGAATATTCAAGACTGATTTCCTTTAGGATGGACTGGTTTGATCTCCTCACAGTCCAAGGGACTCTCAAGAGTCTTCTCCAACACCACAGTTCAAAAGCATCAATTCTTCGGTGCTCAGCTTTCTTTATAGTCCAACTCTCCCATCCATACGTGACCAATGGAAAAGCCATAGCTTTGACTAGATGGATCTTTGTCAGAAAAGCAATGTCTCTGCTTTTTAATATAATGCCTACTTAAAAAAATTTTTGTTTGTTTGGCTGCACCAGGTCTCATTTAGTTGTGGCTCTTGGGATCTTCACTGGCTCCTGTGGGATTTCTGGTTGTGGGGCATGAGCTCAGTTAACCAGCAGCATGTGGGACCTTAGTTCCCCAGCCAGGGATCAAACCTGCATCCCCTGCATTGCATGGCAAATTCTTAACCACTGGACCATCAGGGAAGTCCCTGTAGTGACTCTTTTAAGCCACAATGCCAAGGGGAGGAAGGCTCTGGCTCTGCTTCTTGTTCTGATCTTGTGACTTTCTCATGTGATCAGGATTGGGCGAGACGCAAATGGGATTAAGGGTAGCATATTTCCCTGTGGCTAACAGGGATCCTTTGGTCATAACTTCTATGATAACTATGATTATGATCACTAATGTGTCTCAAGTATATTCAATATTTTGTGAAATAACATTCATTAGTAATGCTAAAAATTAAATAGAGCACTTTAACACCAATGTAATTTTCTGTTCAAATGGAAAGTCTATGTATTAATTAAAATGATTTGATTTAGGGCTGTAAGAAAAAGAATGATAGAAATGGATTATAAAACATTAAGTAAGAATCCATGAGTCCATAAGCATACCTTAAAGAGGAGGAGAAATTGGGATGGGGGTGGGGTGGGAAACCTGGCCTTACAAAATTTGTCAACCAATAAATGCAGAAGGAATAATAAGATCACAATTTTTCAGTCCTTTCCTGTCCCCAGTGACCATGTTATAAATGATTGAGACAAAGATTTTTCATGGATGCTAAAACCTCTGGGTCAAAGATTCTTGAGGAACAGGACATACATGGGGTCTCAAACTATTACTTCACCTAATATTAATTATTATTAATTACAAAAGGAAAACTATACTATTACAATGGAGAGCTCTGGCGGCCACCACTTGTCAACGAATCAATCGCAGTTAGTAACACCAATAAGTGGGACAACCTGACCTCATATGGCTCCTGGTATGACACATAAGTACATACATCACCGTTGCAGCCTTCTTGCCAAAAACATTTATCCTGAATCTATTCATGAAGAAATAAAGGCAGTATGCTGACAACTGGTGAATTTCATGAAGTTTATGCTGGGTGTGCTATTTTTTTTTTTTCTTTCGGCCATAACACGAGGCTTGCGAGTTCTTAGTTCCTCCACCAGGGATTCAATCTGGGACTGCAGCAGAGAAAACCCTGAGTCCTAATCACTTGACCACTAGGGAATTCCCCTCTATTCATTCTATTTCTCTTTAAGTTTCAAAATTAAAAGTTGGAGAAAAAAATAATAAGGTTTCTGTTTTGCAAGGCTTATATACAACACAGAAAACAAACAAAAAAACGGTGGTCGAAGTCTTGACTTAAAATCAACCCATCTCTCCAAAAGTAAATAAGCCCAGCCAAAGTGAAAACAGAATTCCTTCTGGTCCCTCACTGATCCGAAGCCATACCCTCTATATGACTTCTGTTTTGTCACAGAGATGAACAATATAGCTTTTTCTTGTCTCCACCAGGTTAAGAAACCAAAAAGAACCAAAGGACAAAGTACAGCAGACGAAGCACGTCCACTGGCTCCAGAAATAAATTCAAGATCTGGGAGCAAACTAACTTTTCAAAAATTGATTTTTCATTATGAAAAAAAAAAACCCTCCTGAAATTCTGTTAACAACCCTAACAGTAAGTTCTAATATTTTAATAATATTTAAGGGCATATACTACAACAAACTAAAAGTGTAGGTTTTTTAAAAATTGAAATATTGTTGACTACTACATTATGTTATTTTCAGGTGTGCTGCTGCTGCTACTGCTGCTGCTAAGTCGCTTCAGTCGTGTCCGACCCTGTGCGACCCCAGAGATGGCCGCCCACCAGGCTCCCCCATCCCTGGGATTCTCCAGGCAAGAACACTGGAGTGGCTTGCCATTGCCTTCTCCAATGCATGAAAGTGAAAAGTGAAAGTGAAGTCGCTCAGTCGTGTCTGACTCTGTGTGACCCCATGGACTGCAGCCTACCAGGCTCCTCCGTCCATGGGATTTGCCAGGCAAGAGTACTGGAGTGGGGTGCCATTGCCTTCTCCGATTTTCAGGTGTACTACATAACAATTTATTTCAATACGTTATGAAATGATTATCATGGTAAGTCTTAGTACCAATCTGTCCATCTATAAAAATTATTACAGTGTTATTGACATATTCCTTATGCTGTATATTACATCGCTGTGGTTTATTTATAACTAGAGGTTTCTACCTCTTAATCCCCTTCTCCTCTCTTGCCCAACCCTCCAAACTCCTCCCCTTTGGTGACCACCAGTTTGCTCTCTGTACCTATGAGCCTGTTTCTGCTTTGCTGCGTTTGTTCATTTTTTATATTCCACAATAACTGAAACCTTCACTTACCATAATACCTTCTGGGTCAACCCACATTGTCACAAATGGCAAGATTTCCTTCCTTATGTGGCTGAGTAGCATAGCATTCCATTATCTTTGTGCATTCCTCTGTTGATGGACATTTCAGTTGTTCCCACGTCTTGGCTACTCTAAATAATGCTGCACTGAACATAAGAGTTCACATATCTTTTCAAATTTTTGTTTTCTTCAGAAAAATACCCAGAAGTAGGTTGCTGGATTGTATTTGTTGTTGTTGTTTAGTTGCTAAGTCATGTCTGACTCTTCGTGACCCCATATTCACCTGTTCACCAGGCTCCTCTGTCCATGGGATTTTCCAGGCAAGAATACTGGAGTGGGTTGCCATTTCCTTATCCAGGGGATATCCTGACCCAAGGATCGAATACACATCTCCTGCATTGGCAGGCAGATTCTTTACTGCTGAGCCATCTGGGAAGCCCACTGGATTGTATAGTAGAATGATAACCTTGTCAGGTAGAATATTCTTGATTGTAAGTTTTTTCCTTTCTTCACTTTGAATATATTCTTTCTGGCTTGCAAATTTCTGCTACAAAGTCAGCTGAAAGTCTTATGGAAGTTTCCTTGTATGTAATTAGTTTCTTTTCTCTTGTTTCTTTTTTTTTTTTTTGGCCACTTCAGTTATAATGTGTCATGCTGTGAACCTCTTGGGGTTCATCTTGTTTATTACAACTGACTCTGCTTCTTAGACCTGGATGTCTGTTTCTTTCCCAGGTAAGGAAAGTTTTCATCTT
Source organism: Bos mutus (assembly GCF_027580195.1). Taxonomy (NCBI): domain Eukaryota; kingdom Metazoa; phylum Chordata; class Mammalia; order Artiodactyla; family Bovidae; genus Bos; species Bos mutus. The sequence goes on from NC_091628.1 coordinate 31,317,030, forward strand.
TTTTTTTCTTCAAATAAGTTCTCTCTCTTTTCTCCTGGTGCCACTGTAATGCAAATGTTAGCATGTTTGATATTGCCTCAGAGGTCTCGTTAAAATGTCATCAATTTTTAAAAACTCGTTTCTGTTCAGTTTTTGGTTATTTCCACTGTTCTGCCTTCCAGATCTCTGATCTATTCCTTTGTATCATCTAATCTACTGTTGATTTCCTCTAGAGTATTTTTTGTTGCTGTTTTCTTCAGCTCTATTTGGTTCTTTATATTTTCTAACGCTTCGCTGAAAATCTCACTATGCTCATCCGTTCTTTTCCCTAGTCTGTATCTTTACAGTCATTACCTTGAACTCTGTATCAGGGAGACTGCGTATGTCCACTTCATTTAGTTCTTTTTCTAAAGTTATGTCTCATTCCTTCACTTGGAACACATTCCTCTGTCTCATTTTGCCCAATTTTGTGTTCATTTCTGTTGCGTAAGTCAGCTCCTTTCCTAATCTTGGAGGTGACCCTATGCTGCTGATGTCCTGTGGGCCCAGCATGCTCGCTGGCCACAGAGCTCTGTGCTCCAGGTTGTCCCTATGTGGGCTGTGTGTGCCCTTCTCCTGTGGCAAGACTGACTCCTGTAGGTGTGCTGGCAGGTGGGGCTGGCCCTGGACCGCTTGGTTTTGAGGCTGTGCCTTATACCTGCTGAAAGGCAGGGTAAGCCTCCCACATGGTTGGATGTTTGACCCAGGCGGGGGCAGGGTTCCTGCTGGCCCACTGGTAGGTGGGGCCAGGCCCCTGGCACTAACAGGCTGTGAGAATTCCAAATGGTGCCTGCCAATGCTGCTCTTATCATTATGGAGCAAGTTCTCCAAAGTGCCAGCATCTCCTGCCCAGGGGGAGTCCCAGCTGCCTCCTGCCTCCCTGGTTCCAAGATCAGCAAGCAGGCCTGACCAAGTCCTTTCAAACTGACAGCTACACTGGGTTATGTATACCCTTTAAGAGAAAAGTCTGTTTCCTATAGCTCTCTGGCTCTTCTGAACCTAAGCCCGACTGGTTTTCAATGCCAGATGTTCTAGGGCCTTGTTTTCCTGGTGTAGGTGCCCCATGCTGGAAAGTCCAATGGGTGCAAACTCCTCACTCCTTGGGGAGGATCTCTGTAATTGTGATGTTCCTCGTTTCCTCACCAACCTCTGGGTGTGGGTCCTGCCTGTACTGTATCTCTGTCCCTCCTACCTGACTCATGCCTCATGTTTTTACTTGTGGGGAATCTTTTCTGTTATTCTTCAGGTTGTTTTCACAGATACTTGCTCTGTAAAGAGCTGTAATTCTGGCATGTCCATGGGTACATTCAGGGTCTCTACTCTGCCATCTTGGTCACCTCCCAAACCAAAGTACAAGTTCTTAATTAAGGATTTATGGTACATGAAGGAACCTGAATTTCATTTTGAAATCATGAGCTAAATAAGTTCAATGAAGTATCACAGTTTTGGTTTTGCTTTATTCAGTTCAGTTCAGTTCAGTCGCTCAGTCATGTCTGACTCTTTGCGACCCCATGAATCGCATCACGCCAGGCCTCCCTGTCCATCACCAACTCCCGGAATTCACTCAGACTCACATCCATCGAGTCGGTAATGCCATCCAGCCATCTCATCCTCTGTCGTCCCCTTCTCCTCCTGCCCCAAATCCCTCCCAGCATCAGAGTCTTTTCCAATGAGTCAATTCTTCACATGAAGTGGCCGAAGTACCGGAGTTTCAGCTTCAGCATCATTCCCTCCAAAGAAATCCCAGGGCTGATTTCCTTCAGAATGGACTGGTTGGATCTCCTTGCGGTCCAAGGAACTCTCAAGAGTCTTCTCCAACACCACAGTTCAAAAGCATCAATTCTTTGGCACTCAGCCTTCTTCACAGTCCAACTCTCACATCCATACATGACCACTGGAAAAACCATAGCCTTGACTAGATGGATCTTTGTTGGCAAAGTAATGTCTCTGCTTTTGAATATGCTATCTAGGTTGGTCATAACTTTCCTTCCAAGGAGTAAGCATCTTTTAATTTCATGGCTGCAATCACCATCTGCAGTGATTCTGGAGCCCCCAAAAATGAAGTCTGACACTGTTTCCACTGTTTCCCCATCTATTTCCCATGAAGTGATGAGACCAGATGCCATGATCTTCATTTTCTGAATGTTGAGCTTTAAGCCAACTTTTCCCCACTCTCCTCTTTCATCAACAGGCTTTTGAGTTCCTCTTTACTTTCTGCCATAAGGGTGGTGTCATCTGCATATCTGAGGTTACTGATATTTCTCCTGGCAATCTTGATTCCAGCTTGTGCTTCTTCCAGTCCAGCGTTTCTCATGATGTACTCTGCATATAAGTTAAATAAGCAGGGTGACAATATACAGCCTTGACATACTCCTTTTCCTATTTGGAACCAGTCTGTTGTTCCATGTCCAGTTCTAACTGTTGCTTCCTGACCTGCATACAGATTTCTCAAGAGGCAGGTCAGGTGGTCTGGTATTCCCATCTCTTTCAGAATTTTCCACAGTTTATTGTGATCCACACAATCAAAGGCTTAGGCATAGTCAATAAAGCAGAAGTAGAGGTATTTCTGGAACTCTCTTGCTTTTTCCATGATCCAGCAGATGTTCGCAATTTGATCTCTGGTTCCTCTGCCTTTTGTAAAACCAGCTTGAACATCAGGAAGTTCACAGTTCACATACTGCTGAAGCCTGGCTTGGAGAATTTTGAGCATTACTTTACTAGCGTGTGAGATGAGTGCAATTGTGTGGTAGTTGGAGCATTCTTTGGCATTGCCTTTCTTTGGGATTGGAATGAAAACTGACCTTTTCCAGTCCTGTGGCCACTGCTGAGTTTTCCAAATTTGCTGGCATATTGAGTGCAGCACTTTCACAGCATCATCTTTTAGGATTTGAAATAGCTCCACTGGAATTCCATCACCTCCACTAGCTTTGTTCGTAGTGATGCTTTCTAAGGCCCATTTGACTTCACATTCCAGGATGTCTGGCTCTAGGTCAGTGATCACACCATCGTGATTATCTGGGTCATGAAGATCTTTTTTGTACAGTTCTTCTGTGTATTCTTGCCATCTCTTCTTAATATCTTCTGCTTCTGTTAGGTCCATACCATTTCTGTCCTTTATTGAGCCCATCTTTGCATGACATGTTCCCTTGGTATCTCTGATTTTCTTGAAGAGATCTCTAGTCTTTCCCATTCTGTTGTTTTCCTCTATTTCTTTGCATTGATCGCTGAGGAAGGCTTTCTTATCTCTTCTTGCTATTCTTTGGAAGTCTGCATTCAGATGCTTATATCTTTCCTTTTCTCCTTTGCTTTTCGCTTCTCTTCTTTTCACAGCTATATGTAAAGCCTCCTCAGAAAGCCATTTTGCTTTTTTGCATTTCTTTTCCATGGGGATGGTCTTGATCCCTGTCTCCTGTACAATGTCACGAACCTCATTCCATAGTTCATCAGGCACTCCATCTATCAGATCTAGTCCCTTAAATCTATTTCTCACTTCCACTGTATCATCATAAGGGATTTGATTTAGGTCATACCTGAATGGTCTAGTGGTTTTCCCAACTTTCTTCAATTTCAGTCTGAATTTGGTAATATGGAATTCATGATCTAAGCCACAGTCAGCTCCTGATCTTGTTTTTGCTGACTGTATAGAGCTTCTCCATCTTTGGCTGCATAGAATATAATCAATCTGATTTCAGTGTTGACCATCTCGTGATGTCCTCGTGTAGAGTCTTCTCTTGTGTTGTTGGAAGAGGGTGTTTGCTATGACCAGTGCATTTTCTTGGCAAAATTCTATTCATCTTTGCCCTGCTTCATTCTGTATTCCAAGGCCAAATTTGCCTGGTACTCCAGGTGTTTCTTGACTTCCTACTTTTGCATTCCAGTCCCCTATAATGAAAAGGACATCTTTTGGGGGCGTTAGTTCTAAAAGGTCTTGTAGGTCTTCATAGAACCATTCAACTTTAGCTTCTTCAGCATTACTGGTTGGGGCATAGACTTTGGATTACTGTGATATTGAATGGTTTGCCTTGGAAACAGAGATCATTCTGTCATTTTTGAGATTGCATCCAAGTACTGCATTTCGGACTCTTTTGTTGACCATGATGGCTACTCCATTTCTTCTGAGGGATTCCTGCCTGCAGTAGTAGGTATAATGGTCATCTGAGTTAAATTCACCCATTCCAGTCCATTTTAGTTCACTGATTCCTAGAATGTCAACATTCACTCTTGCCATCTCATTTGACCACTTCCAATCTGCCTTGATTCATGGACCTGACATTCCAGGTTCCTATGCAATATTGCTCTTTACAGCATCAGACCTTGCTTCTATCACCAGTCACATCCACAGCTGGGTATTGTTTTTGCTTTGGCTCCATCCCTTCATTCTTTCTGGAGTTATTTCTCCACTGATCTTCAGTAGCATATCGGGCACCTACTGACCTGGGGAGTTCCTCTTTCAGTATCCTATCATTTTGCCTTTTTATACTGTTCATGGGGTTCTCAAGGCAAGAATACTGCAGTGGTTTGCCATTCCCTTCTCCAGTGGATCATATTCTGTCAGATCTCTCCACCATGACCCGCCCATCTTGGGTTGCCCCGCAGGCATGGCTTAGTTTCAATGAGTTAGACAAGGCTGTGGTCCTAGTGTGATTAGATTGACTAGTTTTCTGTGAGTATGGCTTCAGTGTCTGTCCTCTGATGCCCAAAGCTTTGTTAAACTTAGATTCACCCAACTGCAGATTCCAGTGTTAAATTATACACTATATTTTCTGTTTTGAAAGTAATCTACTTGTTCAGGCCATCTTCTATTCTTGCAATGTCTATATTCCAAGGAGTAACAAAATGCATGAAAGCACTGGTTATATTTACGTCTACTTGTGAAAGAGGAATTACACCCAGTGTAGAAAGAAACACTGATTATAGTGATCAGCCTGTCATGCGTATTTTGTACAAGGATAGGTGTGAAGAGGCGTGTTCACTGGAAGAGCCACCCTGCAATGTGCCAGTGCTCAACTGTTTGCCAACCCACCCAATACTTTGAGACAGTAAAACCCACAAGTTCCTTTATTCACAGATATTTAAAAAAACATAACACAGAACTACATTCTAATCTTTTATTGTGAATTTTAGTGTTAATAAAATTAATTTTAATCAGGCAGCAGCCTGTGAAGTAACTCTATTATTAGACTCCTCAAATACTAAACTGATTCCTTAAGAAAAATCACAGCATCTGAAAAAAGAAAATGCCTAACTGAAGAGCCTGACACCTAAGCAAAGTTAACTCGGAGGAACCTGCAGTTTACTTTATGAAGGAACCCAAATTATCCCAACTCCAGGTAAATACTATGGACTGCAGAGACTAAGAAATAGTAGCAATTATTTCAGCACTGGGGTACACCCAAAGAATTAACTAGTGCTGACAAATGTCATTAATATAAAGGTAAAAACAAGCAAAGAAAGGAAAGCAAGCATATAAATCAGAGAGCTTTTCAAAAGCAAGCAGACTTCCTGGGATCCACTCCAGACTTGTCCTACTGGGACTGAGATTCAGACTGATACGAACATTTTCCCCTAAAATTTCCGGGTGATTTTACACACACCCAGGGATGAGGATCATTGGCATAAACACAAAGAAGGTTAAAGAGGAAGCGGTGGGGGGCAGAGGGGAGGAAGCAAAAGACCTTCAGAAAATAGGCACTAATCATGTCCATTTCTGTGTTTAAAGCATCAGCTTTACCATTTAGACTGTGTTCATTAATTTCATAGTACCCTCTACTGGTCAGGAAAGGTATCTAAGATTCTTCAACTAAGGCACAGAAATCTCCAACTTTTGTTAACAATTAGCTGAAAGACAACACATTTAGAAACAAGTGAACCTTCATTATTTCTATATTTTCTCATAATTTAAGTGTAAAGTGGGGTGGCAAAGACTGTGCTGGCAAACAGTTTTACACTTGATCTCGACAGTCAGGAGCAGTTTTTACTCTACAATATTCAGTAGTATCCCTGGCCTCCAAGCACCAGATGCCAGCTGGAAACCCTTTCCCAAAGTGGTAACAACCCAAACCTTTCATAGATGTTGTTCAATGACCCGCCCCACCTCCCAGAGTGGAGGGAAACATTGCCTTCAGTCATAAATCAGTGACTCACACAATAAAAATGTTCCTCAGAAACAGATAATCTTTAATTTCTGTAAACTAGGTTCATAAAAAATACCTTATTAAGAACAAACCACCATAGGGAAGATTTATGTTTAAACAAACTATCATGGAATTTGTTCATGGACAGATAGCATGTGTATGTACATGAATGTTATGTTTTTAAATTTAAGCATCTTGTGATACATAAATCTATGCAGTACTATAGTTTAAAACTGACATCTCCTGGTTGTTTAAGTTTTCAGTTTAAAGATAAGACCAAAATCAAAAACCTGAAAGAATCAAAGAATATATCTATAATTCTAACGTAGCATCAACAAAGCAAGTATTATTCTTTTGAGTATTAATGGACTATACTGAAACAAGGTAAAATCTAATAGTCTTGTTCTGTCCTTACTTTGAAATATTGCCACTAAAATCAATTATAGATGTTTATTCTGAAAGATGCTACCATAAAGGTTGCAGGCTCAGAACTACTCAAATTAAATTTATGGAATAACTAGAAAATAGGCTGATTTGGAACCTGTGCACAGTTTTATATTAGTAACATTTTTTTTAAAGACCTAGAAAGCTGTTGCTTTCATATAAATAAGAAGTTTTAAAACCAACTCCCTTGAGTGCTTTCAATTATCACATAAAGCAATGACCCAAATAATTTCAAATGATCACAGATATTTAGGCAACAATTCTCATGTGTTAGTACTTTTAATGTGCACATCAAATTATAGGAAAAAGACAACTATAAACAAGACGCAGGCCCTCTACTTCCATGAACAGCACATGGCATTACAGTAAGCCAAGTTTATATTCAACCATCAAATGCGGTTCTCCCATTAGTTCACTTTGTGATGGGTCTGAAAAGAAACAAAAATAAACATGTTAAAGGGTCTCAAAAAAAGATAAATTCTCTGATTCTACTCAGATGAAAATTTAAATTAGGCAAAACAAATATAAAGTGATAGAAAATATACCGCTGGCTGCCTGGGGCCAAGGGTGGAGGAGCAAAAGGACCAAGGAAACTTGGGGGATGATGAAAACATTTTACATCTTGATTGAGGAGACAGTTCCACAGCTGCACACATTTACTAAAATTAACAGACTGGACACTGTAAAATGGATGCATTCCATTGTATGTCGACTATACCTCAATTCAGTTGATTTTAAAAGAAAATATAGATTGAAAAAGTTCTCATGTTTCAAAGTTCTTAAATTTTCCAGTGGCTTCCAAGTTGAGTCTAGAAACAATCGCTAAGAGATTAAGCAATCCTTAATGTAATTTACAATTTCATCTCTATCATTCTGTGCTCTGTTGCAAACACATATATATACAAACCAGAATCCTAGAGTAAAAAAACCTTAGGAATCTTCTCTCTTGTCTGTACTGATGAGTCAGACAAAAAGTCTTACTTTAACTGTGATAATGCACCTAAGATAAAATGAATATCAACAGTAAGCTTCCTACAAACAAATAAAGCGTTTTCTTTTTTTTGCCCTCTACTCCTCCACACAGAACAAGAAACAGAATAGATACCCAATGAATTAAACTATAAAACAGTTTGTTAAAATAAATAATCATTCAAATAATGATTATCAAGAGTAACAAATCGATTTGGATATTTCCTCACTGGACCTCCTGAGACTGGAGATGACTGTGTCATTATCAGTTCAGGAATCCTGACTCTGGCCACTTGTCACACAACATAGTAGCCTCAGCAACAGCTGATACTGTTATAATTATTAATAAATGGTTAGATATACAAGAGTTTGCTACAATTATTAACAGAGTAGAGGACTATGTATACAAAGGGCATCCAAAACCCAAAAGTATGTTTACAAAGGAGTACAAAGAACAAAGGTGTCTGCTGCAGCAGTGCTTCATGTTAATGAGAGAGAGAGAGAAGCACGCACCCCTCAACACAGGCACTGATGCAGCATACCTCCTGTAAGATACACACAGTACGAAACCAACTGTGTTAAAAGATAAATACTAAGCAATGACAAATGTCTTCTGATTTCATATGGAAAGTCTGGAAGGACATCCACTAACTAAAAGCAGCAACCAAACAGGGAAGGAAGGAGGGAGATGGGTTGGGGGTAATTAATCATGGAGGACGTGAGTCTCGGCTGTAATGTTCTCAATTCTTAAAGAATATCCTCATTTATATAATGCCATCTTTCCTTGAAACTCTGCTTGTCTAAGCCTTTGATTTGATAAAACACTTGCCCTAGAAGACAGCACACCCTGTGCTGGTGAGCAAGGCCCCAGCCCGTGGAGGGTCCTCCCAGGCAGGAATAGTCACCTTGGTCAGTTTCAGTTTCCTCATCTTCAAGTGACAGGAAGGGAGTAAACAGAAGGCCACATTCAGCATTAGGAAAAAGTCTCACATCTCTTCCCTTCCTTATAACATAGCGTGCAGATTTTTGTTGGCCAAGTACTTCTCTGATGAGCAAGCAAGCAAAACCTTCATCACCTCCAACACTTTAAAAAAATGTACGGATTTTCATCCCAGTTTAATAGTCTTCATATTGCACTTAGATTAACACAGTACTTCCTCACTGTAGACTTTAAAATTCCTTCTGTATCAAAGGTGATGAGGAGAAAGTGGTGAGCCAGAGCTTTTCTCACTCAGCATGAACCAGGCACCTTAGGAGGCCCTGGAGTGAACAAGACAAAGTCCCCAGCTCTCCTGGAGCCTGTATTTAAGTTGGGAAAACAAATAAGAAACAAGAAAATACCAGAAGAGTGATATGCAAAGAATTAAAGTGAGGTGACAGGGTAACTGGGAGCACGTTAGACTGCGCAGTCAAGGAAGGCCTCTCTGAAGGGGTGGCATTTAAACTGGGACTTGAGAAGTGAGGGGAAAGTATTCTAAGCAGAAGGAACAGCTAAGGCAAGGCCTAGCTGTTCACCTTACTTGTTTTAAATTAGGACTAAATGTAAAAGCTTAGGAATCCGAGGTTTCCTGCACTCAAAAAGTGCCCTCACAGAAGAGGCTCATGAGACTTCTGCTGTGTCCACAGCACTTCCTTACCAAACATCGGCAGCCGAGCAAAACTAGTATAATTTAATCCTGCTTCGTTTTTCTGTTTCTCCTGAACTGCTGGGGCACAATGAGCACAGACGATACTGGACAGAACTGTATTTGCTCTCTTTCCTCAGAACCAGAAAATAACAGGATGCTACATGTTCTTAATTAAAAGTCATTGACCTCAAACATAATACAATCATCCAGAGAAACTTATAAAAATTTTTTTCTTTAGTATTCACCATCTACAGAAACACATCTAGGAGGACAAGGAGGGTATTTCTGAAGAAACCTTTCATTTTTTTCTAGATGTTTTTAAAGCTAGTTATATCCCACAAATGTTCTGAATACTGCAACAACAATCCTTGTTTAAGCTGCCCTAAGAATATCATACTGGATTCACACATCAGACTTTATCCTCAGGACATAAAATCAATGACTGTCAATGGTTGACTGAAATGACTATAATCTCAGAACTCCATAGACATCTTTCACTTTTAAAAGCAGTTAAAGAACAGTTATTACCATTAAATTTTATCTTATTTCAGTGAATAAACACAAGTGAATTTTATCAACTATAAGCTATATGATGACAAAGACATAGTAGGTTTCGTTTGCTGCTGTTGCCTTGTAATTACTGGGGCTCCAGAAAAAGGTATGGAATGACACTTACCATTAAGAATATCTTCAAATCCAATAGTCTCATCGTTACCCCTCAAAATATCCAGTGAAAGGTTTGAGCTTGGAAGAAATGGAAGACGCTGAACCTTTAGGAAAAGAATAAAAGAGCAAACTTAGAAATAGTAGAGAGGAAAAAACATACATGATCACATTTCAGTGTCTTCATTATTTGTAAAATTCACAAACTAAATAAAATACCAATTTAACTGGGGGAGGACAGGGAAATTTTTAATTCTTCATAACCTTATTCAAAATATAGACACTGAAATTGAAAGCTTTTACTAATACTTAATAATCCCATCAGGTCTGCACATTATTTGGGACCTTTGCATCTGTCCAGGAAAACCGAAGCATACAATGTGATGAAACACAAAATTCTCGAATCTAACATCATGCTTTGTTTCTAAAACACATGGGACAATCAAATTCCTGAAGAAATTCTGAAGAAATGCACTGAGAGCATTACTTCACTTAATAAACTGATTATTCATTTTGTATGTTGTTCTGTAATGCTCATAGCACAAATACAAGTCATGACCCTTTAAAACAGTAGTGATAACTAGAGATGAAGATCAAAGTTATCTGTGGGCTTTTAAAAACTACAATGCCATTCTGAACTAGTGCTATCTACATTTTCCAATTACTAAATACATGTATTGCAGACTGGGGTTCCCTTGTGGCTCAGCTGGTAAAGAATCCGCCTGCAATGCAGGAGACCTGGGTTTGATCCCTGGGTTGGGAAGATCCCCTGGAGAAGGGAAAGGCTACCCACTCCAATATTCTGGCCTGGAGAATTCCATGGTCTGTATAGTCCATGGGGGTCACAAAGAGTCAGACATGACTGGATGACCTTCACTTATACTGCAGACCAGTACCTAAGTACAGTGCAGAAAGCACTGGCTATAGAGTCAGAGGTTCAAACTCTGCTTTCAGTACTGACCAACCCTACGGCCTTGCCTAGTTACCTGATCTGTCTCACCCTGGTTCAACACCTGTGGCACGGGACAGCAGCACCTTTCCCTCACACCTGCAGCACAGTGTGCTATAAAGCACGGCAGTCACTGGCACATACTCAACAAACCTTAATGCAGCCAAACCAAATTTTCCATTTTTCTGTTCTTTGTTAGCTATCCAGCAGTCACTGGAATCAATGCAGTGTGATATGACAGAATCTAGAGCACAGATGGGGGACAGTTCTTAAACACCTGGAAGGACATTTTCTTCCTGAGTAACATGTGTATTCAGCGATATACAACCTGCCCACTAGACACCTCCACTTGGATATTCCTAGAGGCAGCACAAATTCAAAGTAACTCCTCAGAAGGAGAGAAATATAAAAGTGGACGCCTGTAACTATCCAGACACTGAGCCTCTAATCGAAGGGGTTTCCCATTTCAAAGCTGCTTTTCTCTATGAAGTAGGAATGGAGATAAAATCCTAACAGGGGGAAAGTAGGAGAGGCTGCAGGGAAGAAGAGAAGGTGAGGTTTGTACAGTTTTTACCAAAACGAAGACTCCTCCCAATCAATTCAGCACACAGATGGGATGCATGCAAACTGACAGCTGGAAACCCACCTGCTGCACTGCCTTGAATTCCATCTGCAGTTTTAGTGGTGCAAAAAGACCCTGGATGTTTCTCAGTGTGGAGAAGTTCATCTTGTCTTGGTTGAGCTGGAACTACAGAGACAACACGTAATTTTAAATGTGACATTCTGCTTTCAAAACAATGAGCACTGACATCCATGTGACACACACATACACAGAACCCTTTAGGTGGTCTTCAGGACATCTATACATGTCCTACCTTTGGGAGTGACCTTTCTCCACCTATTTAACTGACTAATATAAGTCTAAAACTTTTCAAATGTCCCCTCTTCTAGAAAGCCTCCCATAGCTTGGCTGCTTCATCTGTGGTCCTCTACAATGCTTCAGGTAGTCCCAATCCACTGCTTATCTTCCCACTAAATTTTCAGCCCCTAAAGGATGGGGATGATGTCATACCCATCTGTGTACGTCCTGTGCCTAGCAGTAACTTGGAAATGAAGGCCTGAAAAAAAGATCCAAGGCTGGAGGGTCGGGCTTGGATATCAATAGCAAAAATGGCAGGGGAAAAATATAAAAGAAATAAAAAAGATTACCAAGTGAGGAAATATTATGAGAGGAATGGAGAGGTGGACCAACCTCTAGAAATGTCCATAAAAAAGACAAAGAAAAAGGTGTAGAAAGGGAGCTTTAGTGAACCAAAGCCTATTCCATAGGATATTGAAAACAAAGCTTCATGTTCTTTATAGTCAAATGCTCAACACCAGAATTGTCTTAATCATGTATTACTAACATCATTTTTCTACCAGAGGGTAAAAATAAAAACACAGGTAACATACTTACATTTTTTTCTGATAATTCAAGAGGATGACTGGGCAGAAGTTCATTTTTCACACAAGAGAAACTGAAAATAAACATTTAAAAGGGAGGTTATAGATCATTCAATACCTAGGGCTCACACTTATCTATCAGTGCTGTCATACAATGAAATGGCACAGGGAGCTTGAGGCCGATGAACAAACTATTCTGTATGCTGACTGTGGTGGTGACTGTGGGAATTAATACATATATAATTCACAGAACTACACTAAGAGGGAAAAAAAAGATCAAGTATTCTATATATTGTTGTAAATATATCTATTATAGATCCTGGAGGTCAAGAACTCAATAAACTGGGAAGAACCCTCCAAAAAGTGGTGCTAAGTGATGCTCTGTATCTGGAAGAAACTTCATAGTGTGTGTACTACTATTACTCTGATGATGTGATTCTTTTATTACATAAAGTACCTACATTTCTCCTGTTCATATCTAATGCATATTCAATAGTTAATATATTTTTGATAAACACACACTGAAAAACTTGTTTGAGATTTACCAACTACCTACTATATGCGAAGTACTATATTAGGTGATACATAGCTAGAACCGGGCCACGGGTCCCTATCACTCTATATAAACATCACCATCTTATTCTCCAACCAGGATTTAAGAGCTGAAAGAAACCTTAGAAATCCTGCAACATCAGTATTTATCAAATATTGTCTTTGTACAAATTTGGGAATTTGAAAATGGTCCTGCTCATGGTAATCTTACAATCTGAGAAGAAAAAGGAGCATTTCGTGTATGTGCAGTGGGAGTGGGGGGAACGGACCAAAACCCAAAACCAAATTACCAGGACTCGGTTAGTGGCTAGCTTATGAATTTGATTATACTATAAACCAAATTATATCTCCAATTCCAAAAGCAATATACTGCATCTTTCACTACAAAATGGAAAGACAATGAGGCATTATGTCTGCTTCCAGGGACCAATATTAGAATGACATTCTATGACTAAATACCTTCTAAGTAAATATAAAATTCAAAATACAGTATGTACCCAGTAGGGAGGATATTTGACTAAACAGAAAAAACCATCTGCCAAGAAAAAAGACCAGTACCAGAAAATGAGGCCTAAACATATAAAAACATAAAGGGAAGGGGTACAACTGTGCTATAACTAGAAATGAAAAACAAGAGCAGCTAATACTTACTTACTGCTTTAATGTCACATATTGGTCTAAGTATTTTCCAGGGATTAGCTCATTTATTCTTCAAAATAAAGACAGATGCTATTACTAGCCTTATTTCATAGGTGAGGGCAATGAGACAGAACAGTTAAGTAATCTGCCCATGGACACACATCTAGTAAATAGCAGAGTCATGACCAAAACCCAGAGCCCATGCTCTTTACTGCTATGTTCTAGTACCTCCCAAAGAAAAGTGAACTACTCCCAATTTGCCTTAGTTAGTAAGATGAAGAACAAAGGGCTCTCCAAGTTATCAGGAGCAAAAAGAGGAATCCCACCAAATCGTGCTGCCAGCTAATCTCTCCTAGGAGGACACACTTTCTTGGGAACCTGGTACTCTGGCAAAATGCTTCTTCCTCTATAGAAACATTCATGCTTCCTCTCCTCCCTCCCTCTAGTCTAAAGTATACTACTTGCTACCTTTTAAATTAAATACATATTTATGGCTTGTCAAAAGATTTAAAGAATATTGTGAAAAATAATTCACATATTATAACAAAGTCACAACTCCCCTACATACCCCTTTCGAAGAAGATCATGACTTTCAAAAGGTCCACTTGCTGACAGCTCAGTAACTGGAATACTGTCCTTTAGCTGAGATCCAAGTCCTCTGGCATTCTACAACACAAATAAAAAACACTATTATGTATAAAAAAAAATGTTAACAACTCACACTGAACCTCTATGTAAAAATACTGTTTAAGCATCAGAGAAAAGATAAGGTCTCTGCCCTCCAAGAGACTACAGTCTAGGCCATTACTATGAGCCTCAGCATCACATAGAGGGATGCACAAGGTTCAGTGAATAATCTGGAATTTGGGGCAGGAAGGATTCCTGAGCTGAGTGCACTCAGACTGAAAGGCATTCCAGGAAAACAAGAACATGGGTAAAGGTATAAAAATATAAATGAACAAGCCGCAAGTAGTTTGAGATGATCAGCTAACTATATGTCTGAGTAGGGCAGAAAGAAAGGCTGGTGAAAAGAAAAATGAAAAGGCTTAAATATGCAAAGAAATTAAGATTTTGTTCTGAAATTGAGCACCAGATCATGATCAGATTTACTTTCATTGGGAAGATCCTTTCTTTACGTTGGAATGATGAGCCCAGAATGAAAAAAGTTGAGGACAGAATCCTGGAGAGTACCATTCCTTAAGGACAAAGAACAAGGAAAATGGAATTAAGAATGGACAGAAGAGCTAGAAGAGAGTGGTCACAGAAGCTAAAGAAAAAACGGAATCTCAGAAAGCATTTGGTTCCCTTAAGAGGGTGCTACCTGTGAAAAATAAACGCACTTAATCAGGCTGGCCTAAATAAAAAGAAACAAAACGCTAAGATTCACTGTATATGCGGTACTTGTGTTCTGTCACCCTACTCATTTACACTAATTTAATCACCAAATATTTATATCTACTATGTGGCAGGTACTCACTCTACTAGATGCTGAAGATACATATCTGGCGTCTAGGGCTTAGTCTAATGAAGAGAGAATATACATGCATAACAAAAATGTAACAAACACAAGATGCTGAGTTTAAACCATCTAGTGCTGAATACAACATCCTTGCAATCCTGAAGAAAAATGTCAAAAAGCTACAAGCAGTTTGGTATTTAGTCTATACTCTTCTAGGAGAAGGAGAAGGCAATGGCACCCCACTCCAGTACTCTTGCCTGGAAAATCCCATGGATGGAGGAGCCTGGTGGGCTGCAGTCCATGGGGTCGCTAAGAGTCGGACACGACTGAGGGACTTCACTTTCACTTTTCACTTTCATGCATTGGAGAAGGAAATGGCAACCCACTCCAGTGTTCTTGCCTGGAGAATCCCAGGGATGGGGGAGCCTGGTGGGCTGCCGTCTATGGGGTCTCACAGAGTCGGACACGAGTGAAGCGACTTGGCAGCAGCAGCAACAGCTTCTAGGAGAAACTACTCTGGGAAATTAGCTTTTCAAATTGCTGTTTTACTTCAATTCGTGCATTTCACTAGGGTCAGGTACTGTAGTTTGTCCAGGGTTTCTCCAATCTACTAATTGCATCCAGGCTCTCACACCTGGATAACTTTAAGAGCACTCTACTGGGTCTTGCTGCCTGTAGACGCTTCCATTTTCCAGTTCTACACAGCAAAGTCTGCTTGACATGCAATCTCCTCCAACAAAGCTGGGAGAAAACCAAAAAACAAACAAACAAAAAATCTTTCACTGGTTGGTCAATGCCTTTTCAACGCCTTTTCAATGTCTGAAAAACAATGTCCAAGGCCCAAAGCCTGGAACTCAAGAACCTGCACAACAGGTTTCAACTCCCCTGAACAGAAGTCACGGTCAATTAGGAAAAGAAGCTGGAATCTACTGTTTGTCACTAACCTAACAGGTGCCTGTGATGAAGGCACAGAACCTTTCTGGCCCTGCCTACTCATCCTTCCAGGTATCTGAACTCCTACAGGACTAGAGTTGTATGACTGTACCTTCCCAAACGTTATTTCCTACATGCACAGTTCTCCTCCTCCCAGACTGCTTTATTGTAAAGTGACACAAGAAAAGTCTCTTCCAGGCACAAAGAAAGGGGGATTGTGATCTCTGGGTTCTACCCATTATCACTTTGCCAATTCCCTTCTGTAAAATATCGGGATCAGTACATAATGTTTCTAAGAAAGTAGCAGAGGGGAGCAAATCTATGAAAAGTTAACACTAGTTATTTCAGAGTGTCTTAAAATTTTTTATTTAGCTGTGCCAGCTCTTAGTTGCAGCATATGGGATCTAGTTCCCTGACCAGGGATGGAAAAACCCCTGCCCCCTACATGGATAACACCAAGAGTCTTAGCCACTGGACCACCAGGGAAGTCCCTCTGAGTGTTTATAAAACCTCTTTTCTATGTTCAGCAGTATTTGCCAACAGAAGTAAGTGTTAGTCGCTCAGTCATGCCCAACTCTTTGGGACCCCATGGACTGCAGCCCACCAGGACCCTGAGTCCATGAGATTTTCTAGGCAAGGATACTGGAGTGGGTTGCCATTCCCTTCTCCAGGGATCGAACCCGGGTCTCCTGCACTGCAGGCAGATTCTTTACCGACTGAGCTACAAGGGAAGCCCATTCACCAACAGAAGCTTTCTAGATTTGGACTGGTACTAAGAGTCACGGGCAATGACGGACGATTCAGGAAATCTCTCCCAAATAGCAAACTTTTTTAAGAAGAGGAAAAAAGAGAAGGGGCGAGGGAGGAGGAGGACTCCACTAACAACGCTAACACAGAGGGAGTAACAAGTATATAATTTTACCCCCTCCAACGCCTGACATGCTACAAACTCCCCAAAATGTTGGCAAAGTAAAAGCAGAGTGATGGAAAGCCGACCCATAGTTGTGGGTTTGTTATCCAGGCGGTTCCGAGGGTCGAGGGCGGGTGAGGAGTTTGGGGGACGCGACTCCCAAGGGCTAACGGGCGGTGCCCCCACCCCAAGACCGCCGCAACTTTCGGGTTTGCCCCTGCCACCTCGGCGCCGACTCCAGGAAGGGACCGAGGTCGGGGTCGGCTGGTGGGTGGGTAGAGAGAAGAGGAGGTGAAAGAGGAAGAAGCCGAGGCGCGGCTCCCGGTACCAGCGCCGGAGCCCAGCCCGGACGGCCACGAGTACCCCTGAACCCCGTGACTCAACAGATCATGGCGGGAGAGGCGGGCTTCCTCCTCCTCCCGCCGCTGCTGGGGGGACGGCAGGAAGGCGGCGGGCTGCTCCTGCGGCCACCGACCCGAGCCCGCCGGCCACTCGGGTCGCCCGGGGTATAAGGGGGGGTTTCACTCACCATCTTCGACTCGCTCGGCGTACAGACGCTCTCCCCTTGACGGTCAACTGGCCCCGCCGCTCACTTCCGTTTCCGGGCTTGCCCCCCCCAACATCCGCCGGAAGTGCGTCCGTCCGGGCGAAGGAAGGAAGGAGGGCGCGGGGCGCCGGGAGGGAGCCGCGCAGGGCCGGGGCTCCCACGCTTGAGGTCCCAAGGGACCTGGGGCCAAGGGCGCTGTGAGGGATGTGGGCTGGCGGAGGTTGGGAAGCGGGGGGCTCGGGGCTCTGCTCTCCTCGTCAGCAACCCCGACCGCCGGGGGAGGGGCAGTGTGCTTTGCCAGGTGCGTCGCCCCGTCAGTACAAAATCTCTGAGGTAAATATGACATTTTTTTCCATAAGGATAAGCAAGGCCCAGGTGGGATGAGTGACTAGCCTGCAGCAAGCCTTGAACCCAAAGGTTTTCCCAGTTTCTTTTGCTTCTTTTTTAATTTAAATCACGTATCGACGTCCTGTTTAGAACCCTGGGCCGAGGCTAGAAATAGAGAAATGAACCGGCTGGTGTGGGTCCTGCGCTACAGCAATAGAGGAGCTCTTGGCGGTGGCCAGGGTGACAGCTAAGTTAAGTATAATTGAGGGCTTTTATTGGGGCTTCCCTGGTAGCTCAGCTTTTAAAAATTCGCCTGCAATGCAGGAGACCCGACTTTCTGGGTCGGGAAGATCCGCTGGAGAAGAGACAGGCTACCCACTCCAGTATTCTTGGGTTCTCTTGTGGCAAGTGGAAGAAAGAGCAGACACCACTGGATCAGTTTTTGAGGACAGTGGCATCATTTGTGAGAAAGCTAGGTTTCAGCCAGCGCTAAGATGTGCAGATAACTTGGAGCAGAGTAAAAGGTACCAGGAAGTCTTGGTTGCAGCAGACCAGGAAAGTTTGGTTGCACGTTTTCAGGGCCACAATAGCAGAGGAGTACCTGTGTAGAGATGTCAGTTTCTCTCCTTTCTGCCCTTACGTAGCCTATACACACTTTACCATAATCTCTAGCACCCATACTGTTTCCCACAGACTCCTACAATCAGGGGCCATGTCTTACAAATTATCGTATCTGCATTGTAGAACGCACCCACTAATGTTTATTAAATGAAAAGTGGAGGGGAAGAATGCATAAATGGATACTTGTGCCTAAGAGGTAAGACTGACTAATATGGTTGGGAAGTAGGCTGGAAGTAGGTTTGGAGAATTTTCCAGAAGCACCCTTCTGCACCCGGAGCCCAACCTGAAAGCTCAGCACTATAAGCCAAGACCCTAAATCCTTGGCTGGTCCCAATTACGCCCCTTCCCTCAGGACTGTCCTTAATAAAAACTGCCATCCTACCACAGTCTCTACAATTCTGACATCAGCTGACATCAGGAGCCACAGTGTGTGTGTGTGTGTGTGTGTGTTGTGCCCAGCCTTCTCATTGCCTCCAGCTGCAAATTCTGGCTGGGCCTGCTTAGCCTTTCTCCTTCCCAGCCTCTCTGGACACTTCTTAGCCAGGAGGATTCTTTTGAGCTTTGAAATCAGAATGGGGGGATTTGGAGAGAGGCTGGTGCAAGGCTTGATGGCATAGCGATGTTTTCCCTCAGCATTTAAGGTAGAAGAGTGAGCTCTTCGTTGTCTGAGAGAGAAAGGAGGGAAAGCAATTCATGGAAAAAGTTAAAACATATTTTCTTCAAGGTAGGTAAAACTTCAGTTGCTCAGTCGTGTCCGACTCTTTGGGACCCCATGGACCACAGCACGCCAGGCCTCCCTGTCCATCACCAACTCCCGAAGTTTACTTAAACTCATGTCCATTGAGTCGGTGATGCCATCTAACCATCTCATCCTCTGTCGTCCCCTTCTCCTGCCCTCAATCTTTCCCAGCATCAGGGTCTTTTCAAATGAGTCAGCTCTTTGCATCAGGTGGCCAAAGGATTGGAGTTTCAGCTTTAGCATCAGTCCTTCCGATGAATAGGATGGACTGGTTTTATCTCCTTGCAATCCAAGGGACTCTTAAAAGTCTTCTCCAATACCACAGTTCAAAAGCATCAATTCTTCAGCACTCAGCTTTCTTTATTGTCCAATTCTCACATCCATACATGACTACTGGCAAAACCATACCTTTGACTACATGGACCTTTATTGGCAAAGTAATGTGTCTACTTTTTAATATGCTGTCTAGGTTGGTCATAACTGTCCTTCCAAGGAGCAAGCATCTTTTATTTCATGGCTGCAGTTACCATCTGCAGATTTTGGAGCCCCCCAAAATAAAGTCTGTCACTGTTTCCATTGTTTCCCCACCTATTTGCCATGAAGTGATGGGACCAGATGCCATGATCTTAGTTTTCTGAATGTTGAGTTTTAAGCCAACTTTTTCACTCTCTTTCACTTTCATCAAGAGGCTCTTTAGTTCTTCACTTTCTGCCATAAGGGTGGTGTCATCTGTATATCTGAGGTTATTGATACTTCTCCTGGCAATCTTGATTCCAGCTTTGCTTCATCCAGCTCAGCGTTTCTCATGATGTATTCTACATATAAGTTAAATAGGCAGAGTGACAGTATACAGCCTTGATGTACTCCTTTCCCGATTTGGAACAAGTCTGTTGTTCCATGTCCAGTTCTAACTGTTGCTTCTTGACCTGCATACACATTTCTCAGGAGGCAGGTCAGGTGGTCTGGTACTCCCATCTCTTTAATCCAGAGTTCGTTGCAGTCCATACTGTCAAAGGCTTTGGCATAGTCAGTAAAGCAGAAGTAGAGGTATTTCTGGAACTCTCTTGCTCTTTCGATGATCCAATGGATGTTGGCAATTTGATCTCTGTTTCCTCTGCCTTTTCTAAATCCAGCTTGAACATCTGGAAATTCACGGTTCATATACTGTTGAAGCCTGGCTTGGAGAATTTTGAGCATTACTTTGCTAGTGTCTGAGATGAGTGCAATTGTGTGGTAGTTTGAGCATTCTTTAGCATTGCCTTTCTTAGAGATTGAAATGAAAAGTGACCTTTTCCAGTCCTGTGGCCACTGCTGAGTTTTCCAAATTTGCTGGCATATTGAGTGCAGCACTTTGACAGCATCATCTTTTAGGATTTGAAATAGCTCCACTGGATTCCATCACCTTCACTAGCTCTGTACATAGTGATGCTTCCTAAGGCCCACTTGACTTTGCATTCCAATGGCTGTAGGTGAGTGATCACACCATCGTGATTATCTGAGTTGTGAAGATCTTTTTTGTATAGTTCTGTGTATTCTTGCCACCTCTTCTTAATATCTTCTGCTTCTGTTAGGTCCATACCATTTCTGTCCTTTATTGTGCCCATCTTTGCAAGAAGTGTTCCCTTGGTAAACATCTAAGGTAAACTTAGAACTGTTGTATTAAGTATAAATTTCAGAAATTGCTCCCCTGAAATTGGCAAGGATGGTACAAATTTCAACTAAGAAGAAAGTTATTATGTTTCAGAGGACCATAAAATAACCTCCAGATTATAAAGAGTACCTCCATCTCCTCTTTAAACTGTCTGAATTCTGACAGGGTTGGGAAAGGTTCAGTGTGCTTAATTTAAGATAAATCCTATTTACACATCTTTCTTTGCAAGTCCCTTTGTAAGTGTTAAAGAGATGAAGGAGTATGTTACATCAAGTTTATTTGACCCTTCTCTTTAACCCTCAGAGGTGGGTGTTTCATATTTCTTCTGAAATATTTTGCTATGATTTCAGTTAGAGCTATTTTTAAAGAGTGTCCTCTGCTTGTGAAAAGCTGGGTTTTGATAATACTAGAGTGGACTCTTTGGAGTCCAGGTGCAATGCAAACTTCCACAACTGAAGTTTGCATTCCATGTTTGTTCTGGCTGTGTTGTGAGGCACGTGGGATCTTAGCTCCCTGACCAGGGATCAAACCTGTGCCCCCTGCATCGGAGGCACAAAGTCCCAACCACTGGACCACCAAGGAAGTTCCCCTTTACTTTTTGAATTTTTACCTTGGGTGTATGTGTGGTCAGTCACTCAGTCGTGTCTGACTCTTTGCGACCCTGTGGACTGTAGCCCAGCAGCCTCCTTTGTCCATGCTGTTTGCCAGGCAAGAATACTGGAGTGGGTTGCCATGCCCTCTTCCAGGGGATCTTCTGAGCCAGGAGTCAATCTCCTGCGTTGCAGGCAGATTCTTTACCTCTGAGCCATCTGCGAAGCCCCGGGTCTGTATTTTTAGGAAACAGTTTATATTTTCAGCATGGGGAGTCTATTCATTTGCCTGTGGATCATACAGCTGGTAGGTTATATGCAAAGAATTTTAAATTTTAGACCCATTTCTTTTACCCTTCATTTGCCAGTCTACATGTAGGAGCATAGAATCATTTTAATAGTAACTAAAAACTTTAATTCAGAAGATATATCTGCCAACAAACATTGTACAGTGCCTTACAAAGCCTGATATATTATGCCCATATGCCTAATGTTTTCTGTTTAGATGCTGTTTTTGGATAGTAGTGTCAGTGTTCCCCTCCACTGTCATGAATAACTGAGAGGGGATGTTTTAATATTTTTGAAAATTGGAAAATTTACTCCCTAAGGACAAAAATTTGAGGGAAAATTTGCATATATTCAAAGCACACTAGAAGATTATCTCAGAAGCAGTTTATATTAATCTTATTTGGAATCTAAAAGCTGATTTAGAATCTAAAAGCTGAAAAAGACAGCCTAAGTCACTCTGATTGTATGACTGGTTTATTTGACTCTCTTTCCTTCTAGAAGCAATGCATGCTCATTGTAGAAAATTAGAAAACAACATAAGGGGGAAAAAAGGGAATAGAGAACAGAGTTAACCACTGTGAACACATTGGCTCTGAGACATTCTCTTATAAGACAGAATATGTTTATCGTTTTAAAGAAAATAAAAGTGACTCCCATTTTCTACGTGAGCTGGGAAGTTTCCTCTTGGCTTTTTTCATGACCCGTGTTATTATTTAATAAAATATGTCATTCTGAAGCCTTAGAAAACACCCTTCCTTTACTTCTTCAAGAATGGGGAATTACACGTAGGCTCTTTACTCAACATTTTTCATTCTGACAGTGTGGTTGGATGCCAAGTGGCTGTTCTGAGTAATTTTTGAAGGTACGTTTTTTTGGTACTTTGCCAGGGAAATCATAACTCTTAAAATGCGCCATAGACCTAACCATACAATTGGATTTATGGATAGATATTATGTCCCATGTTTTGTTGTTTTCTCACTGTTTTAGTCTCTGGGATTGATGCCAAAGGCTATTCAGCCTCACTCCATTTATTAGAGTGTACAACTAAGTTTACACATTAGAGGGGAAAAAAAGACCTGTTTATCATTCTACTTAAGACGTCTTTATGTCAGTGAGAAAGGAAAGTATTATTCTCAAATACCACAGTGAAATCTCATGAGAAATAGGGTATCATAGTTAACAAATAATTACCCGTTGCCTGAGCCACAAGAAGAACTCCTTGTCTTATTCCAGACCATCTTCTCTGCTGCTGTCAAAGACGTTTTGTGTCCTAAAATTCAAATCTGTGACTTCCCTCCTCAAAGCGCTTCACTTGCTTCTCATTCCTGGCCTCCAGGATTAATTCCGGACTCTGTCCAATGGCAAACAGGCCTTCTGTGATCTGACTGCTAACCTCATTCTTAAATCCTTTACTTCAGTCATATTAAATTACTTGGAATTCTCTGAAAATGTCATTGCTTTCATGCCCCTGCACTTTTATTCTTGCTCTCCCCTCTTTCTGGCATGCTCTGTTGCACCATCTCAGGTCAGCATCATCTCCTCTGTGAAGTCTTGCCTGACTTGCTCCACCGCCCCATTCTCCCCGCTTCGGGCAAAAGGGATCCTTTGTGCCCTGTGACATTCACATACTTGTTTGACTGCAGCTGTAGCACATTGTTGCACTTGTTTGCACATGTGCCTCTCCTTATCTTTTTCAGCTTTTTCGTCTGTAAATCTCATTCACCATCTTTTGGGAGCTTTCATCTTACTTTAGGAACACTGTAGTAGTCTTTCAGCTTGTATTCCATCTCTGCTATCTTATGTTATGAATTCTGTTAACTCTTACTTTTTCTATATTTTTTTAAATCTCCTTGAATTTTTCTTAGATTAAGCTTCATTTTTTAATTTTTTCTCTTAACTCTGTTTTTTCCCTTTATTAGTTCAGCACTTACTACCTTTTTTTAATATTTTGTGGGATGTCCTAGAATTTTAATGTACATAGTGTGTATGTGTAATTTAGTAACGTGTGTAACTAATCAAATGTGTAATTAATGTCTTCAGTTAGTGTTTTACCCTCTTGAACAAAGTACAGACCTTTGAATGCCTTATTCCTATTACCTGCTTCCTACTTATATGCCATTTTTTTTCTACTAGCATTTTGATTCTATATTATTTCCAAACCCTATAATTAAGGTGTCATTGTTGTTTAACACAGTGATTTTATAGATTTATCCATGTATTCATCATTTTCTTCACTATTGAGGATCTCTCACCTTCTTTCTGCTATGAGTTTTCTTCATCCTAAAGTATATCACGCAGAAGTTTCTCTGAGTGATAGTTAACACTCATTTTGTAGTCTGTCGGAAAATGTTTTTATTCCGCCATCATTCTTGAAAGATAGTTTGTTGGTTATAGAAAATGTCAGTTACTTTCTCTCTGCATTTTGAAGGTGCTATTCCAGTGCTTTCTGAAATCCATGTTGCTTTTGATAAGTGTGCCCAAAGTCTGTTTTTCCTCTGTGATTAATCTATTTCTCCCTCTGACTGCTTTTAAGATTTTTTTCTTTATCTTTGACCACAAAGTACCTTGGTATGAATGTGCTTTTTTATTTATCATGTCTTGAATTTGTTGGGCATATTTCTGTGATAAAACGGGAGTTGTTGTTGTCGTTGTTCAGTCACTAAGTCATGTCCAACTCTTTGCAGCCTCATGGACTGCAGCATGCTGGGGTTCCCTGTCCTTCACGGTCTCCTGGAGTTTGCTCAAACAGGGACGGCACTCCTAAAAAAAGTCATATTTACCTGACCTGTCCTTCCTTCCTCAGCCACCACCTCATTTGAACACAGTTAAGAGAGGTGGTCCTGTGAGAATCATCTTGAAATCATGAGATTACAAACATGAAAATGGAGAAGTAGAAGAGAAAGAATCTAAGTCCTTAATAACCTCACCGAGCACTGAATTGCCAACTTCTAGGCTTCATGCCTAGAGAAGGAAATGGCAACCCACTACAGTATTCTTGCCTGGGAAATCCCATGGACAGAAGAGCCTGGCAGGCTACAGTCTATGGGGATGCAAGAGTCAGACACGACTTGGTCACTAAATCACCACCACCACCACCAGGCTTCATGTATAGGAAGAAAATAATTGGCCTTTTTGCTTAATGTTTATTCTTTAGTCAGGTACTCAGTTGCATCCAAAATTAATCTTAATAGAAACATGATCCTTTATTTCTCTGTGAAGTGCAGCAAGCACTGTAACAGAGTAAGTGCTCTGTACCATTTCAAACAACTACTGGTCATATTGAATCATGTGTGTGAAGAAGTCTGTTTGTCTTTGAAAATATTGATAAATTTGATTTAAGAATTTTATTTTTAATCAAAAACCTGTAGCTGACCTACAGATCAATTTTTAAAAAGACAAACTAATATCAAATACCTACTAAAAGTACCAGACAGTGTTTCTTCTACTACGCCATAGCTTGTCAGACTTAGCTGGACAAGTACCACAAGGGAAGCCTGGCGTGCTGCCGACCTTAAGGTTGCAAAGAGTCAGACATGACTGAGCAACTGAACTGAACTGAACTCTTTTTCCTAAGTTAATTCTTAGGAACCAGAAATGCAATCAAAGACATATGAGACATACATGCTTCTTGAGTCATTATGTTTGAGGTATATCATTCCTTCTTAGGAAGAAGGAGGCAAAAGAAATGAAAATCAAGGTTAATCAGAAGATCTGGCCTGAAGGAATTGCAAGTGTAAGCAGGAAAGAAGAGGAAGGAGAGAGTGAGATAGAGAATGATAGAGAGATCAACACAGCTGATTCTCTTTACTCTTCTGTCTTCCAACCAACTCAGCTGTCTTTTAAAAAGAAGACGTATTTTAAGAAGGAGCAATCTGCAAGCCAGCCAGAAACAGAGAGGCCATTGATTGACCTGTGGAAAGCGCTCCTATTCATCCACTGCTAAATGCATTCTAAGAATGCCGACTGCATTATTCAGGTGTGGCTTTCTGGGACAGAACGTGATCTTGTGCTGCACGAGGACACACAGAGCCTACAATCTGGGGAAGCTCCGAAAGTGTGTGTTTAACCTCTCTTCCCTATCACATAGACATTTTCTCACAGCTCCTAAAGAGCTGGGCTCTACTGTACTACAAAGGGCTTCCGTGGTGGCTCGGTGGTAAAAAATCTGCCTGCAGGTGCAGGAGATGCAGGTTCGATCCCTGGTCTGGGAAGATCCTCTGGAGAAGGAAATGGCAATCCACTCTGGTATTCTTGCCTGGGAATTTCCATGGACAGAGGAGCCTGGTGAGCTATAGTCCATGGGGTTGCAAAGAGTCAGACAACTTAGCAACTAAAGAACAACGTCACTGCAAAAACTCAAATATGCTTGAAAAGCTTGTTTCTTTAGTTGATTACTCCCATTTTCACCTCATTCAGTGTAGGGAATTGCATTTCAGGTTCTATGTAGGAAGAATCGTTTCAGTGCTCAGAGCAGTCACCCTGAGCAGTAGAACTAAAGTAGACTGAATAGACTCAGTCATATTTGTATCATGAAGATAGGGAGATGCAAGAAGCTGCAGTCTGGCTTGGGTTTGAGAGCTGGTTCTCCAGTTGACAAGAGTCCCTCCCATCCCCACAACAAATGTGTAAATGCCAGAATTCCCCAGTCTACCCACCTCATTCCCCCTGATTGACATAGCCCAGGCTCCTTAAAGGGTCAGAATGTCGCACACATTTTTAAACAATCAAAATGGTCATATCTTAAAACAGGAGAAAGAGAAGCCTTGAATGCT
Source organism: Bos mutus (assembly GCF_027580195.1). Taxonomy (NCBI): domain Eukaryota; kingdom Metazoa; phylum Chordata; class Mammalia; order Artiodactyla; family Bovidae; genus Bos; species Bos mutus. The sequence goes on from NC_091628.1 coordinate 31,343,306, forward strand.
TCCCAGACAACCATTTGTGTCCCTCAGAGGGTTGCAGCCTGACCTACCGGGGAGGAGAGTGGCTGCTACTGGGGCATTTGGATTTCCTTCTATTTCTACTATATCCCAGTCATTAAAATGGGGGATCTCCACAGAGTTAAAGGTTATTTTACACAGGAAGCACATTCAGTATTAGTACAACAAATGTTTTCCTTTCTCCAGCCATGGAAGAACTCCACTCGGAGGGAGTCGTGATAAATCAGAGCATCAGCCCTTTCCGCTTGGACACCAATAAGTCCTGCACTTCAAAATTGCTGACCTAAAAAGGATGCTCGAGAAGGAGCAAGTTTTTTTTTTCCTTGTAAAGAAAGCAACACCAAAAGCAGTGTGACTTCCTTGTTCACTTAGATGCATGCAAAAAAGAAAAGTGAGTCATTCTTGAGTTTCTAACTTTAGTTTATAGAAACAAAGCACTGAATCATGTAACTTGTCAGGGAAGACCTAGATATAGTTTGCTCTAGATAATGTTTATATTGAAAGAGTCTGAAATTCTATTTTTGTGGTAGAGTTACGGGATTGGGGCTACAAGTGTCTACTCATCAGTAATTTTGCAGTTGAGGATGTGATTATAAAAACATTCCAGCAGAGATAGGGCAGGGCCCACAGAGCCATCTAACTTCATTGAGCCAGCCACACTCAGGCTAGAACTTCTCTGAATCCAGAATTGAAAAGGAGCTGTGAGATCAACATTAGGAAAAGCACCATGGACTCAGTCCAAGTATTCATGTTCGTCATGCTGTGGATGAAATGAAGGATTTAGAAAATCACTTATTCAGTCATTTGGAAACTTAAATAAAAGCCTTTATTTGATAGGATCCAAGCTCAAGTCTTTCTGCAAACCAAAACAACTCTCTTGGAAACCTGATGTAACAATTAGCCTACCCCAAATAATGAGTCTTATTTTCTCCCTTTTAAAAGTACTAGCCCCCTGCCCTGTCTTCAGTACTTTTAAAACTTGCTTTTATTATCTCTCGTACATACGATCTACCTTTCCAGTTCTAATGGGTTTGTAGCTATTAGGTGTCAACCAACAATCAAGCAGTTGTTGGTAACAATACCATGAAATAATTTCTAATACTGTAACAACCGCGCTTCCTCACTTCACCATTCTGCCATACTGCTGCCCATTAAAGTAAACTAAGCAAAACAAAGTAATTTGCTGATTCAGTGCATTCCTAAACCATGATTTGGGGAGTATCTGATGTTTGGAGTATTTGCATTATGGCTCTCCCAACTGTGAGAGGATTTGTTTTCTGTAAGATTTCCTGGAGTCCTGGGATAGTTGTTGCACACTGCAATTAAATTCAATCTTGTGTAGGGTTCTGAAGAATGATTGAACCAACAACAACCAAAAAACCCTCTTCAGCATGAATATTCTGTCCTGTCTGCATTTATCAGGGTCACTGTCTTTGCTTCAGGACCTTCTTCCTTCCACCCTCACAGCATGAGCCTGTGGACTGCCTGCTGAGGAACATCCTACTGAGAAGAACCTCCAGATCATTCCGTGAGATGGTAGCAGAAAGGAACCAAGGTGAAAAGAGGGGTGGTGTGGGGAACTTCCCTGGCGATCCAGTGGTTAAGACTCTTCTTCCACTGCAACCGGTGTGGGTTTGATCCCTGGTTGACTGAATGGCGTGGCCAAAAAGCAAAAATAAAAAAAAAGATGGTGTGAGATTCCCTCAACCTTCTGGTAATTGACTTGGCTTCTGGTAATTGATTTAGGGTCTTAGATACATATCCTTCCTTAAAACAGTTCCCACAGAATGCCAGACCCTGTGTTGAGACCTCTACCTGTGTTCAAACCTTTCAAATTAAACATTATTAATAATTGCCATTTTGCAAATGAGCAAATTAAGACTTAGAAACCTTCACTGCACTGACTGTCATAAGTCAGTGACAAAATCAGTTTGTCAGGTTCTAGAGCTCAAGCTCAGCATTTTGCTATACTTCCTGAGTAGAAAATTCAGCCACAGTGCCCTTTAAAAAACCCCAGAAATCACAATCTAACCACATGCAAAATAAGTATTGGTTGAAAGTTTTCATAAAAAGTAGCAAAGATTTTGAAACTGTTTGGAGGGGACACATAGGAGACAAATGAACTATCATTTCTCTTTAAGTGGTATTTATGCAGCATTTATAGTGCTCACCTGATAGCAGACTGGGAACAACCGGATATTGCACCATCTAAGGTTGCTTTGGCTGATTACAGAGGCCTCATAGAAGGAGGGACCACCATTACACAAACCCACCTCTTACAGGCCACCACCAAGTGAACTGAATGTATTTCCATCTCATCCTGTTCTCACATGTCAGTCCACAAATGACTTAGCTAGTATCACTGACTGAAAACCCAAATCTCAAGGTACTTAGAGGAAAAAAAAGACATGCTCTACAGCCCATTTCTTCCCTCCTTTATTGAAGCTAGCATTAAAATCAACAATATAAGAGGTGCATTGCACTTGGAAGCACTGCATTCCAGGATGGTCATAGAGTACCTCCTCAGTGCTATAATGATGACATATGGCCACACACACACACACAGAAGGCAAGCTCAAAAGATGGTCTTTCCCCAAAACCTCTAAATAAGATTGAAAGACATGCCCCCCAAATGCCATTCACTTGATTCATGTACTGTCTTCAATCATATCTCAGCATTCCATTCTAAACACGAAGAATATATTTTTAGTGTCAATAAGTAAAGTTCCCAGCTCTCAATGTGAGGGGTGGGAAGCCTTTATCTTGGTGGGGGTTGGGCAATGGAGACCTCCTAGCCTCCTTCAAATAGCCACTGAATCCCTTAAAGTGAAAGTACTGGTTACTTAAGCAAATAAAACAAACAGCAATCCTTTGATCTTTAGGAAGCTCTTTCTTGTTAAGGTAACATTCTGTCTGACTTTTATGTTTCAGCATTCATTGTATATTTAATTATTTTTAAAAGTTTTGTTTTAAACGATTACACTTTTTTCGTAAGTTAAGATAAACACAGGCATGCTTTGTTAAAGATTAAAAATAAATCTCACACGAAACTGCAAAGTTGGCAAAGATAATACCACATGGGGTCGGTATGTTCCAAAACACGATTCTCACGGGGCCCCTCTGAACACACTGAATTAGAATTTTTGTTCTAAAAAGTTTCAGGAAGCCCCTGACTCTAACCCACCCTTTCCTGAAACTGGTGAAAGTATGAGAAAAAATAATTACCACTCAAGTGAAAAAAGAAGAGTCTCAACACTTTAGGGAGGCATGTTTTGTCTTTCTTTTAACTTGTTACTGTGTTCAAAAATACCTTGTGATAGCTTTCAGACAGGGAACACACTGGGATAGCAATATTAAAAGAAGGATGTTTTTCATCCTTCAATGGGTACGTTATCAAATGACTGCTTTTAATTCAACTTGAGAGTAATTACTAGATCTTACTACACTGGAAACATCACTCACCCCTATTTGAGTTTGATTGTAACCTTTTATAAATAAGGGTTCCCTTTTGGAAATAGCAAAATAGAGACAGGTTTTCCTTGCCGCCTCATTTTTCAGGCTTATTCCCCAGAATCTTTGACTGTTCACTTCCTCTTCCATTTTATTCTTTCTTTTTATTCCAATACATCTCTTGCTGCAATTGGGAGGGTTGAATCCATCATGGATTCTGGACCAGGACGTCTGAGATGTTAATGCAGTTCTTGGGGCAGACAGTAGGTGGCATTGAAAAGCCGTGCCTCAGCCAGCCATCTTTGCTGGAAATCACATCAGAAGTGTGAGCAGTCTGATGTAATGCGACAGGAGAGAGAGATAGACAGGAGCCAGAAATCGTGGGTGTCTACTCCTCCCTTAGACACCCATGCTTATGACTAGGATCCCTCTTACTTACTTTCAAATGGAAAACTATTCTACCCCAGTTGAAAAAATTGAATATTCAGATCCAGTGAACACGTTGCAGAAGGTTTTTTTTACTTTCTCAATGCCCAAGATGTTCCAGCTTGTAATGTGCCATTGCTGTTTGCTAAAACTAAACAAAGAAGTACACATGTGAATTCAATAACATGTTTATGTTTAGAATTACAGGAGTCCTCTATAAATCTAGCCTCAGATTTCTGGAAGGAAATATTTTCCATAGGGAATAACGAATATAAAGGTTTTCTAGGGTTTCTCTAAGAGAAAAGTTAGGAAGAGCATTGCCCAAAGATGTCAAGTGCAGCTAGAACTATGGAACTCAGCTCAGAGTGGAATGCGATAAGCCATCAGAAAGGAATGTGATCTGGGTTTGCTGGAATGAAGTGGGGTTTATTAGTTATTCTTTCCCAGGACCGAAAATTGACAATTGGTTGGCCTAGATGAAATTGTTGCTATTTGGACAGGCTTGTGGGAATTAGGAGAAAGACTTAGAAAGCCAGAAGTTCAAGCACATTATTGTTCTGGCATTGGGCCACTGCAGTATGTGAAAAATAGAACTAAAAGCAAATTAATTGAGGGTTACATCTTCATAAAAACTAAAATTATATAATCTTGGAATTAGAGATCATGTGTTCTAACCTCTCTCCAAAAACAAATATCCCCAGAAGAACATCTTTGAAAGACAACCTTCAAGACATTTTCTGGGACACTTTGAAGAAAGGAGTTCTAATGGCTTTTCAGAATACCCCACTCCATTTCCGAACCCCTGATTTTAGCACTCCTTGAACCATGGTGAGGAGCCTGGAACATGCAAACATATTTTTGGAGGGCTATGAATTCTAAATGAGATGTGCAAATTTTTGTCTTTTCATTTAGACAACAACTGAAAGAGAATGAATATGTAAAAATGCTACAGTGACCATTTTTTTCTACTTAGTAAACTTTCTGTTTATGATCAGTTTTAGGTTTACAGGGAAATTGAGTGAAAAGTATAGACATACCCTATACCCCCTGACTCCTCCACCTCCAGTTTGCATATGACTAATATCTTACATTAGTGTAGCACATTCATTTGTTGAGCCAACATCAGTGCATTATTATTAATTAAAGTCCATACTTTCTACTAGGGTTTGTTCTTTGTGTTATACATTCTAGAGGTTTTGTTTTTTAATTTATTTTATTGAGGTATAGTTGATTTACAGTGCGTTAATTTCTGCTCTACAGTGATATGATTCAGTTATACATATATACGGAGAAGGCACTGGCAACCCACTCCAGTACTCCTGCCTGGAAAATCCCATGGACGGAGGAGCCTGGTAGGCTACAGTCCATGGGGTCACTAAGAGTCGAATATGACTGAGTGACTTCACTTTCCCTTTCCACTTTCATGCATTGGAGAAGGAAATGGCAACCCACCCCAGTGTTCTTGCCTGGAGAATCCGAGGGACGGCAGAGCCTGGTGGGCTGCCATCTATGAGGTTGCATAGAGTCGGACACAACTGAAGCGATTTAGCAGCAGCAGCAGCATACATATATACACATTTTTTTCATATTCTTTTCCATTGGGTTTATCATAGGATATTGACTGTAGTTCCCTGTGCTATACAGTAGGACCTTGTTGTTTATCTGTTCTACATATAATAGTTTGCATCTGCTAATCCCAGACTCCCAATCCATCCCTCCTTGAAGCCTAGGGTGTTTGACAAATTCAAGGATCACTTTTTACTGAGCTGATAGACCTCACCTGAGGACCACCAGAGATATTTTCAGTAGTACTTCTGTTTATGTTTTATGAGACTAGTTCAACTTTCTTTGGGACTAATAAGTAAAGAACAGACCTGGACTGAACAGGCAACAAGTGTCGTTAATTTTAGTGAAGAAAAGTGACAGCATGCCTCACTAACGGAGGTTTGTCTGTGGTTCAGAAAAAGAAATAAGTTTTGTTTGAGTCATTGCAAATTATGAGTGGCCTACACCTCCAAGATAAAAACCATCACTGGTACCATATTCATGTCCTGAAGGGTGATTTTGTTTCAGCAAACAACATCATCTCTCAAATTAAAATAAGGATATTGCAATATTGTTGACATTGTAGTTTTTTTGCATTTAATTTATACATTTGTAAATGTAGTTCATTAATTTAATTTGTAAATTTGTTTGTAAGTATAAGGACTTAAACTAGTTGTATGCCCATAATATAGAGAAAATAGCTTTTCTGGTGGCTCAACTGGTGAAGAATCTGCTTGCAATGCAGGAGATGCTGCTTCAATTCCTGGGTCGGAAAGATCCGCTGGAGAAAGGATAGGCTGCTGCTGCTGCTGCTGCTAAGTCACTTCAGTCATGTCCGACTCTGTGCAACCCCATAGACGGCAGCCCACCAGGCTCCTCTGTCCCTGGGATTCTCCAGGCAAGAACATTGGAGTGGGTTGCCATTTCCTTCTCCAATGCATGAAAGTGAAAAGTGAAAGTGAAGTCGCTCAGTCGTTCCCGACTCTTCGAGACCCCATGGACTGCAGCCTACCAGGCTCCTCCGTCCATGGGATTTTCCAGGCAAGAGTATTGGAGTGGGGTGCCATTGCCTTCTCCAAAAGGATAGGCTACCCACTCCAATATTCTTGGACTTCCCTGTGGCTCAGCTGATAAAGAATCTGCCTGCAATGTGGGAGACCTGGGTTTGATCCCTGGATTGGAAAGATCACCTGGAGAAGGGAAAGGCTATCCACTCCAGTGTTCTGGCCTGGAGAATTCCGTGGACTATATAGTCCATGGGGTCACAGGGTCGGACACGACTGAGTGACTTTAGCTTTCATAGAGAAAATACCTGCAAGTGCTATGACTGTTAAGAGGTTAATACCAAAAATATATGAACACCTCATCCAACTCAATATCAAAAAAACAACCTAATTAAAAAGCAGGCAGAAGACCTGTATAAATGTTTTTCCAAAGAAGACATACAGATGGCCAACAGCCACATGAAAAAATGCTCAATATTGCCGGTCACCAGGGAAATGCAAATCAAAACCACAATAAGATACCACCTCACACCTGTCAGAGTATCTGTCATCAAAAAGAGTGCAAATAACAAACACTGGCAAGGATGTGGAGAAACAGGAACATTTGTATACTGTTGGTGGGAATGTAAATTGGTGCAGCCACTATGGAAGATAGTAAGGGAGTGCCTCAAAAAAAATAGAACTACTATATGATCCAGCGATTTCATTCCTGAGTATATACCTAAAGAAAATGAAAACACTTAATTTGAAAAGATATATGCTCCCCAGTGTTCATAGCAGCACTGTTTATAGTAGCCAAGATGTGGAAGCATCCTAAGTTTCCATCAACAGATGAATGAAGAAGACGTGGTATGTTTGTATCTACAATGAAATGTTACTTAACCATTTAAAAAGAGAATGAAATTCTGCCATTTGCAACAACGTGAATGGACCTAGGGAGTATAATGTTTAGTGAAATAAGTCAGGGAAAGGCAAGTACTCTATGTTATGGCTTATATGTGGAAACTAAAAAGTAAATGTATATACCCAAACACTCACAAATACAGAGAGTGAACTAGTGGTTACTAATGGGGAAAGAGAGGGGAAGAAGGGGCAAGATAAGCATATGAGATTAAGTGATACAAACTACTACATATAAAGTAGATAAACAACAAGAATACATTGTACAGCACAGAGAATTGTTTTAGTTCTGCCAGTGATCTAACCCACAAGCACAGCCCCTTCTTTTGTAATAACTAAATGAAGTATAATCTATAAAAATATCAATTTTTTAATCAAATATCAAATATCAGCCTATCCTTTCTCAGATGTACAACAGATGTACTATGTTGTACATCTGAAACTAACATTGTAAATCAACTACACTTCAATAAAAAAGAAGAGAGACATTATAGAAAAATACTTATAAACCCTGGGGATTTGAAGAATGTTCTTTTCTGTATTAGGGTCTATGCATGACTCAGTTTAAGAAGCTCTGCTCTAAGCGTGTGCTGGTATTTCCCCGTGTGGTGCACAGGACTGCCTCCCTGCAGTTTGCACACACTGCTCCTGGTTCTGCCCTTGGAAATCTAATCCTTTTCTACACAAACAGCCCTCCGAGTATTCAGATGTAACAATTGCCCAGTTTAAAGTTTTCTCTTTTATATTTCAAGAGGCAGAGAACAGGTTAATATAGACTGAGTATATGTCTAACCCCTAGGGGTCAACTTATACCTCTACCACCCTCCTTCCACTGATTGTATTGGGAGTGAGGCTAAAGACTTGCTTTCCTCATTTACCAGTCCTCTCAAGAATGAACGCAAGGTCAGCCTGGCCTGATTTGTTCTTCGTGAATTCATGATGACTCTTAGGGCTTTTTCCTGAACTTATTCTCTGAATGCTCTTGGCTGTGTCCTGGGCAGATTAAGCTGAAGGGTTACAGTTTCTGTAATACAGCCTTCTCCAATTTGAACTCCGAGACAATGTTTTCCTATAACCAGTGTTCTGGCCACTCTTATCAAAGGGAATCAAGGATGGTTCTTTAAATATAACCTCAAGTCTTATCCTCCAGGACCATGGTTTGATGACCTGGACCTAGGATGAAGAATGACCGGTGCTTGCTGGAAAGCCTCATGTTGCTGACAACCGATAGTTAAAGTTACTGCCTGAGTCTTTGATGCTCCAACCAAAGTTGCTCCTTTGGAGGTCAGGGTCAAGGTAACTGGGACCTAAAGACCCTGTGGACTTGGGAGTGGTGTCAGCCAGCTGCTAAGACAGAAAATAAGGACTCTTTAAAAAGACCCCATCCTTCTCACATGAAGGATTGTGGTCCGTCATGGACCAACAAGTGAGAGTCAACCGAAAACCTGAAGAAAAAGTACAAGTCGGTGACCTCAAGATCTGAGAGCAGGTTGAGATGAGGTTTGAGGAGGTTTCTCCAAGTAGGAAGTTGAGGAAAGAGCATAGAGAGAGAAGAAGAGTGTCCTGAAGCACCACTGATAAGGTGCCCGGTGTGTGTGTGTGTGTCTCTGTGTGTGTGCATGTGAGTGCACACATGCACTTGCACTTTCCTGTGAGACAGAGGGAAGAACTAGAGAGAAGGCAGTTCTGCCAGCAGTCTAACCCACGCAACCTAACCTTAATAGAGTGGGGGAAAGAGGATTAAGCAGTCCTCCCTTTCAATAATATGACTTTGATGTTCATAATCAGTTGTGAGGCCTCTATGAGAAACTACGAATTTTGATCCTTCAAAGCTGGGAGGTGAGACTCCTGTGGGACTTCTCAGTGGTGAGGAACGTGGTGCAGGAAGCCAGTGTCTCCACAGGACAGCCTTTGCTAATTAGGTACATATCTGGATGGACTCCTGGTTACCTAAAGACAAACCTGGATATTCCTCATATGACAAAGGGGCACTGATCTTGGAGATGAGCCAGGGTAAGTCTTCGCTCCAAGACTTACCAGTCATGTGATCCTGGGAAATTCACTTGGCTTCTCTGAGGCACAGTTTCCTCCTTGGTAAATGGGGTGGTAATAGTATGCTTAGCCCCAGGGTGGTTGTGAGAATTAAATGTTGAAATATACATGAAGTACTTAAAGAGGGGCATATGGAAAATGTTATGTCATGTATGATTTAATTTTTTTTTTAACTTGGCCTTTTCCTAATTTCCCCCATGACTCAGATGATAGAGAATCTGCCTACAATGCAGGAGACATGGGTTCAATCCCTGGATTGGGAAGATCCCCTGGAGAAGGGAATGGCAACCCTCTCCAGTATTCTTGCCTAGGAGGTCCCATGAACAGAGGATCCATGGGGTCGCAAAATGTCAGACATAACTGAATGACTATCACTTTTCTAACTTCAGAGGAAGTTGGGAAAGTGAGAATGTGGCTGAGGAGAAATGAATTACTAGAGGTGGCTCCAGCCAATCAGGACTTTCCCCTGGGGTTGTGTCAGGACTGCTTACCCCAAGAACAGGGCCTCTCCACCTGGTATCTACAGAAAATCAGAGCAGTGCTAGTAAAGAAGGGGGAGGGTGGTAATGACTATAGGAGAAGCTTCAAACAGTGTTTACCACACACCTTGACTTTCAGGTGAGACACTGAGATACGCGTGGCTGCCCCAAGATGGTGCATCTACTTGGGGGCCAACCACAGCCAAATCTAGGTCTCTCGTTTTAGTGTTACTTGCCGGTACCAGATGATTTAATAGCTTGTTTCCCAACTATCACGGCCCCAGTACAGTGTGTTCTTATACGAAATTTATAGACCTTAGACAACTTAAAGAACAAAGTACAGCTATCACAAGAACATCAAAAATTAAAGAGTCACTCTAAAGAACAGTACATCTGATTTAGAGCATGTGCCACTGGGCTACTTGGTCGTGATTCTCTCAGCTGTCTTCATCTGAGGTATTCTACTTGTCTTGTTTGACCAGAGAATTTTCAGTTTCTTTAAGAACACATATTTCCTCTGGTACACAGCTTCATTGAGAGCTTGGACAGAAATAAGTTAGCTACTTGTTGCCAACTCACTTGTTCCATTTTTCTTTTCTTTCCTCCTTTTTTTTTTTTTTGCTGCACTGCACATGGGATCTTAGTTCCCTGACCAAGGATGGAACTCATGCCCTCTACACTGGAAACTCAGCATCTTAACTACTGGACTGCCAGAGACCCCCAGGGAAGTCCCTCACCTGTTCCATTTTGAAGCAATGTAAATATCCTCTATCAGAGGAGTAGACTATGATTCCATTATGAAATGTTATGTGAAAACTAGTCTCATAAGGTATAAGACTGTAGCAACAAGGAAGTCTAGGTAAGTATCATAATGAATGTCAAATGAACAAAGCCATAGAGGAGACACTCTGGGTCCACCCATGTCTCTTAAGGGTTTTCAGTTATTCTAGCCAATTTCCAGCCACCAGGCTGAACATCTCTGAATTGGGGAGCTCTTCCCCAAGCACCCCCAATTATGGTCATACACACACTTGAGATTACCTCCTCTTTTCCACCCCACACCAGTCCTTAAGCAGTGGCCATGGGCAGTCGATGTACAAGTACCCTACCTCCAGTACCCCTTTGAGCTGCATGTTTAGCATTGTGTTCCCAAATTTCCTTGGGGATTAAGCTTCTATTGCTTGATAAAGGTGCTCTTTCTTGGCTTCTCTCCTTCACTGTATGGATTCCCCATGCCCCTAGTGGTATTGTCTGCACTCCTCAAATAAACCACCTTTGCATGACTACTTTGTCTCAAGATCTGCAGCACAGGAAATTGTAGACACATCCCTGTTTTTCCCTATAGACATTGTGTGCACACACAGGCCAGGAAGAAAGGGAAAAACAACAATGGCAGGAGTTTGACTGAGGATGGTGAGAGTATGTTAGGTTTTTTTTCCTTCTGTTTTCTAAACTTTATGTCCAGTTGTTATATGAGTGTAAACATTTTTTGTTTCATATTTTTAAGCAATAGTAAGAACATCTGTTTTCTTATTCCCTCAAATTACCTCAAATTACCATGCCCTAGGTTGCAAACAGACATGAGAAATAGCTGTTAAGGAAATGGGTTGTCCACAGCACGGTCTGTCATAAGGAATGCAAGGGTGATGGCACAGGGGCCAGTGAGGTTTCTGAAGCCAGAGCATGACCTTTTAGAAACCAGACCTCAGTCTGGTCCACAGGTAACATTTCCACCAAGTCAAGGTTTACCTTGTTCAGTGTCCGAAGTACAGCAGCGTCTATTTTTTTCAAAGAGCAAACTGGATAAATGCAAACATATTGTATTCATTCCTTTTTTTTTTTTTTCTAAATTCCAAATAACTAAGCATTCTCTTTGGAAAATTTCTTCACCGGAAGCAAAATCATTTGTGTTTTAAAATTGTGGTCTGTAGTTTATATGATCAACTTTTATTTTACTGAGCTGTCTGCCATGTAAAACCTATTTTTAACCTGAAGAGGTGCCTCTAGACACATAACAGCAGACTGTAGAAGTGAACATTTTACTTTATTTTCCCACCATTTTCTTCTTTAAAACTTCTGATGGGAAAAAAAACACACACACACAATACATACAGGCACGTGCGATTGATTCTGTCGTAAAGGGAATTTAGGCCCCAAACCAAGAGCTAAAGGGATTGTAAGGTGTAAAGCCAAACTATTTGGACATGTCATCTCTGAGATAAATATTGTACCCAACAATTTTTTTTGAAATGGGGAGGAGTGGATAACTGCTGGATTCAAGAGGGTAAGTGATTTTATTTGAAAGGCTAATTAAGTCAACATACAAGTTTTTCTTCTCCTATAGACAAAGTGAGGGTGGGGTAAAATGAGGAAGGAAAATGTACCCTTTACCTCCTGTTATCTTTCTCATGGGAAGGCCGATAGAAGCTGTAGAACATGCTTTAGAGCTAAAGATCTAGGTTCAGATACTGATTCAGCCACTTACTGGCTGGGAGGTCTTTGGTGAGTTCTTTAACTTCTCTGTGCCTCCACTTCTTCCTCTGTAAAATCGACATCATACCCGAGAGAAACACCCCTTCATAAAAGCAAAGAAAGGAAAAGCAACAGAAATGCCAGTCAACGGAAGTATGTATGGAAAAAAATCACACAGCCAGGAAAATGAATGAAGCTCAGCCACTTGTGAAAGCATGGATGAACCTAAGGAATGTGATGCTTGGTGAACAAAAGCCTGCCACCCTTTGCATCAAGTCCAAATCTAAGGAAAGCTGAGCAATCAAGCATTTGGGCGTACAATGGAAAAAAACAAGGAAATGCAAAAATCGGGATAGTGGGGTTGTGTGTGGGGCAGGCAAGAGAATGGATTGGGAGGAGCACAGAGAGGGACACAAGTTACAGTTCATGTTTTGGTTCTTGGGTTGGGTGGTAGGTTCATTGGCAAGTTTATTTTGTTATTTAAAATATGAATAAATGAATAAAAGATGAGTAGAAGAGCGCCAAGCCTGGAACGACAATGTGTCCTGAACCAATTAACCCAGTTACAGTGAACCCAATTCTAGTACAGACCACAATTTTAAATTTTGAAATGGCAACAAAAAGAAAAATAGACATAGTATCTACTTTATGGAGTTGTGATAAGAATTAAATGAGAAAGTGCATGCCACATACTTAACATAACTACCTAGAAAAGAGTACATTTTTAATAGATGATATCTCATATTGCTGTTTTGCAAAACCCGAGTTTTTAGATGATTTTAGACTTTAAAAATGTCTCATATACTTGGAATGTATTCATTTCAACCAAACAAGATGAATTCTAAGACTGTTCCCGTTTTCAGCTCAGTTCCACGTATATGACAGATGAATAGAACAGATCCTTGAAGCCAGCCATTCGTTTTCTAAGGCCTACAATGTGCCAGGTATCATGTTTGGTCCTGAAGACGGTGGGGAGTGTCACACAGCTAGTCTTGGCCATCTTGGAGGACATGGTGCTGAAGGAGTAAACAGATAGTCAGGTGGTTACAGAGGTGATTAGAGCCAGAGGGCGAGAAGCACGGTGCAACCCGGCACTGCTGACCCTCAGCACAGTGCCACGCAGGGCCTGGGCACAGGCTGGCCCGGCTGTAAAGCATCCACAGCCCAGCTTCACCTCCGCGGGCGAGTGACCAGGTTCAGGGTCATCACGAATAAACATGTTAGCCTGAGCCAAGCATTTAGAAGAGTGCCTGGTGCACAGTCAGTATCCAGTGCTCATTTATTTATTTATTATAAATAAAACAGAGCAAGGGTATGTACTGAAGGGTTCAGCTGCCACTTCCATCTTTACCCACCACACACAAAGACCTTTTTACCTGTGAAAGGGGTTGTCTTACCCATTCAGGCTGCTATCACAACTACCATTGGCTAGATGGCTTATAAACAATAGACGTTTCTTTCTCCCAGTGCTAGAGGCCGAGAAGTCCAAGATCAAGGCTCCATCTGATTCAGTGTCTGGTGAGAGTCCACTTCCTGGTTCATAGCTGGCACCTTCTTGCTGTGTCCTCACATGGTGGAAGGCAAGAGGGCTCTCCAGGGTCTCTTTTATAAGGACATGAATCTTGTTTAGGAGGGGTCCCTCCTCATGACCCATATGTGTGCATGCTAAGTCACTTCAGTTGTGTCCTACTTTTTGCAATCCTATGGATCATAGCCCACGAGGCTCCTCTATCCATGGGGATTCTCCAGGCAAGAAAATTGAAGTGGGTTGCCATACCCTCAAGACCTAATCACCTCCCAAAGGCCCCACCTCCTCATACCATCATCTTGGGGATTAGGTTTCAACATATGGAGGTGGGGGTTGGGTCACAAGTGGTCAGTCTCTGTCAGGGTCCATCATGCCTTCCTCCTATGATCCTTAGTCACATGGTCATTATTAGCTCTGTCACCTTTGACTCTCCTTTGAACAAAATCACCAGAGAACTTAGCTGTCCTTGCATTCCACTCGAGGAAGTGGTGCCAGCTACCCTCACCTGTGTAAGTGTCATGACCTGGGGGTTTGTGAGCAGGAAGGACTACAGGCCTCCAACTTGGCTGCCCATCCTCAGCTGCCTGCCTCAGTCCATAGCACCACCGACCTCAGGCCCTTTCCTTGCTCCCTGGGCTGGACAACTCAAGATTTTACTTATGGCTCTTTACTTGGACATACTTACATTAACCCTGAATATTCACTGGAAGGACTGATGCTGAAGCTGAAGCTCCAATCCTTTGGCCACCTCACTTGAAGAGCTGACTCATTGGAAAAGACCTTGATGCTGGGAAAGATTGAGGGCAGGAGGAGAAGGGGGAGACCTAGGATGAGATGGTTGGATGGCATCACTGACTTGATGGACATGAGTCTGAGCCAACTTCAGGAGATGGTGCAGGACAGGCAAATCTGGTGTGCTACAGTCCATGGGGTCGAAGAGTCATGGACTGAGATATGACTGAGCGACTGAATGATAATTTGGACATAAGCCCAGGCAGACGGTCTCCCCAAAGCCAAAGCCCCAGGCATCTCTATCACCTGCCCGTTTCCTCTGCAACCCCCACCCCCACTGCTAAAAGCTAGCCAGAAACAATTTGACAGGTTAAACTAGGTTCACAGACTTGATAATGTTTGTCTTATAGTGTAAAAACAGCAATAGCTTGGATTATAAATGACAGGTATGATTAACAGAATAATTTTCAGCTTATTCTAGCCAATGGCATTGAAGGAGACATTTAGCTACAATCACTGAGACACTTTTCATTCAACAAGTGCTTCTGAAACATCAGGCATGCTTGTCTAGACACCATATAAAGAGGTATCCACTTTCACTTATCACTTGGAATAAATGTACTCATAATGAGCTTATGAGATTACTCATATTAATAATATGATTTTGAATACATTTCTCATTTGATTCTGTGGGGGAAACGTAGCATCACATGTGGACAATGAATCTTCAGTCACTGCAGAATGATGATATGTGATTCTGTCATTTGACACCAGCATCTTCAACTCTTAGCTCAGAAGCTGAGGGGGACTGGGGAGAGGACTGTACTCACAAAAAGGTAAGAACAAGTTGCATTCACTTCTCCGTAACTGTGAAGAAGTGCTAGGTGATTATGGGAATGGGTATGATTTGGGGAGGGAAACACCTGTCCTGTGAAAGGTAAAACGAATGTTGTTTGAATGAGGACTGCCTGAAGTTTAACCCTTTAGCTCCGTGGATGCCCGGCTAGGTGCCCCACTTGTGCACCTAGCAGGATGCGAGCTCCTGGTGCCCGATCTCTGACCCTGAGTCACCCCGACACTGGGGTCTGGCAAGGACCTGCCCACCCCCTCAGCCCCTCTGCCCCACCTAGATTTTTGTGTTAAATAGTTTCTTTCAGCTCTGCATATCCTGATGTTGGCATGATGTGGGGAATTAGTAAGTCCTGTCATTCAAGCCAGTTCTGTCATATTAACGCAGTTTGCCTGTTCTTCTAACCCTCAGTGTGGTGTCTCCTGCTTTCATGGGAGAGCAGTGCTGGGCACCAGTGACCAGTGATGGAATGCCTGGCGGGGGAGGGTGCAGGGGAGTGGGTGCCTGTGCTGGGCCCCCTCCTGCTGGCCACATTCCTGCTCCTGCCCGGGTCTGGGTCAATGTCACTGAAGGGACAGGCCCCACTATGTCACCTCCAAAGCCCCTGCCCTCCCAGAGGGCCTAATGGAAAAGCCGCCTGTTTCTACAGGCTGCTTATGGGCACATCATTGTACAGAGAGGGTTCCACAGCCTGCCAGCGAGCCTGCTCAGCAATTCAACCCTGTTTCCTCCTGTAGTGAAGGCTGGCTCCAGCTAATTTTATGTCTGTGACAGGGTGGGGAGCAAGAGCAGATTGCATCTGTTCCGTGGTGTCTTTGGCCTCCAATGAGCAGGCACTCGCCCCCTGGTCCAGAGTGTGGCCCTCGGTCCCAGGCAGCAGTGAGGCTCCCACCAGACTGTGGTGTCCTTCCTATGGCTTCCCTTTCCTTGGGGTCTCTGTGCATCCAGCCTGGGGGGTGGGTGTAGCTGGGAGGGTAGTCTCCCTCAGCATCCTGCTCTAGCTGAGTGCCTGAGGAGCCCTTCCTCGTGCTTCGGCACCAAACCTGAACAGAGACACCCCCGAAACTTCTCAGGGATCACCATCAGAGCTCGTTTTGCTAGAAAATTCCACCCTCTTCTCAGGCACTCATCAGCCTCTGGACCCTGGCTCCACTGCCTCTGAGTCTTGTCCTTCCCATCCCTGACTCCACTGGACTCATCCTAGCTGGAAAAGCAGTGTGATGTTACCTTGCCTCTCCTTGGCCCTGATTTACTTATGGCATAATTTATTTATGGTATAATACATGCTGTGAGGGCAACGGAGCCACTTGGGAGTCTGAAGAGCCGGACTAGTTCATGCTCAAGGGAACTTAGGTAAAAAGAAAGAGAAATCCATATATAGTTTATTAAAATATTTATAAAGACACAGGTTAATTATATCAAAACCTGAGAAAGGTCAGAAATGATAAGATAATGGGGTGGAGTGAATCTGGGTCACAAATTGCAACCTAGGAGAGGGAGGGAGAAGAAGGCAGGGTTGATGCTTGACGAGAGAGGCGGCCCAGGACCACGGTGGCTTAAGTGCCTGCCCACAGGCTGGAGGTGAAGGTGAGGTGAATGGATTGGGGTAGGGGTGGGGGCAGAGCCAGAAAATGCTCATGAACCGAACAAAGCTGACCAGGGAGGGTCAGGTGAAGATGGTGGACGAGCAGCTGAGGGGAAGATCTGAGCAGGCCCATGTTGAGTTTGACTTGATTAGATGATAGTGGAGAAGACCAGTGATAGGTGGTTCAAGACCAGTCTTGAAGGTGGGGTGGGGGAGAGGAGGGGAGGGTGGGAGTGTTCTGGGGGCGGATATAAAGACCCAGGGTGCAGGTGCAGAGCCATCAGGGCCTGGAGGAGGGGTCTGGATGGGCTTCTGGGGAAGGGAAAAGTTTGGGCTGCAGAGGAGAAAGCTGCTGTCCTTGGCGAGTGATGAATACCAGAGAGGTGGTAGAAATGACCAAAGCCAGAGGCTTGCAGAAGCAGGAGGACACTGGCACAGCCCACAAGGATGAGGATGGAGAAGCTGGGCAACAGGGCAGGCTGCGTGAGGAAGGGTGGGGACTCTGAAGTCTCAGGGCTATTTATATTCTGTTGAAGATGTCCTGGAGACCTTGGTACGTGACTTACAGGAGACCAGAGGCCAGGGCATGTGCTGAGTTTGGAGGGTGGTGGGAGGCAGTTGTGGGCAGTGCGGGGTGATGGGAGGAGTAGAGGGCTGGGCCCTGTGTGATGAGAAGGATGGGGTGCTTCCCCAAGAAGTATGTAAGTCACTTCCGAGGGGTCTGTCAGCCCTTCCGCCACTGTCTCTGAGCTTGCAATGCTGAGAACAGAGCCAGGACACCACTAGCTCACTTTTCTCGCATTTGTATAACGTGAAAGTTATAATTCTCTTTAAAGCACTGACAAAGGAACATGGCTTACGCACAAGAAAGAGGCATGGAATTTGGAGTCTCCCAAACTCAGATTAAAATCCTAGCTCTGTAAAGAAAATGTGGTCTCTACACACAATGGCATATCATGAAGCCTTAAGAAGGAAGGAAATTTTGACACATGCTACAACATGGATGGATCTTGAGGACATTATTCCAGTGAAAGTATCCAGTCACGAAAAGAAAAATACTGGGTGTGATTCCACTCATAAGAGGTATCCAGAGTAGTTGAGGGCTTTCTGGGTGGCTCAGTGGTAAAGAACTCAGCTGCTAACATAGGAGGTGTGGGCTTGATCCCTGAGTTGGGAAGATGGCAACCCACTCCAGTATTCTTACCTGGAGAATCCCATGAACAGAGAATACTAGTGGAGCCTGGTGGACTACAGTCTGTGGGGTCACAAAAAGTTGGACACGACTGAGCGAATGACCATAGACTGGGTGACTTATAAACAAGTATATTTCTCAAGTCTGAGATCAGGGTGCCAGCATAGTTGAGGACCCTTTTCCAGGTTTTAGACTGCCAACTTCTTGTGGTATCTTCACAAAACAGAAAGAGGGCTACTCTTTACAGCTACGGGGTTGCAAAACAGTCAGTCAAACTCATAGAAAGTAGATTCGTGGTTTCCAGGGGCTGCAAGGAAGGGAAATGGGGCAAGAATACTGAAGTGGGTTACCAGAACTGATCTAGAGTTTCAGTTTTGTGAGATGAAAAAATTACAGAGATTTTTTTGCACAATCTGTGAATAGAGTTAATGCTACTCGACTACCTTACAAAGAGTTTGGATGGTAAGTTTTATGTTATGTTTTTTACCACCAACAAAAAAACAGAAAGATCCTAGATAAATCTCCCAGTGGCTGTGTGACCTTGACCTCATACAAACCAGCAAATTTCTTAGTCTCAGTTTCCTCATCTGTTAGATGGGCATAGAGCACCCACCTCGAAAAGATAATCTGAGGATTAAATGAAAGCATGCATGTGAAGCTCCTGGCATAGACCCTAGCACATGAAAAGCTGTGTTTTTTTTTTGTCACTAAGTCGTGTCCTACTGTTTTGTGACCCCATGGACTGTAGCCTGTCAGGTTCCTCTGTCCATGGGATTTTCCAGCCAAGAATACTGGAGTGGGTTGCCATTTCCTCCTCCAGGGGATCTTCCCAACCCAGGGATCAAATCTGAGTGGCCACATTGAAATCAAATTAAGTTAGTTCCCCTATTATCAAAACCTGGATGGTTTTCTTTTAAGACCAATTTGCCTTTCGCAGCATATTGTAGTGCAGCCCCCACAGCACTGAGGATGAAACAGTTAATTAGGAAACCTCCTGAACCTAGAGATTTGTGATGGACTACACACAAAGTATCCCAGCATCCCTGTGCTTGATCAGAGGAGGGTCCTGAGTAAAGAGGTCACCCTTCGCATTGAAACAAGCTGGACATAATCTCTCCTGACACCAACTGGGCAGAATTCCTATGCCACTGGCCAGAACAATGAGTTTGCAGATTTTCTGGTAGAGAACCCGTCTGCAAAGCAGCAGTAAGAGTAGCAGTTATTTGGGTGCACCCACAGCAGAGAACATACCTCCTTAGGAATATTATGACTGAATGTTTACTGTATAATTGAAATTTGAGCAAATCCCATGCAGAGACCTAAGGCCAGTGTGGAATATGCTTAGGAGAATCACCAGAATTTAAAAACCCAAGATGCAGAGGACTTCAGGCGGGACCAGAATTTTCTGTGAGCTGCCCCTGGCTAAGGGTTTTTCTTACCCTTTAGGGGGAAGAATTTGGGAGTTTATGCCAAAACTCCATTCTGTATCACATACAGTTTGCTGCCTAAAATTGTAAATTAGTTGAAAGTACCTGGGTCAGTCTCATTTCCTAATGTGGCTTCAAGCTTTCTCTGTACTTTTGTTATCTTCATGAAGTCGTGGGTCACAGACTGCTGCCAGCTATTATTACAGCAAGATACCTGCACAGGGTGGACCCCTTCTGACTCTTGCAGTTAAAATGCTGGTGCCCGGAGTTTCCAGGTAAGCAGCAATGTTGTCTGGGTGTGCAGCCTGTAACAATAGCACACCACACCCAGAAAGACAATATGCCCAAATATTGAACGATCCTACTCAGGCACTGTGTCACGTAGGACACGCATCTTAAGATGTCAGGGCCCTCAAGAGGGTCAGTCTTCCTATTGCTCTCAACTTTCTCAGGCTGTTTCTTTTTTTTTTTAAGGTGTTCCAGGTCTGTCCCCGCCTTGACTGACAGCATGGTGGAGGGTATGGAGCAAGGGGCTTTGGCATCGGGTCACAGTGAGGTGAGGTCCCATCTCTGCCTCCTTTCCTGACTGTGTAGGCTGATCCTATTACAGTACTTAATTTTTCACAACCTTGGAATTCCTTCTCCATAGGGTAGAATTTTCTAGAAACTACCTCAAGTCAATGGAGAAAATTGAGATGGTATAGCTGAAGGATGCCTTTGGGGTGCTGCTTGGTCCATAGGAGCTGCCGCCCTCTCATTTCCCCTGATTCTAACCCTGGCTTCATTCTCTCTAATCCCCGGACGCTGGCCCTGAGGCCTGGAGCCATTTCTCTAATGTGCCGTTTTCCTGTCTTTATACACCTTTTGCCTTCACCAGTTATTTCTCTCTCTTTACCAGAAGGCTGACTGGGCCCTTCACTTCGGGGCCATCCTCGGTGATCTCCAAGGATGTGTCTGGCTTGCCAGCATCTCAGCATTCTCTAATCAGGCTCCTGTTGGGACTTAGCTCTTTTTCATCACACTTCCCAGGGTTTTGTTTTCTGTTCCCACCCTGCGTGTGTGTGTGTGTGTGTGTGAGAGAGAGAGAGAGAGAGAGAGAGAGCGAGAGCACGTGTGTGTTCTCTCTTCTGTACCAGTGCCACTTCCCAGCCCACGCCCCGAATCCCATTTGTCGTCAGAGGCCCAGCAGGATGGGTCGGCCCCTACGTGCGCTCCAGCCCGCCTCTCCTCCCACCTCTGCATCCTGCTTGGAACTTTCTCCCGAGTGGCCGCTGCTCATTAACTCAGCCTGAACCCTGGTCTCATGGCTACGTGTCCAAATGAAAGGGCTGCTGAGACCACGAGGATCTCCCTGCTTCCTGTGGAGAGAAAATCAATCTTTCCTTTCCCTTCAACTTATAGTCAACTTCCTCCAGGAAGTAGGTGCTCTGTATTTTACACCATGTCAGAGGCACCAGTTAAATCCTGGAGTTCTTATCTGAGAACTGAATGGAGGGTTTCAACAAGTGCTCCAAAGCGGGTTCTTCTCCCTTGGTCCTGCTCATATAATTTCGTCTGGCTCACAAACATCCTGTTTGTTTAAAGTGCGTCTCTGTGATCTGCTGTTTCCCCCTCATCGATACCATTGAGGATGAAGCAGTCTACAGAGTTTATTTGTTCTGTCTTATGCTAAAAACAAGAACATGGACCTACTGGTGACCAGGCCCGCCCTGACATTTGGAAACCACACCACGGGCTCTTGGTCCCCCACTATGAGTCCTGGTAGAACCTCAGGGGTAGCTGTGAGGGTCTGATAAAGCCCAGGGCCTGGCACCCTGCAGCTTTTAAAGAGTGAGCTGAAGCAAACTGCTGAGAGGAGACTCAGGAGAGCAGCTTGTTTATCTCCACTTTCTCCACGGACATCTCTGGACACAGATGGTTGCTGTTTTGTTTTAACGAATTTTGATTTTTTTTTTTTCTCCCCCTTCATGGTTAAAGGAGAAAACAAGCTTTTAAAATGATCTAATCTTTGTCCGGTGTTACTTGATGGGAAATCACCAACCTCCCCAGGGTGTGAGTCGGAGGAGGGCTGGTGCTAGGACAGGAGATTCAGAATTCAGAATCTTCGAAGAAGCTGTGTGGACATCTGTTGAATAATGAGTCGGACCTTGGTTCCCCATCCACAAAAAATGGGAGTTACTGTGTGTGGCCTGCCAGGTTTTTAAACAAGGAAGAAATTTAAAGATATTTTCAGTGCAAAGAACGGCATAGATTTTTGTCGATTAATTTTTTTTTTTTAATTGGAGTCTAACTGACTTACAATGTTGTGTTAGTTTCTGCTGTACGGCAAAGCAATGCATAGATTTTTATGATGATTATAGGTAATATAATGTAGGTATAGTACACACACTATTCATTTTGTGTGAATCCCCCCCAAAAGCCTCCAAGGCAGGACTGGGACTCCTAGCTGACAGTGAAGAGGACAAAGTTTGAGGGAACCCTCAACTGGACTTGAGTCCCAACTGCTGGTGAAGGTTGCTTCAGTATTAACTTTTGTAGATTATGCATCACAAATAGAACCCATGCTCTTCCTAAAAATATCCGAACAACAGAAATATTTAAAGTATGTAAAGCAAAAATTGATGGGCCTGACTCCCCGGAAGGAGGTGAGCAGGGATTCCCCGGTCAGGGAACTAAGTTCCCACAAGCTGCATGGTGTAGCCAAAAAAATAAAATGGGTACCACACAGTTTAACTTTTAGAACACTTAAAGAAGGTTAGAGGTGATATACGTAAAATGCCAGGCAAATGCTGAGGAAGGAGGATCATGGTTATTTCTAATAGACTTTTAAATTTCTAGGGTATTTTTCTTTCTTCAACTACCAGAATACTATTTTTCTCCTGATTTGAGCAAGATTGGCTGTACTTCACAGAAATACTCTCCAAGATGCTTTATTTTAATAAATTCTCAGTGGGGTTCATTCCTGTTTCCTTTTTTTAAAGTCAGTGGTTTTCACGTTAGAATTACTTGGGAAGCTTGGAAAAACCTCAAATTAGGCCGTACCATAGAGCCTCAGAATCTCTGTGGGCAAGACCTAAACCTCTGTATTTATCTAAAGATCCTTAGGTGACCTCAACACTTGAGCTGAGCAAAGAATCATCACTTTCTGTGATGCTGTAGGTGCTGTCAAGAAATAAACAGACCAGAGCAGTGTAGGTTTTCATTTGTTCAATGTGTTTGTGTTAAAGAGTTTATTACTTTTCCTCCTTCAATGGAGTGTAATTAATATTTAAATACACATGACAGAGGGAATGCCAGATAAAATTAAATCAAATTTGTTGTTGTTGTTCAGTCACTCAGTCGTGTCTGACTCTTTGCAACCCCATGGACTGCAGCACGTCAGGTGTCCCAGTCCATCACTATCTCCCGGAGTTTGCTCAAACTCGTGTCTATTGAGTGGGTGATGCTATCTAATCATCTCATCCTCTGTTACCCTCTTCTCTTTTCCCTTCAATCTTTCTCAGCATTAGGGTATTTTCCAATGAGTCAGCCTTTGGCATCAGGTGGCCAAATCATGAAGGATAGATATTTTTATTATAAGACCTCTTTAAAGAATATTTATTTTTTAAATATGATTTTAGTTATTTTTTTGGCCATGCCTCGAAGTATGTATCCCAAACCAGGGCTTGAACCTGTGCATTGGCAGCGTGATGTCTTTAACCACTGGACTACCAGGGAAGTCCCTTAAAGAATATTTAGAAAGTAGGAAAAAGCAAGCAGGCAAGCAATTCACAAATAATATCACCACCTTTATATTATCTATAAATCTCTCCTGGTGTGCTAGCAATGCAGCATTTAGTTTTTCTGTAAATAGATTTACAGTATGTAATTATCCTATCAGATGTTAAAATTCTTTTTCATTAGTGACCAATTAAGGAATGATTGCATTATAGAGAAATTTGGCTTTGGGCTCTGAGCTTTGAAGGGGCAAATTCGATGCCATCTCACCTTGGTCACTGTTTGGAGTCTACATTCCCTCAAACCTTTTTTTCACTTTGATTTCACCTTTTTCAGAATGGAATAACGCCATGGAAATGTGCAGGTGATAACAAGGATGGGCTGGAACAGGGAGGAGAGGAAAGACATGGCTTCCATGTGTTACTGTGAAGTCAGGTTCTGTAATTTGTTCTTCACAGTGAGAAGCGCACTTATTAAGAAGCTCTTCACAGAACCTGTGGGAAAAGCACAAGCCCCGCGTTGCGGTGGCTGCCAGCGGGGGGAACCGCGTAACTGGGGGAGAGGGTTCACCCTGTGCCCTTCCAGACCATATTCACTGGTTTCCTCCCTAAAAGAGCAAATACAGAGTTTAAAACAATCTCCTCTTTTTTTTTTTTTCTGGAATATGATTTTGTTTTTCCAAATTGAAGTATAGTTGACTTACAATGTTGTGTTAGTTTCAGCAAAGAAATTCAGTTATACATACACAGACAATCTATTTTTGACTGATAACTACTTTCTATTGTCCCTTCTCTGTCTGGGACAGGTGCTGTGTTGAGTGTGTTTATAAGTTTTCTCATTTTCTGGATTCACATTTTGTTTTGTCATAGCAGTTGTTCCAAATTCTACACAGATCTGGCTTGACCTTTGGAAGCTGATTCATAAACCTGCCCACAGGTATTCCAAGGAACCCAAGGACAAAGAACAGACAAGTCGCTGGACGTGGGGCCACAAGGCAGGTATTGAAGGGAACAGGTTGTGGGCGGGACATACTTAGACAGGGTGAGGTAAGAGGGAAGAGATTCCCAGGAAAGAAGGGAGATTTCCAAGTTGTGTATATGGCAGGAGGACCTTTGTGGAGTGTGGGGGAGGAGACAGATTCGGGGGGGCTCGACCAGAGGGATCCCCCAGCACATGAGGAGTCCGTTTATATTGGGGTCCAGCCTGACAACCCCAGGAAGGCTCCCCCTGCCCTCTCTTCATCATAAAGTAGAACCCATGGGGACTGGAAGATAAGTTTTGGACAGTGTCAACCGTGGTAGGTCCACAGAAGGTGTTTACTGCCTGACTGCCTTGATTCAACTCCAGGAGAGGGGAGCCCTCTGCATTTGTTTGTGGGGAGGCTCTGCCCTGCCCAATCTGTAAGAGGGTGCATTTGCACCCATTGTCCTAAGTGAACTGAAGGCAAAAGGAGCCGAGAGATGACATTGAAGATTAGGCTGGCATTTGCGGCGCCATGGATGGACCTAGAGATGATCGTACTAAGTGAAGTAAGTCAGAGAAAGACAAACATCATATGATATCACTTCTATGTGCAAACTCAAATACAATGCAAATGAACTTATCTGTGAAGCAGAAGCAGACTCACAAACATAAGAGAACAGACTCATGGTTGCCAAGGGGGATGGATTGGGAGTCTGGGGTTAGCAGATGAAAACTAACACGTATAGAATGGATAAACAACAGGGTTCTACTGAACAGCACAAGGAACTATATTCAATAATATACCTGTAATAATATAATAGATAATAATAATATATAATATAATAATAATATACCTGTAATAAACTGTAATGGAAAAGAAAAAAAATGTGGGCTAGGACATTTTTGACATCCTCAAAGGGATGGAAGGGGAGGCTTTTGGTACTTCTTGGAAGGAGAAATGGCCAGTGATTCAATGCAAAGGAGAGATTTTAAAATAAGATGGATGTCTGCCCAAATAACTCACCAATGACAATTCTCTGGTCAGATCCTCTCTGAAGCATTTCTAGGTAACTGTCCCCGGTGCCGGGAAGGAACACAAGAAGCATGACCACGACCATCTCCACAGCCCCTTCAGGCATCCCTTGCCACACACCTGGTGATTGTTGAGTAAGTCAGACACTCACGGAGTTCATGCCATTCTGCAGGCAGGTGTCCTGTCTGGGTTCTCATTTATTTCCTTCAGATTTTATTACGACTTGCAGTGATTTTCTTTCCTTGTTTTTTGTTTTGTTTTGTTTTTTGGTTTGTCTTTCCTTTGTTCACCCCACTGGACAGTAGGTTCTGTGAGGGTTAATCAGCTCTGCACCTAGACAGTGCCTAGTACAGAGCAGGTAGCTCACAACTATTTGCTGAATTAAAAGAATGAGTTGCAGAATATTCAGGAATAAATGCGTACATGAAATTTATAAACATAGTGCAACAAAAGATTAAAGTACTAACTATTCTATTTTCTATTTTCCCCTGTTTCACTCCACGTCAACCTAGGGGCTTCCCTGGTGGCTCAGACGGTAAAGAATTTGCCTGCAATGCGGGAGACCCGGGTTCGATACCTGGGTTAGGAAGATCCCCTGGAGAAGGAAATAGCAACCCACTCCAGTATTCTTGCTTGGAAAATCCCATAGACAGTGGAGCCTGGCAGACTACAGTCCATGGGGTTGCAAAGAGTCAGATACGACTGAATAACTTCACTTCTTCAACCTAGGCTGTGACTTCTATTTACTTTTTTTTGGCTTGTGGTTTCTCCTCTAATCCTAGCACTTGGGAAGCCCACTTGGGTCACTGCCGGATTATTATTTACCTACTTCAGCCACCAAGAGAGTGTGAGATGGCAGGGGGACACTGGGACTAGAAAGCCTGCCCCGAGAGCGAGTCCCTCTGGCCTCATCTTGTCACTTTATGACATGTTCCAAGTGCCCTGAAGCCCCTCCCATTCACTGGCACATGCCCTGAAGGTATTGAACAAATTCACATCTTGGAATAGTTTGCACATTTGTCTAGTTTTATCATCAGGTCCTGAATGAGATAGACAGCAAGGAAGCCACTGAGCCTTTGGACAAGGGCAGGCCTGGGTGATGGAGGAACTGAGTGAATACACAGGAATGGCACAGGGTTGAGGGGCAGAGAATAAACCCAAGGGTCCTGGTGCCTGATGCTCCAGGGATCAAGGCTTACCATGGCAGAGAGCTCTGGAAGTGACTTACAAACGTATTGTGTTACTAAAGTCACTTTCATACCAGATAAATCCAGTATCCTCTACTCAGTAGTAGTATCTGGCACTGCACTGAATATTTTGCATGGATTCACCAGGCACCATTGGTGGGGAGATTGGATGACATGTTCTCTCCATTTCACAGATGTACAAACTGATGTTCAGTGCAGTCAAGTAGCTGGCTCAAGGTTACATAACTAATGGCAGAGACAAGCTGTGAACCCAGGCGGTAGGGTTCTGAAGTCTTTGCCCCTAACACTGTAAAGGCCCCTCCTCCTGGTCCGTCATGGCAGCAGCTCAGTGTAGGCACAGACTGAAACTTTGACCCCAAGTCCAAGTATTTTCAAATCAGATGACAGCAATGGCCCCTTGTTTTTCTTCTGGCTTGGCATCAATGCAGAAATGAGTGTTTAAGGACCAACTAGAGTGGGAGGAAAGTCTTTTCAAGGAATTCATGTCCCATGAGGCTCCAAAGTGACTGAGTGTGGTGTGCCTCGCTTGGAGGGAGTCTGGGGATGAAAGGAAGTTGTGTCTAATGAGGGAGCGTCTGGAATTTTTCATGAAAAATGGCTGCACAGCCCTGGAAAAACTGTGTCATGCTCTATCTCTCCAAAACACAGATGGGATGCGTGGTACTCCCCCAGGACAAGCTCCGACAGGAATTCTGGTGGCAGGAAGGACAGCAGCACCCACCACAGGGATCAAGAGAGGCCTCCAAAAACAACAGGTAGTGATTCATCTGCTTGCAACGTGAAGGACACTTGAGGATGTTTTGGCTGTTGATGCCTGGCCTCACCATCCAGGACATCCACGGAAACTCATGGGATTGCTGTATGTGGCCTCTCATGCTACTGCAAACCCTCTTCCGAGGACCCATGGAACTTGTTATGATGACCCCTCAAGCCCTGTGAAGGGTGGCATGTTCCCCGAGAAGACCCTTAAAAGGAGCACCATAGACTTTCCCATCTCTCTCTCCTCTCCTCTTAGATTCTCCAAAGAAGAAATCAAAGAGACGGAAGGCAGGAAGTGGCCCTTATCCTATGATCTCACGGCATCCCACTTGGAGCTCGGTGCCCCAAAGGGAGACCTCTTCTCTGAAGTGATAAGATGAGATGCTTTCTGTGAGATCTGAGAGGCCGTTGGGGCTTAGGGCAGTCTTGTCAGCAGGATGCTGGCTGCTTGATCAGGGGCTTAAATCATAATCTCCAGGAGACTCCTGTGGCTAAAACTCTCAAGAGCTGACGTGAGGGCCAAACAATTGAGGAATTCATGCCCCAGATTGGAGGGAAATGAGCTGATGCCTGGAAGATTCTGGGGCCAGTTCACTTACAGCGTCATGAAAGACTTCGACACCAGATTAGATATCCTTCCTGCTCTGTAAGTTATGTTCTGGGTTTTCTGTGAGAACACAGACCTCCTTATCAGGAAAGAGGGATGCAGGAGCACCAGTCCCTCAGAGAAAAGAGAGCCCAGGAAAATACGTCAGGATTAGAACAGCAGGACAAGCATCGTGGTGAAAACAGGAGCAGAGGAGGTTAATTTCATCTGGGCAGGGTGCTTAATAGGCACATAGGGAGGGCGTGCTGGGTGGTTGTTCAGTCTCAGTTGTGTCTGACTCTCTGAGACCCCATGGACTGCAGCATCCAGGCTCCCCTGCCTTTCACTATCTCCTGGAGTTTGCTCAAACTCATGTCTGTTGAGTCAATGATAACATCTAACCATCTCATCTTCTGTCGCCCCCTTCTCCTCCTGCCCTCGATCTTTCCCAGCATCAGGGTTTTTTCCAATGAGTCAGCTCTTTGAATCAGGTAGCTAAAGTATTGGAGCTTCAGCTTCAGCATCAGTCCTTCCAATGAATATTCAGGGTTGTTTTCCTTTAGGATTGACTGGTTTGATCTCCTTGCTGTCCAAGGGACTCTCAAGAATCTTCTACAACACCACAGTTCAAAAGTATTCTTGGTGGAGGAGACAGCATTTCTAAAAACCCTGCAATGAGATACTGCCTCACACCCCGTAGGATGCCTGTTGTCAAAAAGTAGCTGGTGGGGATGTGGAAAAATTGGAACCCTTGTACACTGTTAGTGGGAATGTAAAATGGTGCAGCTGCTATGGAAAACAGTATGGAGGTTCTTCAAAAAAAATTAAAACTAGAACTACCATGTGATACAACAGTACCACTTCTGGGTATATACCTGAAAGAATTAAAAGGAGGAACCAAATGGATATTTGTACATCTTGTTAGTAGTAGCCTTATTCATAATAGTTGAAAGGTGGAAACAACCTAAGCAACCACTGATGGATGAATGGATAAACCAATGTGATCTAGTCATACAATAAAATTTCATCCATTCCCCCAAAGGAAGGAAATCCTCACATATTCCTACAACATGAATAAATCTTGAGGACATTCAGTTCAGTTCAGTCGCTCAGTCGTGTCCGACTCTTTGCAACCCCATGAATCGCAGCACGCCAGGCCTCCCTGGCCATCACCAACTCCCAGAGTTCACCCAGACTCACATCCATCGAGTCAGTGATGCCATCCAGCCATCTCATCCTCTGTCGTCCCCTTCTCCTCCTGCCCCCAATCCCTCCCAGCATCAGAGTCTTTTCCAATGAGTCAACTCTTCGCATGAGGTGGCCAAAGTACTGGAGTTTCAGCTTTAGCATCATTCCTTCCAAAGAAATCCCAGGGCTGGTCTCCTGCAGAATGGACTGGTTGGATCTCCTTGCAGTCCAAGGGACTCTCAAGAGTCTACTCCAACACCACAGTTCAAAAGCATCAATTCTTCGGCACTCAGCCTTCACAGTCCAACTCTCACATCCATACATGACCACTGGAAAAACCATAGTCTTGACTAGACGAACCTTTGTTGGCAAAGTAATGTCTCTGCTTTTGAATATGCTATCTAGGTTGGTCATAACTTTTCTTCCAAGGAGTAAGCGTCTTTTAATTTCATGGCTGCAATCACCATCTGCAATGATTTTGGAGCCCCAAAAAATAAAGTCTGACACTGTTTCCACTGTTTCCCCATCTATTTGCCATGAAGTGATGGGACCAGATGCCATGATCTTCGTCTTCTGAACGCTGAGCTTTAAGCCAACTTTTTCACTCTCCTCTTTCACTTTCATCAACAGGCTTTTGAGTTCCTCTTCACTTTCTGTCATAAGGGTGGTGTCATCTGCATATCTGAGGTTATTGATATTTCTCCCGGCAATCTTGATTCCAGCTTGTGTTTCTTCCAGTCCAGCATTTCTCATGATGTACTCTGCATATAAGTTAAATAAGCAGGGTGACAATATACAGCCTTGACATACTCCTTTTCCTATTTGGAACCAGTCTGTTGTTCCATGTCCAGTTCTAACTGTTGCTTCCTGACCTGCATACAAATTTCTCAAGAGGTAGATCAGGTGGTCTGGTATTCCCATCTCTTTCAGAATTTTCCACAGTTATGCTAAGTGAAAAAGCCAATCACATAAGGACAGATTCTGTATGATTTGACTTATATGAACGAGATCCTTAGACTGGTAAGATTCATAGACACAGAAAGTAGGGTAGTAGTTGTCAGAGGCTTGGGGGGCAAGAACGGAGAGTTTTTGTTTCATGGACACAGAGTTTCAATTTCACAAGATATAAAATAGTTCGTGGTAGACAGTGGTGGCAGTTGCACAACCATATGAGTATACTTAGTGCCACTGAACCATGTGCCTAAAAACTGTTACGATAAGTTTTATGTTATGTGTATTTCACCACCAAAAAAAAAAAAAAAAAAAAAAACAGGCCCCAAAACTAAAAAAACAAGAGGCAGAGTGAATTTTAAAGGAAAGACAAGTCTGTGAGCAGAGGCCTTAGGAGATGGATCAGCAGATAAAAGCAAGCTAGGTCTGAGCCAGACTAAACCAAATGTCTTGCTTCACGTTGTGTGACAAGGAGAAGGGAGAGGATGGGAAGAAGAAATTCAAAATAAGTGATCTATGGGGAGAAATAGCTATGTCTTGAAAATTACACAATAAACATGTTCATGTTTAGCATAAATAAATTTTATGCTCTTTTGCTGTAAAATATGGTATTTGGAACTCTCCCAAAGTCATTCCTATTATGAAGTTGGAGAGAAACAAAAAGATTCCAAGTTAGAAAGTTCCCATAAAGGCTATGCCCCTTACGCATCACCCAGGCAATCATCTTTCTATTTGTATCAGGTGGGCATCCCAAGAAGCACGTGTGAATTAGGATAATTAGAGGAGGGCTGCATGAAGGGACCCTTTACAAAGATGTGGGCAGGCAATCACAAAGGATGTGACAGTATTCTAAAGCAGT
This sequence comes from Bos mutus, assembly GCF_027580195.1. Classification (NCBI taxonomy): domain Eukaryota; kingdom Metazoa; phylum Chordata; class Mammalia; order Artiodactyla; family Bovidae; genus Bos; species Bos mutus. The sequence continues at coordinate 31,374,227 of NC_091628.1, forward strand.
GCTCCCCAGTCTTTTTTGGCACCAGGGAGCAGTCTCTTGAAAGACAATTTTTCCACAGTCTGAGGTGGTGGGGGATGGTTTTGGGATAATTCAAGTGCATTACATTTACTGTGCACTTTATTTCTATTATTGTTACACCAGCTGCACCTCAGATCATCAGGCATTCATTGCCAGAGGTTCTAGAGTAGCAGGAGGAATTGTTATCATCTCTAGACCTGTAGGGTCAGGGGAGTGGGTAGTTACTGGATCAAGAAGGAGTGAGTCGCATGGCTCTGAGGCTGCCTCCTTGAGGTACAGTGACCTTTGGTGCACAGACGAAGCCAGCCCTAGACAATCCCACCAAAAGGGAACCTGAGGGAAAAAATTACCCTTAACTCACTCCTCCTCGTGCCTGGGTCGTCGGGCCAGGGTTTCCCCTAGCCCAGCCCAGCTGGAAGCCAGAGGTTAAGGATCCCATCCAAGGTGACTCTCTAACCTTACGGAACATCAGCATCCCCTGGAAGGCTTGGCAAAACACAGATGGCTGACCCCACCCCAAAGCTTCTGGTCCCCGAAGCAGTAGGTCTAAGGTGGGAGCTGAGATTCTGCATGTTTATTAAGTTCTCAGGTGAAACCAAGGATGTTCATCTAGGGACCACGTTGCTGGTGAGTCCTCACGAGGGGACCTCCCGTAACAATGGAAGGAAGACGGGTAGAGAGTGGATCTGAGAAGACAAACAGCGTGTTGAACGTAAAGGTGTTGCTGGACGTCATGTTAGGTCTGCCAGCTTTGAGGCCTTCATTTTCTGTCCTATGAAGCGAGCGAGGTCTGTGGCCTCCCTTCCAGCGCATTCTGTGACACCCACCCTGGACACCGGGCTGCAGAATCTAATGCCCTGTTCCCCGGGTGACCACAGAGGCTTCATTACAGATGAAGCGGTTCCTCTCGCTGTGGACTATCCAGTGGTGGAGAGTGGCTTGCTGAGGGTGGGGTGAGTTGTCTGGGGGAGTCTTACATATGTTTTCTCATTGTTTTTCCTGTTGGATGTGACACTGTTTGGGAAAGGACATAAACATTTTAACTTTTCCACGTTATTTCCTTGTAGATGAAGAGTTGTTTACCCCATCAGATAAACTGTCTTCCAAAGTCAGGAGGCCCCATTTGATTTGTGTAAAATCAGGCATCATGGTGATCGTTTTAAATATATCAGGAGAATGCACGGAGTGAGCAAAAGTCCATTCGGTTTATACTGATTTTGCCTTTGAAATCACTGTTAGCTGTTTTGCCTGCAAAATACCTTTTTCAAGAGCTCATTTGTTAAAACCAAAAGACACCGATTGTCCCCCTGGTCATTGGTGGTCCTGCATGCGTGAGACACGTATGTGCTCTGAAGATTTACGCGTCTCCTCGAGGGTGTTTGAGTCCAGGATGTTTGCAGTCAGGCAGATGATAGACAGGCATGGCTGGAAGGGGCTGGAACATTCCCATCTGTCCCTCATTCCCCCTTTTGTCTTCATTTGATTTTTCAAAAGACATTTCTTAAATTCTCATGCAATGGCTGGTTAAAAATAGACTGCTTCTCAGCAGTTAAAAACTGCCACGTCCAGGAATCTTCAAACAGCTTTTGAACAATCATTTTGCTTTCTCTTCAGGGTATCTCTGACCCAGAAGTTTAAGTCATTCTGAAATTACCGATTGACATATCGATTCACTCATTTGCATGTGGCTAGAACTTGATCCGTTTGTAAGTCCTGGGGGAAGATGCAGTTGGGAAACTTGTGTCCCAATTCTGACAAATTGAAGTTTCAGGTTTCTTCAGGGTAGATTTTTCACTGGGAGCGTTCAGAGACATGGCCCAGATCTGTCTCTACTGACCCGTATCATTCATTTAACAAATTGTATTGAGCACCTACAGGGTCTGGAAGGCTGGGCTGTTTGGGCTCTTCATGAAACAGACATAGATGTGTCTAAGGTACTTATATAAGGTGAGTTCTCTCCCTGGACTCGAAGGTTCCTGAAGACAGGGACTGAGTTGCTCATTTTATGATTATATCCCCAGTTGCCTAGCACATACTGAGTGCTCAAGAAATATTTGCTGACTGGGTGCAGTAATAGAAAAATAAACCAAGAGCTGTGGAAGCACAGAGAAGGTATTGCTTAGGAGTCCAGGACAAATCCTAGCTCATCAGGAAAAGGGAACAGGGAACCCTCACCCCTGACTTCCTAGGAGACCAGTGAACAGCCATACACTATCTTTTTTTTTTTTTAATTATAACAGATTTTTAATTAAAAATTGATAATCCAATTCTAAAATTTATACAAATATGCAAGTCTAGAATATATGAAACAACCTTTAAATAAAGAACAAATTATTGAACATAGTCTGTGATTTCAAGGCTTAGCATACAAGGATCAAGACAGTGTGATGTTGGTATAAGAAGAAATAAGTAGATCAGTGGAACAGAAGAGAGACAAGAAATAGACCTAAATAAGTTCATTTGTATCATTTTTTAGATTCCATATACACTATCTTTAAAGGTGCTATTTGTTTTTATGTATCCATGAGTCTGTTTGTGTTTTGTTATACACATTTGTTTGTATTATTTTTCAGCTTCCGTATATAAGTAATATCATATACTGGTTGTCTTTCTCTGACTGTTTCACAAAGCATAATATTCTCTAGGTCCATCCACATTGGTCCAAATGGCACAATTTCATTCTTTTAATGGCCGAGTAATATTCCATTGTGTGTATGTGTGTATATGTACACACACTGAACATTCTGTATCCAGTTGTATATTGACAGACACTTGAGTTGATTCCATATCTTGGTTGTTGTAAGTAAAATAATGCTGCTGTGAACATTGGGGTGTATGTATCTTTTCAAATTAGTGTTTTAATATTCTTTGGATATAAACCCAATAGTGGAATCGTCTGGTAGTTCTGTTTTTAGTTTCCTGAGGAACCTCCATACTGTTTTCCATAGTGACTGCACCAATTTCCATTCCCCCCAACAGAAAAGAAGGGTTCCTTTTTCTTCACATCCTCACCAATGTTTGTTATTTGTGATGATAGCCATTCTGCCAGGAGTAAGGTGGTATCTCTCTGTAGTTTTGATTTTCATTTCTCTGATGATTAGCAATGCTGAGCATCTTTTCATGCACCTGTTGGCCATCTGTATGTCTTCTTTGGACAAATGTCTGTTCAGGCCTTCTGCCCATTTTTTGATTGGGTTGCTTGGTTTTTCATTGTTGAGTTGTAGGAGCTGTTTATTTTAGATGTTAACCCCATATTGGTCATTTCATTTGCAAATGTTTCCTCCCAGTCCCATGGCTATCTTTTTGTTTTTTCATGGTTTCCTTTGCTGTGTAAAAGCTTTAAGTTTAATTCAGTCATTTGTTTATTTTAGCTTTTATGTTTTTTGCCTTAGGAGACAGATCCAAAAAACTATTACTACAATTTATGTCAAACAGTGTTCTGCTTATGTCCTTTTCTAAGAGTTTTATGGCTTCAAGCCTTACGTTTATGTCTTTAATCCATTTTGAGTTTATTTTTGTATATGGTGTGAGGAAATGATCTAATCTCATTCTTTTACACGTAGCTGTCCAGTTTTCCCAGCACCACTTATTGAAGAGACTGTCTTGTCTCCGTTGCGTATTCTTGCCTCCTTTGTTGGAGATTAATTGACTATTGACTGTAGTTGGGTGAGTTTATTTCTGGTCTCTCTAGTTTGTTTCACTGATCTATGTGTCTGTTTTTGTGGAATCTAAAAATAAAGCAAACGATATATATAGCAAAACAAAAACAGACTCACAGATATAAAAACAAGCTAGTGGTTACCAATGGGGAGAGGGAGGTGGGAGGCGGGATGGGGTATAGGATTAAGAGATTAAAAACTGCTGTGGATAAACTAGATAAACAACAGGATCTACTGTACAGCACAGAAAACTACAGCCACTACTTTGTAATAATTTTAATGGAGTATAAGCTATACAAATACAGAATCACTATATTGTACACCTGAAATTATTGTAAGTCAACTATTATTTCTTAAAAAAAAAAAAGGTTCTATTTGTTTTGACAAACCAAAGAGACAAAACAAGCAACTTTATTGAGATATAAGTTAAATTCCATACAATTCACCCATTTCAAACGTGCAGGTCAATGTTTTTTGTTTTTTGTTTTTTTTTTAACATATCAGACTTGTGCAGCCATCACCATAATCAATTTTTGAACATGTTGGTCACTCTCAGTGCCCATTAAAGCCAGTTCCATTTCCCCCCAGTCTTCTCTTTCCCATCCTAGCAATAAGCAGCCATCAATTAATTCCCTTTCTTCCTCTATAGATTTATCTGGGCATTTCAAATAAATGACATGTAGGTGGGCTTTTGAGACTGTTTTTTTTGTCCATAACGGTGCTTTCAAGGTTTATCCAAGTAGTACCATGTATCAGTACTTCAGCTCTTTTTATTGCTGGATAATATTTAATTGTGTGGATATACATTTATCCTTTCTTCAGTTGATGGCTAGTTGGGCTATTTCCACTTTTTAGCTCTGAATGCTGCTATGAACACTCATGTACAAGATGTTTTGTGGACATAAGCGTTCCTTTGTCTTGGGTGTATACATGCCTAGAATTGGAATTGCTCAGTTGTTGGATAACTACATTTAACAATTTGAGAAACTGTCGATCTGTTTTCTAAAGAGGCTGCTCTGTTTTGCGTTCTCAGTAGTAATGTATGAGCATTCCACTTTCTCCACATCCTCCCTAACACATCACTGTCTTTTTATTTCAGCCATCCTAGTGGATGTGAAACAGTATCTTATTGTGGTTTTGATTTGCATTTCCCTAATGACTAATGATTTTGAGCATCTTTTGTTGCTCATCTGCCATTTGTGTATCTTCTTTGGAGAAATTTCCATTCATACTTTTTGCCCATTTTAAATAAAATTCTTTTTACTATTGAGTTGTAAGATTTCTGGATTCATGGGACATGTGATTTGCAAGTATTTTCTCCTATCATGCGTGTTGTATTTCTGCTTTCTTGATGTCCTTTTGAATAACAAAAGTTTTAAAATTTTGATGAAGTCCAATTTATTTTTTGTTTTGTTGTTGCACTTTTTATGTTATTACTAAGAAGTTTTGCCTAACTCAGCTCCATAAAGTGTTACCCCTATGTTCCCTTCTAATAAGAGTTTTATAGTTTTAACTCTTACATTTAGATCTCTGATACATTTGGAGTCAAATTTTGTGTGCAGTATAACAAACAGGTCCATCTTCATTATTTTGCATGTGAATGTCCGGTTGTCCTAGCATCATTTGTTGAAAATAATATTCTTTCTGTGTTGAACCCTCTTGGCATGGAATAGATTTTTAGGTATCCTACATTTTCACTCAGTGTTACCCCAATTCCTTTAAACATCTGTTTATTTTCAATAATTTCTGGCCCCATAGCTCAGCACCATGGCCAGACCCTCCCACAAGTGATCCTCTGTAACGTGTACACTAATGTATCTATAACCCAAAGAGAAGCCACTCCTAATCTCCATGTATGTTAGTCAGGGTAGACCACACGGTGTTACCAACATCTCCCTGCATCTCAGTGGCCCAACACGGTAAATGTTTCCTTCCCTCTCTCATCACAGCCAGTGTGAGTTGGTTGGAGGGGAGGGGTCCACACAGTCACTCAGGACCCAGGCTCTTTCCATCTTATGCCTCTGTGCCCCTGTGACCTCTTAATCCTTTTCCAGGTCGGAGGAGCTCGTGGGAATTTTTAAAGGGCTAGGCCTGGAAGTGGCACACATCACTCCTGCCCACTTGCCATTCCCCAAAACTCAGCCACATCACCCAAGGGGCTGCAAGGGAAACTGAGAAATCAGACTTACTGTTTGCTGGGAGGAAAAGGAGACAGACTTCGGTGAATACACACACAGCAGTCTCTTCCATACCGTCTATTTTAAGAATTGTGTGTGCCTCTGTGTTTACTTCTAACTTCTGCTCAGAACCCTTCACTTCCACCCTCCTTCTTCCACATTCCTTGATAGAGGAATGCCTCTCCTCTCTGGAGGCTCACGCTCAAGTCTTTGAGCCCACTGGAGGGAAGTTGTCTGGTTGAAGAAAGACGAAGGTCTCTGTGAGCGGAAATGGGGAGCAGGAATGATGCAGCAGCAGTAGGACCTGCGAATGAAGAGGGTGGAAGCCGATTTCCTAAAACATGAGCTAAAGGAGATCTGAAGCTTACGTGAAGGTAGAGCCTTGGGCACTGGGCGTGCTAAGGTTACATTCTGCCTTTGTGAACTTGGCTCTCGCAAATGTCCATTGATAGACTGTCATAAACTGAGGGATTGCGAACAAATGTAGCATGATGATTCTGCCACTTCAGAGAGAACTCCTGGGAGTTAAATTTTATAGCCCTCTGATCAAACTGTCCTTTGTCTTAATCCTGTGAATCACAGCTTTTTCCTTATCTCGATTGTATTCTGCTGAAACTCAAAACCTTTCTGTGACTTTGCCATTAATGGGAATGGAGAAGAGGCAGTCACACTGCCCCCAAGGGAGTTGTTTAAAGAATGAAGAGAATTTAGGTCTTTCCTAAGCCATCTGCTGTCCACATTATGAGTCCCAACCTCTTTGACTTTGGAATGGCTCCAGGTTCCCTGCCACTCACTCTAAGTTGGGGCCCTAAACTGAACCAGTCCCCATGGAGACATTTTTGTGCTTCTGTAAAGGCTGACACTGTAAAGGCAGTGTCAGCTACCAACTCTCCAGGAGCCTCACCCACGGATGCCACCTGTCTCTTTTTATGGGTCAGTGGTTGATTTTGACTAATGTTGGCTGTGGTTGGGTGTCTCCTTCCCTCTACAGCAAGATCCTCTCTGTCCTTTGAACTCTTTCTCAGGACACACCCTTAACCTGAAACACCCCTTTGTGTCTAGCTCGAAACCCCCCACCTACCACTATTCAAATAATCCCCAAATCAGACTTCTCTCCCAAAGCCTTTCCCAATCAGCCGGACCAAGGAGGTGACTTCCTACGCCACCCCACCCCCTCCAAAACCCATCTTGTCTGGACTTGCCATGTACACAATCACACCGAAAACTCTTGCACCATTTCCTTATTAATCCCATTTCACTAATTAACACATTTGTTATTTATCTTGGGCTGGTTGGCCCAGTCGTAGCTGTTAGTCTGAACCAGTGAGTTCTGTCTGACACTGGAAGATTTACTAGAGATCATTTCATCCTTGATTACAACTGTTAATAATCATGTTCTGCTTTCAGGTCAATAATACTTGATTCAGGTCAAAGATACTTGGTTTGGGTTCAGGTCAAATTCACAAAACATCAGAACTCAAGTGATGCCTTTAGCTCCGAAGTTAACTAAAGGAAGGAAAAGGAAAGTTGAGTGACCCCAACATTTATTTTTATGTCCCCTGCCCTGTGTTTGGTAGTTTAAACATAGCGTCTTAGGGATTTTCACCTGAACCCCATAGGAAATATATCATTGTCCTCATTCTTTAGATGAGGCTCAGAGAGGCTAAGGGCTTCCCAGGAAGCACAGTGTAAAGAATCTACCTACCACTGCAGGAGACACCAGAGACACGGGTTCGATCCCCGTGTCCAGAAGATCCCCTGGAATAGGGGAGGATATAGCAACTCTCCAATATTCTTGCCTGGAGAATCCCATTGACAGAGGAACCTGGCAGGCTACAGTCCATGGTGTCGCAAAGAGTTGGACACGACTGAGCATGCACACGTGCATGAAGAGAGGCTAAACAGTACATCTAAAATCAAACCATACACCCATGGCTGATTCATGTCAATGTATGGCAAAAAGCACTACAATATTGTAAAGTAATTAGCCTCCAATTAAAATTAATTAATTTTTAAAAAACTAAAAAAAATAAAATCAAGCCATAAGTTCTGGAATCAATATGCAAATCCATGTCTGTTTTCTTTTTTAAATTAATTTATTTTGGGCTGCACTGTGTCTTTGTTACTGCACATGGGCTTTCTCTAGTTGTGGCAAGCAGGGGTTACTCTCTAGTTGCAGTGGGTGGTCCATGTCTGTTTGAATTTCTTGGTTCTTATGGCTGCCCTAAGCATCTAGAGCAGGTGTTATTACTCGCCTTACTTACTTAGAAAACATAGCCTCAGACCTCCCTCTAAATGTATATGCTGATCACAGGGGAGAGAGAGAGGGTGGCAGTGAAAATCCATCTCTTATACTAGAAAATTAATTTCAAATAGATAACCTTCTGATGATGAGTGTTATAGTTTTATATAGGTACAAGAAAGATAGCGGGTATAATGAAACATGTATAGACATTGTACTTTTTTTCTATATGATGGTTCAAAGTAGTATTTTCATGGAAAGAAGTCATATGGATCATAAGAACATAATTAGGGCTCAGTTCTTTTCTTTATGATCGCAAGAATGGATTGCTCTGGGGAGAGACATGGGGTATTATGTGTGGACTAGGAAGCCTTTAAAGAGTCCTATCTCTGCACACCACTGGGCTTGACATGTTGTTTTGCAGCCTATAGCAGTGGACCCAGGGAGAGTCCAGGTGTGTGAAAAGAGTTTTAGGAAAGATTCTGTTAAGGCCACAATGCAACGACTTCTGCTTCCTGATTAGCAACTGAGAACACTGTCAGGACATGTATATGGAGTGTATTTTATTTCTGGTGAGGCTATTTCTATCATCCATCATGTCTCTTCCTCCCGCCTCCACTTGCCTCTCAAGCACCTCTTGGGAAAGTGGAGAGATGAGGGGCAGGAGGACATTGAGGGGGAGCAGTAACAACTCTTTTGACCTCTCCTGATGGTTTCACCTTTGGATTTTCAA